>NC_057347.1:9579500-9898500 GCF_016509475.1 Prionailurus bengalensis
AGAAGATAGTTTACTGGCATACCGGGGACCTGACTTTGTTTCAGATTAACTTCATTTCTGGAGTTTAGATAGTTTACGTTAAAAAGCACTTGATCTTAAAAGATAGTTTTTAATACAGCGCAGCGTACGTTTTCACAGTTGGAATTCAGTCCTTCAGAAACTTTTCTCCAAAATAACGGATCAGCAGCTGTCACAGCTCACGTGTGCGTTACCAGCGTGGCTGCTGGGACCGTGTGGTCGCCCTCGCCCTTGCTCTCCGCACCCAGTTTCATCTCGCACGACAGCCGCTGACTGCTGATTAGTGTTCCTAAAGCTCTCCCGGTTTCCCCACACAGCCACCCTTTCTTTCCTTAGCCACCCTGCTTACCAGATACAGATTGACACGGTTCTCTCATTATCCGTAGCCATAACCTGTTGTGTTTTCTGGTCATTGTTTCCTACAGAATACCACTACCTCGCAGGACAGGATGTGATTACATATCCTTCGGGAACAGTATTTCTTGGTCAGTAAAAGTACAGGGAGTGTTTCACGAGTCGACTGCGTGAAACGCTGCCAGAGGTTGAGTGAGCTGAGGTGTCCTAAGTGTGCATTTTCAGTGGGTTGGTGAGGGGGCCGGAAATAAGACGGTAGGGAGGGGAAGGGAGTGTGGGAGGTGAGCAGGTGGCAGCGTGCAGGTGTGCCCCGTCTGTAAGATTTGCTTATGAAGGGGAACAGAGAAATGGGCGATGAGGATCGAAAGGGAGGAAAGAGTGGCCCTGTACGCTGATGCGGCTGGTACTGTGGACGCAGAGAGAGGGACGGTCGTGGGGCTCCACCAAGAGTCGCTACCTGACGGGGAGCAAACTCAATGTTGGCATTGAGGCGGGACATGCTGTTCTGCTAAAAGGCACCAGGGCTTCCCACAGAGAAAGTGGAATCAAACAAATTAGCTAGAGATGCTAGAGCCCATCTGCATTGTAAACAAGTTTCAGCTACAAATTTTTAACAAGAGAGACACAGAATCCAAAGCGGGCTCCGGGCTCCGGGCTCCGAGCTCCGAGCCGTCAGCACAGCGCCCGACGCGGGGCTTGAACTCACGAACCGCGAGATCATGACCTGAGCCGAAGTCAGATGCTTGACTGACTGAGCCACCCAGGCTCCCTCCAGCTACAAATTTTAAACAATAGCTTTGTTCCTTCTTATCAACGATTGTTTGTAATTTGAATTGAATTGTTAGAAGTTATGTATTTCATATTTCTTATAAATTGTGTCAATTTTTCAATCCCAGAGAATGTAAGGGGATAATTTGATATTTATCCTATGTTACCTTTGCAGCGTTAGCAGTCTGTTGCTTCTGTTGATAGAGGAGAAAGCTCTAGTAGGAAATTCTGTGTGACGAGAATGTCTCTGTTACCCTGAAGCATTTGTTTTCCATCCTAAAGTTACCTGGGACGCCATCTCACTGCTGTCCGTGGCACACTTATGCTTGTTAAGTTCCAGCCATAATAGCGTTTTCTCTGCACATTCTTGTTCTGTGTGCTCACACCTCTAGTGTGTCCCAGAACGCATTTACAGAACTGAAATTGTCCATATGCGCCCTCACCTTGACCCCAGCTAGGCCCAGTTTGGGGTTGGTCAGCCTTTCCATCAGTCTTTTCCCTCCCTTTTGGGTTATTACCGTGAAGATTTTTCTTCTAGTTTTATATTTTTCTGGTTGTTTCACTGGGAATTTGGGAGAGGAGAGTGTTGAATGATGGAAACATAGCACCATCTCAGACCAGAAGAATCTTATTTCTGTTTCTTTATTGCTTGTGTACTTCATTCTGTTTGTGTCAGAATAGATGGACAGGTTTCCAAAATTAGGTGGCGTTAGTTTAAGGGCTCGTGTTTGTAGAAATGGATGACATTACAGCTGGTATCAAAGAAAGGAGGAGGAGGCATTGGACTTTTGAGCAGAAGACTAGTATCAGATTCTAGTAGTGGCAGGATCATTCCGGCTGCTCTGTTGAGACTAGATTGTAAGGGAGGCTGGGGCAGAAGCAGGGAGACCAGCCAGGAGGTTATATTAATCCTGCCAGTGGCTTGGACTAGACTCTAGTGAGGGAGGTAGGGAGAACTGGTCAATTTCTGGATGTATTTTTGAAGGTGAGGTAAACAGGTTTTGCTGGTGGATTGATCGTGGGGATTTGAGGACAGTTATCAAAGGTAGCCCAAGATTTGGCTTGTGGGGTTGCCATTTACTGCATAGGCCTCACTGAAGGAGTGGCAGATTTGGGGGGAAGAATTAGGACATGCCGAATTTCAGGTACGTATTAGATGTCTAAGTGGAGGTGTGAGGTGGGCAGTTAGATGCAGAAGTCTGGAGTTTAGGAAACAGATCTGGGTTGGGAATGTATATAATTTGCTGTATAGAACAAAGTTGAGAAAGACTTCTTTTTTTAAAAAAAGAATCTAGTTACAAGTTAAGAATTTTTAAATTGCGGTGTCTTGATTTTACCTTGGTAGGTAACAGGGATCCAACTAATTTGAGAATCACTTTACTGCTCTATTATCCAATCAAGTTTGAATCAGTAGGAATTACTGTAGGTAATCCCAGAGCGCTTAGGGCAAATTTATTTCAAGACTCTGTAGATTTCTGTTGAAGTTGATGCCTGATTCTTTCAGTTTTTACTTGGTTGCTTTTCCTACCCCCCCCCCCCCCCCAAACCTCTTACCTAAAGGAAGTATTATTGACTGGGAGATTCCAAGTGTGCGAGGTTTGATTTTTAACCTGCTATCACTGTATGGAACCTTGCATATTATTTAGTCTGAAAACGAGTTTAATCTTAGAATCCTAGAGAAACGAGACAGATAATCGTATTTTTGTTAGACTTGTGTTCAGAGATTATTATTGGCAAAAGTCTTAACTCAAAAATCCGTTAGCTACTGCTTAAACCGTTTCACCGTTCAACTTCCTGGCATCCCATGATGGGAGCGAGTGTGGTTCTTCATAAATTTTAGTTGAAGCAGTGAATACTTATCAAAGATTAGAAGCCAAAAGCCACTCATCAAGTGTTACTATTTGGGGTCTAGATTTATAAATAACATGCCAGGCAGTAATTTGATTCTATGTGTAACATTTTTGTTAGAACTAAGAATTTCTTCTTACTTTCCAGCATAAACTCCCATCTAAATAAGTCTGTCACTGTGCAGCTAGAATTACTGTGGTACCTGCTTGTGACCTACAATAAAGCAAGTCATTGTTTGGAAACTGCATTCATTTCCAAATACTTGATTACCTTTCACAAGAATTTGTTCTCTTCCTTCCTTCTGGCAACATCTTCCTCTTTAAATATGTCAGCATGTTTTTAGTCCCCAAAGGTATTGAGCAAGCATATACTTATGTAAATGTAGTAATTTTTGAAGTTGGGAGCATTTCTGACTAAATTGTTAGATAGACAATGGTTAGACCGTTTTAGGCAAGTACAAAAAGTTGAGAATAAAAAAATAAAAAAATAAAAAGTTGGGTATGATGGAAACTTAACTGACTGACTCACCCAGGTGGCCCGAAAGTATTTCAGTTGTAGGATATTTTGTTGCTAGAAAAGGCATTGTTAGGCATTTTGAAGTCGGAAGAATAATGGCAAGGCATAATGAGCCATGTGATAAAATCATTTATTTGTCCTTGGGAATATTTGAGAAGTCAGCCCATAACACCAAAAGAAACAAAAGGCATCATAGGTAGATTTCTGAAATTTGAAAAAGGAAGCAATTTTTGAAATACCAGAGTTCACCAATGTTCTGGAAGTGGCATTTGGGAGCAAGGATACAGATTCTTCTTTTTGCCATGGATTTGAGGAAGGCATAATTTCGGACCTCTTTTGGAGAGGTCAGCAAGGTCTTGGTTATCTTAAGAAAAAAGCCAGGTTTGGTGAGTAGGTAAAGGACTTTGAGATGCTATTGAGAGTTAAGGAAAATTTTACCTCAAATTAATGAGTACTTCATGTTGTCTGGTGACAGGAACAGGTAAGAGGACAGGCAGTTATTAGGAGGCAGCATTGACTTTGGCCTGGATCAGAATGAAAGATTGAGGTAGGAGGGCAAACACTTTCCAAACAACCAGAATAAGGGAACTTGTTTTTTGCTATACCCAGCACATGTAGACACCTCTTTGGTCAAGATGCCTCCTAGGAACTGAGGATACTTAGATGATTAAGATTGGGTCCTTGTCCTTGAGACTGTAGCACAGTGAGATAGACCCTGATAACCAGTTACACGGCACCCTGTGGTAAGTGCTGCGAGCAAATGGAAACCATGCAGGGTGGAAGGTAGGGAGATGGGGCCCGGAGCTTCTTGTGGAAATCAAGAAAAGCCTCACAGGAGATGTAGCATTTTGAACTGAATTTCAGAAGCTGTGTAGGAGTTTAGTAGGCGAGGAGGGGTGGGAAGGGTGTTCCAGGCAAAGACATGTAATGCTGGGTGTGTTTAGGTGAATTCAGAGCAGCAACCAGTGTAGGAAAGGGAGGAGGATTGGAAGAGGTACAGCCGGGGCAGGGGCTGTGCGCTGTAATGTCACGTGGCAGTTCAGTCCCACTTACGATAGACGGTCTTTATTTCTACATTAAATAAAAATAATACTAACACAAACTTAATTTCACCTTTTCTTTTGGAGTCACAATTTTAGCAAAGATAAAAGGTTCCGTAATCTTTTTCTCTTGTAGTCTTTGTTCATATACATATTTACAATTACAGAGTTGTAATTACAGTTTAGAGATATTTGAGTGTTTTACTTCTTTTCACTTTACTATATCCTTAGTGTGTTTTCAAATAACTTTAGGCTTGATGATGACCATAGCCATCTACTATTCATTAAGTGAATGTTCACGCAGAAGAATAAAAGCATAAAGATGTTTCTTAGAATATCATCCATGGCGATGAAAAAGTTGGAAGCGTATTAGGTATCTAATACGAAGGGGAACGGGTTGGTAAATTTCACGTTATCAGATTATAAGGTAGAATTGAAATGTTTGAGTGACAGATGAGATGTAGGAGTTACAGAAAGAGAGAACCAACCTCAGATTTCAGGTTTCTAAGTGGAATCTTAACACTTTCACCTCTCTGATGGGTCCAGACAGTGGGAACATGAGTATGTGCTAAAAAGAGTGTTAGGCTGATTCTTAATACACTACCCCTAATCACATTGTAAGTGACTAATAAGTGAGTTGTCAATTAAATTTTTTGCAAAGATATTTATTGTAATTTGTCATCACAGTTTGAGGAGCTGTTTCTTTTACCTTTGAATCTGACAAATAGTGGTTCATTCCAGCAGCAAATTGCCCGACCCTCACAAGAAGAAAAAGTAGAAGAAAAAGAAGAAGATAAAGCAGAAAAAACAGAAAAAAAAGAAGAGGAAAAGAAAGACGAAGAAGAGAAAGATGACAAGGAGGACTCTAAGTGAGTTAAATGATTAGATATTATTATTTCTTTTTTTTTTTTTTTTTTACATTTTATTTAATTTTGAGAGAGAGACAGAGCACAAGTGGGGGAGGGGCAGAGAGAGAGAGAGAGAGAGAGAGAGAGAGAGAGAGAGAGAATCGGAAGCAGGCTCCAGGCTCTGAGCTGTCAGCACAGAGCTCGATGTGGGGCTCGAACTCACAAACCGTGAGATCATGACCTGAGCTGAAGTCAGATGCTTCACCGACTGAGCCACCCAGGCGCCCCTATTATTCTTATTTCTAAATAATCTATGAAATCTATCAAAGGCGTACAATTTTAGATAAAAGAATGAATGGGGTACGTGCTTTGACCATCTATAGTTATTATTTGACATAATGAAGGAACGGGATGTTCTGGTAAATAGAACTTTTGGCTTAATGGACTTAATTGCCAGACATGAGATGTTACTTTCCAGAAGGGATAGACTATAATAATATATACTCATCACTGAGATCTACTGAATGTAATTTAATCCTTGACTTGGATCTTTTTGTGTGTACCTTTGATAGTTTACATTAATGTAAGAATGCTGGTAGATGGTTTTCTTTTCTATTAATACCTTACATTCCAGCTTTATTGGTTTTATTTATCATATAAAGTAGAGTTCCTGGTTTGCTAGTGGTTCTGTTGCTGTTTTCCTGGTTATAAAAGTAATTCCTGGGGCGCCTGGGTGGCGCAGTCGGTTAAGCGTCCGACTTCAGCCAGGTCACGATCTCGCGGTCCGTGAGTTCGAGCCCCGCGTCGGGCTCTGGGCTGATGGCTCAGAGCCTGGAGCTTGTTTCCGATTCTGTGTCTCCCTCTCTCTCTGCCCCTCCCCCGTTCATGCTCTGTCTCTCTCTGTCCCAAAAATAAATAAACATTGAAAAAAAAAATTAAAAAAAAAAAAGTAATTCCTGTTCATTATCGAAAGTTAGGAAAAGAGGGGAGAATATTAAGAAGATTAACCTGTGGGTCTGCCACTTGGAGACAGCTACTGTTGATACCTTTGTGTACATAGTGGGGTGGGGTGGGGTGCGATGGGGGACGGTGGGGGGCTGAGCAGCTCAGTTGGCTGTTTTTCCACCAAGGATCAGCTTGATTGAGGCATTATTTACACAGAATAAAATTCACCAATTTTAAGTGTATACGTGGATATATTTTGACAGATGTATGCACTGGTGTAACTGTGGCCCCAACTGTGATACTGTGATGTAGAATGTTCCCATCACTCCCAAAAGCTCCCACATGCTCCTTTGCACTAGGGCCCCCCCCCTCCCCACACCACCCCCACCATTCCCAGCCTCTGGCAACTACTAATCTGTTTGCCTTTTCTAGAATTTCGTATAAATGGAGTTATGCAGTATGTGGTCTTCTGTGCACGGCTTCTTTTACTTAGCGTAATGACTTTGGGATCCATGCAGGTTGTTGCATGTATCAGTAGTTTTAGTTTAGTAGTTTAGTTCCTTTTTAATATCTGTCGTATTACTTCTGTAACCCTCTTGGAAATACCGAAGGTTTACCTGGTTTTGTGACAACTGCAGCCCACATCACTTAGTATGGTTGCTAAAGAGGTGGATGCTCATGCCATTGCCATTCTGATTTTGGCACTTTAGGAAGACGACCTTAAATTTGGTTTTGTTAGTTGTTGAGGTAAAACATTTACACTCCCACGTGGTCAGTGGTTCTCATATGGAATGGCCATATCTTGGTTTTTACTTTTTTCTTAAAATCTCTATTAACAAGCATTCATTTATTAGTGATGTGAGCTAGCTCTTATAGAGGATGCAAAAATACGTAAGATGTATACCATTCTCAAGTAGTTTTTGATCTAGTAGGGGAAAACTAGGGAAGGTAGGTGCAAGTACCGTTTAAGAAATGAGCAGAGCCAGTAAAGGATGTTGGGAGATTGAGAAGAGGTCAGGGTTACTTCCGTCTGGATAGTTTAGAGGACTTTCTGCAGGAGCTAGTGGTTAATGTGGAAAGAATACAGGGAATAGCATGAATTGATGTGCTGCTATGAGAAATGGCAGATAATGGTTTCATTAGACTGGGACACAGGATGGCTGAAGAAGGAAAAGTGGAAGGTGGATTGGGGTTACATTATGTACAGCCTTAGTGAAGCTAAAATAGACTTTGTTCAGGAGGCTGTGTTAGGAGTTGTTTGGGAGTAGGTAGCGGTTTGAACGGATGGAATGGTTTCTTGCCAAAGCTATTCTGCTAGAATGTTGACCCACAAGAGGCAAAGAATGAATGGTTTGGAGATGTAGGTCAGGGAAGAGTGGTTTGGGGTACCAAGGCACTGATACGGAAAGTGGTAGTAGAAATGGAGATGGTGGAATGAATGGGAAAGCTGTTACCGAGATGTACTAACCAAACCTTGGCATGAGGTCACGTATAGGAAGTACCGAAAGAGGGGAGGAGCTAAAGACGATGTCAGTTCTGTAAATGTGAATGAATATGATCATGATTGGAAGCAGAGTGGTTACGGCCACGTTTTTCGATGTGTCGAGCTTGTATTGTTGAAGAATCCGGGGGTGTTGGGAATTCCAGCAGATACTTGGGAAGACAAGTCTGGATCTTAGGAGCTTTAGGAGATGTGAGGTGTGAGTCTGAAGATACAGACTGGGAGTTGTCCCAGTGGAATAGATGAGAATGGGGCAACCTCACAGAGATTTAAGGCCAGGGCGAGCCTTGGGAAATCAAGAGGAAGAGAGGAAAGAGAGCCAGAACAGCAGCAGGGATGTTGGGAAAGCATGAAGTCCTAAAAGCTCAGCTGAGAAGGATATAAAGAGAATTGCCCGTAGGGTCAGTTGTAGCAGGATGATTAACGTGACAAGAATTGAGAAAAGTCATTGGATTTGCAATTTGTAAGTCCTTGGTGACTCCGCTCTCCCCACCCCCACCCCCACCCCTACCCCCAGCGCCATTGGTGACTTTTGACAAAACAACTTTAAGAGGAGGCTTAAATAGCCAGATTGGTAAGGGAATAAAGAAGTGAAGAGAGAGGGCTACATGGCAACTTCAAGGGCAGTTTGGGACTGAAGGGGAAAAATTCTTGAAGAATTATTTTATTTTGGGGGGAAAGTGGTAACTTGGTAAGCTACAACAGATCTTTGCTTGAAGTAGATAAAATTTGAAAATCAACACCTTCCATTAAGCAAAAGTAGTTGAGTCTTTGAGTATCGCCACCTGTCCACGTTTGCAAAAATGTTCTTTAAGGACTTTGTTTTTAAATCTAACAGCCCTGCGAGGTACACCGTACAGAGAATAGTCCTTCCAGTACTGCATGTAGTACTGTTGCTAGTAGTAGTAATGACCATTTATTGATTGATTGGTTGATCGATTGTTTAGTTTTTCCTAAGTGCTGGAGGGAGGTTTATCCTTAATAATAGCACACACACATAGTTTACTGTGTTCCAGGCACTATTCTGAACATTTGATACGAATGAACTCCTTTGATCGTTAAAATAGCTCTATGGAACATACTGTTTATCATCCTGACTTATAGCTGAGAAAAACTGAGGCCCGTGGAGGTGAGGTAGCTTCTCAAGGTCATCACATGGCAAGTAGATCACACAGCTCTGGTACCAACCCTGACAGCCTGGCTCCAGACCGTTCTCCCAACCACTGGGCCATACTGCCCCGTTTGCACGTAATTAGTATTGCAGATGGTTAACAATATTGAGCCGGGTTTAATGACACGGTATGGTAGATTATTACGGATGGGATTTTGGGCTGATGGTGGGGGTTCGGAGCTGACAACCAAGAATTCTTGAAGATATCTTTTGGTGCAAAAAGGTGATTTTGTTAAAAGCACGGGGACAGGACCTGAGGGCAGAAGGACTATGCTATAAGTGTGGGGGTGACTGCTTTATGGAATGGGTTGTGGGGGGGGGGGAGATAAAGTCTGGAGGGACTTCCTAAAGGGATTTTCATATGCTAAAGACTCACAGATTATTGGATGCCTAGCTATTGTCAAGCTGAGATTGTTCCCTCTAGCAAAGCATTAACATTAAGACCCACAGGGAGTGCCTAGACTTTAGGCTATTGTTGGGATTGCCTTTTTCTTGTAAACTGGTGAAGTCTCTTAACCAGTTTAAGTGTTTGGTTTTTTGTCCTTTCCTGTTTTGGGGCCACCAGGAGCTCCTGAGGAATACTGCGCATATCCCACTTTGGAAGGGGGTGGTGCTAGCTTGTGCTTGGCCCTCAGCTGGCCTTATGGTCCTTCATCATTACTACGGAAAGGGCCTCCGTGTCAGCCTCTCCATTTCACAGAGGGGAAAACTTACCTTGGAGCAAAGGCAAGAAATCCGGACTCTGGACTGCAGCTCTAGGGCTTTTCTGCATCCATTTTCCTCAGAGTGCTGTCATACGTAATAGGTGATTTGAAATGCATTTGAATTTTAAGCCCATTAATGAATAAAATAGACCTTTGTGAAATATCTTAATTTGAGCTAGTCAGAACTCTTCAAAATTGGGGTATGGCAACATTTTTCATAAATTTTATTTTGAGTAACTGAGAAATTGGGTAATTGTATTTAAATTGTATTAAAAAAAACCTCAAAGCTGCAACCTCCTTAGATATACGCATTCTTCTAAATCACACAAAATTTTCATTTCCTTTTGCTTCCAGAGAAAATACCAAGGAAAAGGACAAGACAGAAGGTGCAACCGAAGAAACGGAGGAGAGAGAGCAGGCCACACCCCGGGGGCGAAAGACCGCCAACAGTCAGGGCCGCAGAAAGGGCCGGATCACCAGGTCCATGACCAACGAAGCCGCGGCTGCCAGTGCTGCGGCCGCTGCCGCCACTGAGGAGCCCCCACCGCCTCTGCCACCGCCACCAGAACCCAGTGAGTGGGCGAGATTGAACAGGCCATAATTTTGTTTGGGATTCTTTTTCAATGCTCGGGTAGAGCAGGAGGGACCCCTGGTATCCAGGATCTAGAAATACTCTGAAATTCTGGCCTTTAATAATTTTTTTAAGTTTTTATTTTAATCACCAGGTCCTCCTTAATCCCCATCATATATTTCACCCATCTCCCCACCCAGCTCTCCTCTGGTAACCTTCAGTGTGTCCTCTATAGCTAAGAGTCTGTTTCTTGGTTTCTCTCTCTCTCTCTCTCTCTCTCTCTCTCTTTCCTTTTGCTAGTTGGCTTTGTTTCTTAAATTCCACAGATGAGTGAAATTGTATTGTATTTTATCTTTCTCTCTTTCACTTAGCATTATACTCTGGCTCCATTCATATTGTTGCAGATGGTGTGATTTCATTCTTTTTTACGGCTGAATAATACTCTCTTGTTTGAATAATATTCAGATGTGGTATGCCATCTTTATCCATTCATCAGTGGATGGACACTTGGGCTGCTTCTGTATCTTGGCTGTTGTCAATAATGCTGCTATAAACATAGGAGTGCATGTATACCTTTGAATTAGTGTTTTTGTATTCTTTGGGTAAATACCCAGTTGTGGGATTGCTGAGTTGTAGGTTAGTTCTACTTTTCACTTTTTGAGGAACCCTCAGACTGTTTTCCACAGTGGCCGCACCAGTGTGCATTCCCACCAGCAGTGCACGAGGATTCCTTTTTGTTCACATCCTCGCCAGCACTTGTTGGTTTTTGCGTTTTTGCTTTTAGTCATTCTGACAGGTGTGAGGTGATCTTTCATTGTGGTTTTGATTTGCGTGTCCCTGATGGTGAGTGATACGAGCATCTTTTCATGCATCTCTTGGCTGCCTGGATGTCTTTGGGGAAATGTCTGTTCATGTCTTTTGCTCATTTTTAAATCGGATTTTTTTTTGGGTGTTGAGTTTTATAAGTTCTTAATATATTTTGGATACTAACCCTTTCTCAGCCATGTCATTTGCAGATATCTTCTCCCATTCCATAGGCTACCTTTTAGTTTTGTTGATTGTTTCCTTTGCCGTGCAGAAGCTTTTTATTTTGTTGTAGTCCCAATAGTCTATTTTTGCTTTTGTTTCCCTTGCCTCAGGGGATCTATTTAGAAAAAAGTTGCTACGGCCCGTGTCAGAGAAATTACTGCCTGTGCTCATTTGTAGGATTTTTATGGTTTCAGGTCTTACATTTAGATCTTTAATCCATTTTGAATGTATTTTTGTGTATGGTGTAAGAGAGTGGTCCAGTTTCATTGTTTTGCGTGTTGCTGTTCAGTTTTCCCGACATCATTTGTTGAAGAGACTCTCTTTCTCCCCCTTTGGTATTCTTTCCTGCCTTGTTAAAGATTAGTTGACCATATAGTTGTGGGTTTATTTCTCGGTTTTCTGTTCTGTTCTGTTGATCTATGTGTCTGTTTTTGTGCCAGTACCATACTGTTTCGATTGCTAGAACTTTGTTGTATAACTTGGAGTCTGAAATTGTGATGCCTCCAGCTTTGCTTTTCTTTTTCAAGACTGCTTTGCCTATTTGGGGTCTTTGGTGGTCCCATACAAATTTTAGGATTGTTTATTCTAGTTCTGTGAATTTTGTGTATTTTGATAGAGAATGCATTGAATGGGTAGATTGCTTTGGGTAGTGTAGACATTTTAACAATATATGTCCTTCCAATCCATGAGCATGGAATGTCTTTCCGTTTCTTTGTTTTGTCTTGAATATCTTTTATCATTATGTTATAGATTTCAGAGTACAGATCTTTGACCTCTTTGGTTAGATTTATTCTTAGGTATCTTACTATTTTTGGTACAATTGTAAATGGGATTGTTTTCTTATTTTCTCTTCTGCTTCATTATTGATGTATAGAAACGGAACAGATTTATGTACATTGATTTTATATCCTGAGACTTCACTAAATTTATCAGTTCTAGCAATCTTTCGGGTTTTCTGTTTATAGTATCATGTCATCTGCAAACAGTGAAAGTTTTACTTCTTCATGGCCTTTACATTTTTTAGACTTTAACATCAATGTGTTTTGGAAAAGATCCGCCCCAACCTTGCTATCTTAATACAGTGGTTTTTCTTTTGACTTAGTTGTAACCTTAGTGTGTATGCCACTTTTTCTGATGTTTTAACTTGGTGTATATTAGAAATATTTTCTAGTTTCTAAGCGATCTTCATTTTTCACTTTTTTAAAAAAAATTTTTTTTTTTCAACATTTATTTATTTTTGGGACAGAGAGAGACAAAGCATGAACGGGGGAGGGGCAGAGAGAGAGGGAGACACAGAATCGGAAGCAGGCTCCAGGCTCTGAGCCATCAGCCCAGAGCCCGACGCGGGGCTCGAACTCACGGACCGCGAGATGGTGACCTGGCTGCGTCGAACTCACGGACCGCGAGATCGTGACCTGGCTGAAGTCGGACGCTTAACCGACTGCGCCACCCAGGCGCCCCAATTTTTCACTTTTTGATAGCTGTGAAATGTTGGCATTATGTTCCCTGAGGCACACAGTTTCTTGAACCATTCATTCCCCGTTGGTGAAAATCATGATTAGGCTGTCCCCATCTCCTGCCTACCGCCCCACCATCTTTAAACTAATATGATAAGAGTCTAAGGAAAAAACAAATCTTGAGTCGCATCACATTTTTTTTTCTGTTAAATTATTTTTTATAGAAATAAATTATCAGCCAAGGGAATACTGGGGCTGGGGGGGTCCAAGTGTTTTTCTCTCTTTTACTGAGTATTGTCTCACTAGTTTATAAAGGAATTATGTTAATGATGTGTACCATCAAAATTGTGAAGACCATCAAAATCAGTGATACCGATTTTCTCATAATGTGAGGCAGGAAAGAAACCAGGTTCTGGGGATGGCGAGGAGGATGGAAGGGAAATAAGTAGACAGGCACACACACAGGGCCAGGCCATGATGGACCTTGTTTAAATTAATCCTGCTTTGCTTACAAAGTGGGAGCTTGCAGAGGTTTTTAAGTAGAGGCATGCTGTAATTAGATTGGTGTTTTAGAAAGCGAACTGGTGACCGTTGTGGAGGTCAGGTTGGAGAGAGTAAGGGCTGGAGGCGGAGGGACCGTCTAGAAGGGCGTCATTGTGCATGCATGCACTGGCCCAGGCAAGAGGAGGGTGGATTCAGATCAGAATTGACATACGTCCATGGATGTGAGTAGTAAATGGGAGGAAAGATTAAAAAATTGGTTTGAGGAGCCTGGTAATAATTTGAGTGACTGGGTGGATGATAGTAGTGTTGAGAGGGGGAAATAGCAAGAGCTCATTTCACGCGTGATAGTCTTTATTTCCTTTCTAAACTAAAAGAGAAAGTGTTCAGTTCGTGGTCCATCTGTGTTTACTAGCTGTTAGAAAATGAGGATGGACAGAAGGGCCTCTGGGAGTGAGGAGGAGATGGGGGTTTAGAGAACAGGAGAAAACTGGACAGGAAGAGGGAGCGTTGTTTCTTGTTTGACACCTCAGGAGAGGAGGGACGGAGCCCTGATAACGTGTGCAGGCACTTGGCGAGGCGGGACTTCTTAGATAAGAAACTAGTGATGTTCAAACATGAAGACATGGATGGAGCTTCAAAGAACCTTGCGAAAGATCTGATACAGAGGTTTTGAATATTCATTCCCCTTGAGTTGGTGGGGGAGAGGCTGCCATCATCTTGTTTCCATAGTTGACTAGACCTTATGCTTCAAACAGGCTTTATGTCAGATAAATAGGTTGGGGCCATATAATCTGTGAATGAAGGATTGATCTTAGTATTAATCTGCCTTACTGGTTCTCTCTCTTTATTTCAGTTTCCACAGAACCTGTAGAAACCTCTCGATGGACAGAAGAAGAAATGGAAGTTGCGAAAAAAGGTAAACGATGGTACTTTAGATTCTAAAGAGTTTTTGTTTTTGTTTTGGTTTGGTTTGGTTTTTTAAGGTTATTAGTAATAAGTCAGAGGGACCCAATTTTTTTTTTTAATTGCAAAAAGGAGAACATTCTCCTATGGTGGTAAACAGAATTCAGAAGTAGACTCGGGTTCTTTAGGATGGTATGGTACCTTCTCAGGTACCTCGCTGTGCCTTGGTTAAGAGGCCCACTTTGGAGGGATTGAAGATTCTCTGTACAGTTTTATTTTGAATGTTATTTCATTAGAGAGCAAGTGGGCTATTTTCACTTTTCCAGAATAGCTGTGATTAAATGCTATTAAAGCTGTTTTAGAGGGTATTTTAATATAAAGAGTCTATATTTTCTGTTATTTAAAAGTTGGATTTAATAGCATGGTATATATTTTTTTCAGTGTGTATTTGGTAAGGCATTTGGTTATAAACTAGTAAGAAATTGCACCATGATTCAAAGGAGAGGGCATGAACTTTGGAGCCAGACCGATGTTTGAATTTTGTCTCTGCCACTCATCCTTGTGTGGCCCTGATCTTACTTACTCTGGAACATTATGAATCTTGTATTTTCTTGTGGTTGCTTATTAATGTAGTATAATTTAAAATTGAAGTACAGTTTCTAATAGGATAAATAATTGGTTTATAAATAAAAAATAGTTTGTTTTAAGTAAACTAATTCTGAGAAAGAGTAGCCAACCTTAAAGTTCTGAAGAGAAATTACTGTAAATGGGTTGACCTTTTAGTGACACGTTTCAGATTTATTTTTTTTCTTTTTTAAAAGAAATGTTTTTGTTTTACATTTATTTAGTTTTGAGACATAGAGACAGAGAATAAGTGGGGGAGGGGCAGAGAGAGAGGGAGACACAGAATCGGAAGCAGGCTCCAGACTCTGAGCTGTCAGCACAGAGCCTGACACGGGGCTCAAACTCACAAACCGTGGTGAGATCAGGACCTGAGCCAAAGTCAGACGCCCAACCGACTGAGCCACCCAGGCGTCCCCAGATTTATTTTCTATGTAAATAGGTAGGAATGATAACGTTTAGGAATCCTATAAACCACTTTTACCAAAAAAATATAGCAGTTTAAAGTTTTCTGTGTTCAAAATATTTTTATTTGACGTTTATTTGCCATGATTAGCAAATTTGTGATTTGCCATGATTACATGTAAAAGATTCACATTTGCTCTCATCTTATTATCAGAATGTCATAGTGGAGGGGCGCCTGGGTGGCTCAGTCGGTTAAGCACCTGATTTCGGCTCACGTCATGATGTCATGGTTCAAGAGTTGGAGCCCTGCATCAGGCTGTGTGCTGACAGCTCAGAGCCTGGAGCCTGCCTTGGATTCTGTGTCTCCCTCTCTCTCTGGCACTCCCCTGCTCATACTCTCTCAAAAATAAATAAAAAATTAAAAACATTAAAATAAAAAAAGAATGTTCTAGTGGAACAGGTAGATGTTGGCTCCATCACAGGGCGATCTTTTTCCGGTAGCTGGAGCCCCATGTGACTGTTTAGCCTCCATTCAGCTCTGTTCATGTGTCAGGCAAGATTTGGAAGTTATCTTCCAATTGTCATTAGTAAGGAAGCTACTTGAAAAACCTGATGTCTTCCTGTAAATTGTCGAGTTTGTACTAGAAAATTCCTGTTTGGGTACACCTGTATCTAAAGTATATCCCTGTCTGTATAGCTCTCTGTATAGCATTTATATACTCACATTCCTTACAGATAGGTATGTGTACGTATAGATATAATTTGACTAAAAAGTGCTAGATTGCATAGGTTTCTGTGATGCATTGTATTACAACAGGCTTTTATCTAAAAAATTTTTTTTCTAACATTTATTTCTGAGAAAGAGAGCGTGAGGGGGGGAGGGGCAGAGAGAGAGGGAGACATAGAATCTGAAGCAGGCTCCAGGCTCCGAGCTGTCAGCACAGAGCCCGATGTGGGGCTCGAACCCATGAACTGCGATATCTTGACCTGAGCCAAAGTCAGACCCTTAACCGACTGAGCCACCTAGGTGCCCCTACAACAGGCTTAAGAAAAAACAAACAAACAAACAAAAAAACTGGTTTATTTTTTTGAGAGTGTTTCTTGATTATGAATGAAGATAGGCTAATTATAAATATAGTCATATGTGTGTATATATATATATATGTATGGTCTTTATCTTGTGTTATTTATATGATTACTTTATTAACTTTATATCTATATACTGTTTCCAAAGATTTAGACGTACCTAATCACTCAGTTTACAAGTGTTTGAGTTGTTATTCTGTATCGAACATTGTCCTAGCTCTCCAGAAGACCCACAGTAAGGACAAGGTTGAACCCTTCAATTAATGACCATGTTGTAAATCTGGGTGGCAAAATAGAGCTGTCAGTGCGTTGAGAGTCAATATATATTTAAGTATGTTTTGAAATATATCAGTAAATAATTGAAAACATACTCTTAGTGCTAATGACTGTGAATACCATGGTTAGATTGATTTTATTATTTCTCTTGTTAGCTTTATCAGGTGACTGTTGAGTTCATCTTTGGTCTCTTTTTAAAATATAGGTCTTGTAGAACATGGTCGTAACTGGGCAGCAATTGCCAAAATGGTGGGAACTAAAAGTGAAGCGCAATGTAAAAACTTCTATTTTAACTACAAAAGGCGACACAATCTGGACAACCTTCTGCAGCAGCATAAGCAGAAAGTGAGTATATCAGAATCTTTTTTTTTTTTTTTTTAATTTTTTTTTTCAATGTTTTTTATTTATTTTTGGGACAGAGAGAGACAGAGCATGAACGGGGGAGGGGCAGAGAGAGAGGGAGACCCAGAATCGGAAACAGGCTCCAGGCTCCGAGCCATCAGCCCAGAGCCCGACGCGGGGCTCGAACTCACGGACCGCGAGATCGTGACCTGGCTGAAGTCGGACGCCCAACCGACTGTGCCACCCAGGCGCCCCTCAGAATCTTTTTTAATTTTGTTTTTGTTTTGTTTCTGCTTTGTCTTCGAGCTTGAAATACTGGTTGAGAGAGAAACTTTTTTGCATCTTGTATTTTTATTTATTGCATTTACCTGTAAAAGGATATGCTAGTTTCTCACCACAAGTTGACTTTTTCTCTGTTTACTGTCCAAGGAGTGGAATTCGTGTTAGGAGTAATGGCAGTTCAGTACTTTTGAATGACCATAATGGGATTTGGAAAACAGAAACATTTTGGAGTTTGAATTGAGAAGTTTAGTTGGCGTTCTTTTGACCTTGTTGAAAGAATTGATTTGGCATATTAAAACCATTTTCTCAGAGAGAGAGAATCTCAGATAAATACTAAAAACCAGAGAGTGTAAATTATGGAAAATCCCTTAACTAGGAAGTTGGAACGTTCTCAAAGTCCACAGAGCTCTTTGAGGATGCCATGAGGTCAGAACTGCTTTTTTAAAAATATTAATATGGTACTTACTCTTCCCCACCGTGTTAAATTTGCACAGACGATGTCAGAGTTGTTGGGAGGGAGAACGTCAGTGCCTTCGCACGAATCACCGCAGGACACCGCTGTGCTAAATACTCCCTGTTTTCTTCATCTCCAGCGTTATTAGCAGTTTCAAAACAAATGTGCCGGTGTCACTTGTCCTTAGTGAAGCAGTCAAAATGTGCTTGACTGAGTCTTGACCCTTGAGTGTGTGTGTGTGGGATGAAGTGAGAAGTGTCGGGTGAAGTCCTTCTGTTCCACCCCAAAGTGTCCCGCTTCTGCCCTGGGAAAGCACTTTGCGTTTGTTCGAGTCCCAGGCTGGACTAGCTCCCCTTTTTTTATGGAATGTCAGTTTCAGTTGAAAAAATGACAGACTGTGGTTTTTCAGACTTGGATCCATAGTCGACATTTTCTTGAAAATACGTGAGCCTGTCTGTTCAAGCAAGCAAGCGGTAGTATTTGTTGCCACTTTCCAGTTTCGAGCTTTCAGGCAAAGGTTAGAAGTTTGGAAAAATCTGTATCCCTCCCCATGAGCTTACCGTCTTCCCAGTACTCAAAGACTTTTCTGATGAGATCAGTGGTAATAAGAACCACTGTGATGTTTTCATATACAGTGAAACGTATCCAGATTTGAAAAATCTGTGTAAATCCATGTTTTCCAAATGACCAATTTGTGATCTTGCAGTGGGTATCCTGTATGTATAAAAGATACATAAAATATTTTGTAATTCATCGAAGTTCAAGATAGATGAATGGATTTTAATAGAGTACGAAAAATTTATTGATACACTTTGAGATTTCACATTGCAGTTATCCTTTGAGCGATGACGACATGCCCAATTTCGGTGCACCATCAAAGAGTGATATCCAGGCTTGTCTAAAAAGATGTTAAAACACACTTCCCTTTCCAACTACATATCTCTGTGAGACCAGATATTTTTAATATGTGTTTCAACCAAAACAGTATTACGCCTGCAGATTAGGTTAAATGTAGAAGCACATTTGAGAATTGTGATGCTCTCAAGGCAGACATTAAAAGGAATTTCCAAAATCAATTAAAAAAATGATACTTTTTCACTAAATGATTCTTTTGTTTGGGAATGTATTATTTTTTATTAAAAATGTTTTTTATGTTGACATGTAATGTGTTTGTTGTTACCTTCAAATGAATTTATAGATATTTATTCTTAAAACAAATTTTTTTTAAGTGTATTTTGAGAGAGAGAAGGAAAGCGCACATGTGAGGGGAGGGGGTGTGGAGGGGCAGACAGAATTCCAAGCCGGCTTCCTGTGCTGTAAGCGCAAAGCTGGATGTGGGGCTCAAACCCACGAACCTTGTGAGATCATTACCTGAACTGAAATCAAGAGTCAGATACTTAATTGGCTGAGCCACCCAAGTGCCCCAAATTCATAAATATTTTAAATGTTTTTCTGTTTTAACTTCAAATTCAGTAAATATCATTATATATATCTCATGAATAGATCCTCCTTAGGGCCGGGGGTGAGGGACAGGGAACCCTTAGTCTTAGTTCTTTTTTTTTTTTTTTAAAGTCTTTTTTTTTTTTTTTTTAATTTTTTTTAACGTTTATTTATTTTTGAGACAGAGAGAGACAGAGCATGAACAGGGGAGGGGCAGAGAGAGAGGGAGACACAGAATCTGAAACAGGCTCCCGGCTCTGAGCTGTCAGCACAGAGCCCGATGCGGGGCTCGAACTCATGGACCGTGAGATCATGACCTGAGCCGAAGTCGGACGCTTAACCGACCAAGCCACCCAGGCGCCCCCCCTTAGTCTTAGTTCTAATCAGGCCATCAGTTGATTCCGTGAAGCCCACCCCATTCACATTATGGAGGGTCATCTGCTTTACTCAGAAGTCCACTGATTGAAGTGTTAATCTCATCTAAAAAACACCTGCACAGAAACATCCAGAATAATATTGACCAAATATCTGGGTGCGGTGGTCCAGCCAAGTTGACACACAAAATTAACCATCGCAAATGTCGATAACACTTCTTATTCTAATCTTTTAAATTACAACTGAAATGATAGGACAGCAGGCTTCCAGTTTTTTAGAGTGTTTTACCATTTTTAAAAAGGCTTCAAGAAAACATGACAAAATGTCTAATATCTGTTAAAACAAAGTAGAAGATATATAGGTGTTATATTTCTGTAGGTTTGAATTATTACATTAAAAATTAATGAGTGCTATCATATAGTGAAGCAAATGCTTGGAGAGGTAGGAGATTTTTGCATGTGATTGGAGGAATGTTGCATGGTGGTAAAATGTTGTCTCTTCTCTGTCCATCAGTGGAAGTACCTTAAAGAATCGGTGGATATCAGCAAAGGGGGAATATAGCCTCCACACTGGAAAAATCCACATAGTAGCTATTATCTAATGCCTAAAAATATTGCAGCACTCATGAAGTCTTTTGCAAGCTTTTTAAAAAGTGTAGCCAGAGGATTCTTCCCTTGCATTCCCTAGGAGCATAGTGATGATTTTTTTTTTAAATTTTTATTTATTTAAATCCAAGTTGGTTAACGTACAGTGTAATAATGGTTTCAGGAGTAGTATTTAATGATTCATCACTTACATACAGCACCCAGTGCTCATCCCAACAAGTGCCCTCCTTAATGCCCATCGCCCATTTAGCCATCGCCCACCCAACACCCTGCCAGCAACCCTCAGTTTGTTCTCTGTATTTAAGAGTCTCTCTATTTAAGAGCCTCTCCCTCTCTGTTGTCTTATTTTTGCTTCCCTTCCCCTATGTTCATATGTTTTATTTCTTAAATTCCACATAAGTGAAATCAAATATTTGTCTTTTCTCTGACTTATTTCGCTTAGCGTAATACAATCTAGATCCATCTACGTCATTGCAAATGGC
The DNA here is from genome assembly GCF_016509475.1 of Prionailurus bengalensis. Classification (NCBI taxonomy): domain Eukaryota; kingdom Metazoa; phylum Chordata; class Mammalia; order Carnivora; family Felidae; genus Prionailurus; species Prionailurus bengalensis. The sequence continues at coordinate 9,600,046 of NC_057347.1, forward strand.
AAGATTTCATTCTTTTTGGTCACTGGGTAATATTCCATTTTGTGTATATACCACATCTTCTTGATCCATTCATCAGGTGGGCTCTTGGCATACTTTGGCTATTGTGCATAGCGCTGCTATAAACACCGGGGTGCACGTCCCCCTTCGAATCAGCATTTTTGTGTCCTTTGGATAAATACCCAGTAGTGCACTTGCTGGGTCGTAGGGGAGTTCTATTTTTAACTTTTTGAGGAACCTCCATACTGTTTTCCAGAGTGGCTACACCAGTTTTCATTTCTACCAGCAGCGCAAAAGTGTTCAGGGGCGCCTGGGTGGCGCAGTCGGTTAAGCGTCCGACTTCAGCCAGGTCACGATCTCGCGGTCCGTGAGTTTCGAGCCCCGCGTCAGGCTCTGGGCTGATGGCTCGGAGCCTGGAGCCTGTTTCCGACTCTGTGTCTCCCTCTCTCTCTGACCCTCCCCCGTTCATGCTCTGTCTCTCTCTGTCCCAAAAATAAATAAAAACGTTGAAAAAAAAATTAAAAAAAAAAAGTGTTCCTCTTTCTCTGAATCCTCGCCAAAGTGTTGAATTTTTTTTAGCTTCAGACTTTCACCCAGTTGTATGACTCTGACATTGGGAAATGATTTTTTTCTCTTGCTTCAGTTAATGCTTTAGGTTGGATCCTACTAGTGTATTCATATGTAAACCAAAAATGAGAAGAAATAAGCAGAATAAGAATATCGGTAATTTTAACAGTTGGGGTGGCAATAACTTATTTTCCTCTATGAGGAATGTCCCTGGGAGATGCCTGTAGCTGAAGTCTGCTGAAGTACAGGCCCTGGAAGAGGTGCAGCACAGAGAAGTGCCAGGGCTGGGATCCTCCAGTCTGCAAAGACAGGAGACCTTAAGTTTCATAGTCAGCAATGTAAGATTATAAATACAATAAATGGCTAATGTCTTACACCTACGTATGTGCACCTATACTCTTACAGATCTGTGACCCCAGTAGAAAAATGAGCAGTGTTACATAAACACTTGAATTACAGAAGGGAAAATCCTGCTAAAAAAAGGAAATTTGTCCTCATCAATAGTAAAAGAAATTCAGTAACACCAATGCTGATTGGCTACAGCAGTGATCAGATGTTGCTTATGAGATCACTGAATTCTTAAAGTTAGTGAAGGGAGGTTATTACAGCATTATTAACAATACTTAAACTTAAAAATTGCCTAAATATCTTAAAATAGAATTTTAAATATTTATTGGTATAGATTGTTTTTATGGAATCACTAACAAATATAATAATTTTGAAGAATGTATAATGTAGAGAGGTACGTGCAGTTCATGATTATAGTAGGTTAAACAAGTAAGATATATAATCACATTGGGTCATCCTGGTTTTATTTCCACGTATACATATGTACACAGGTGTAAAAGACAGGAAGGAAATGTATCAGCATACTTAGAATCCATTGCTGGTAGAATTATGAGCAATTATTGTCTTTAACATAATTCTGGGTCTTCAACATTCCGATGAATGTGTTATTTTTCTCAGAAAATAAATGTATACATTGTATGTATTAGAAAAATACATTATCTGGAGGGGGAGAATAGCAGGAGTTTTGCCATTTTTGGCTCTTTGTACATGTATGGTCGTGAGTTGTTTGAAAAATTGTCCAAAAAATTGTCCAAACTTTTGATCAGTTTGATGAAAGCAATCTATTTACACAAAAAGGCCAGGAAGTGGTTCCCTAGAGGTAACTGCACATTAACCAGAACAGTTGTGAAACATGCAACCTTCTTGTTTAGTATGTGTGTATCCATGTTCTGTGTTATTTTAGACATGAAAAGGTTCATTTTTTTTCTTTTAGTTATTTAAATCATAAATTAATATTCTTTTTTCTGTGTTTATTTTGAGAGAGCGAGAGAGAGCATGAGTGGGGGAGGGGCAGAGAGAGAGAGAGAGAGAGAGAGAATCCCAAGCAGGCTCTGTGCTGTCACTGCAGAGCCCGATGTGGGGCTCGATCCCAAGAACCGTGAAATCGTGACCTGAGCTGAAATCGTGAGTCGGAAGCTTAACCAACTGAGCCACCTAGGCACCCCTAATTTAATATTCTTTTACTCCTTAGACTTCACGAAAGCCTCGTGAAGAGCGAGATGTGTCTCAATGTGAAAGTGTAGCTTCCACTGTTTCTGCCCAGGAGGATGAAGATATTGAAGCTTCTAATGAAGAAGAAAATCCAGAAGACAGTGAAGGTATCTTAAAGTCTTAAATTTAGTTGTGACTTCTGCTAGCCAAATCTGTAATTGTTAGCTCAGTCATTTGACTATTTAAGAATTGCTTCATGAAGGAAAAAGTATTATCAGTGTTTTCATGGCATAGAGACCTTAAACTTGAGCACAATGTATTTATTCCATCAACAAACATTTATGTAGCACCTGAGATGGCCCAGTTACCACAACCAGAGGATCTTTAAAATGGCAGTCCGTTATCTAGAAAGATGTCTGTGCACCTATGTCGTTGCCATATTTATTTGTCCAGTTAGTATCATCGATTACATTTCCCGCTTTGTTGCACTGACTTCGATTTACTTCAATTTTTACAAAGACTTACTTACATATGTCATGTTTATGCTTTCGTATAAGAAGAATTCACGACCCTAGAAGCCCCAGTAGGAAAGAATGTCAACCCAAGAAACTTAAGAAATAAAAATCTTTTTTGTCATCTGAAAAAATTAATGACCACTTCCTGAAAAAGTAAATGTTTTCTTAGTTTTTGCTAGTTAAAGAAAAAAGTCCAAATTTATTTCAGTTCATCTTACTATTAAAGTTTCTATAGATTTCTTTTGTGAATTGACTGCTTCTGACATGGGGTTTTTCAGTGATTTTAGTAGCTCTCTATAAATGATATCTTAGATATGTTCATGTTTTGTATATGCAAATATTTTTTCCATCTCATTCGCTTTTTGTTTTGATGTTAAATTACGAGTTTAAATTTTGTATGTAATCAGAGCTGTTTATATATGTTCCTTGGTAGGTGCTCATATTTTAAGCTTAGGAAGTTCTATACCTTCTAGGAGTTTCAGAAATACTAGATTTTGTTTTATTTTTTTTTCTACAAGTTGCTGACTTTTATTTTTAAAAAAAATTTTAAGTTTATTTATTTTGGGAGGGAGAGAGAATCCCAAGCAAGCTCTGCATTGTTAGTGCAGAGCCCGAACTCACAAACAGTGAAATCATGACCTGAGCCAAAATCAAGAGTCGAATGCTTAACTGACTGAGCCATCCAGGTGCCCCTGTTGTTGGCTTTTAAACTGAAGTTTTGTTTTGAATGTGTTTGGGCTTTGAGCAATAAATAGCTTTTTTTCTGTGAGGTTTTCTGGAAAATGAGAATCCTGGGGCAAGCTCACTCTGGGGTGGCAGAAGGGCGCGTAGACTATGAATGTCAGGATGGTGTGCTTATGGTTCTTAAGAGATCATGCAAGGTTGTTCATTTTCATAGGTTTGTTGCTGGTAGGTAGTATTCTCTGGGTTATAAATGTACAGGGAGCCTATATTAACCCACTTGGGCTGTCATAAGAGACTATCACAGACTGGGTGGCTTAAACAACAGAAATTTATTTTTTCACGGTTCTGGAGGTTGAAGTCCAAGATCAGGATGCAAACAGGATTGGTTTCTAGTGAACCTGTCTTCCTGGCTTGCAGAAGAAAGGCTTCTTGCTTTGTCCTCACATGACCTTCCCGTTGTGCACATGTGCTCTTGGTATCTCTCTTCTCGTAAGGACACCACTGGTCCTAGTGGATTCGGGTCCCCCCCTCATGGCCTCATTTAAGCTTAATTGTCCCCTTAAAAGCACTGTCTCCAAATACAGTTTCCTTGGGGGTTAGGGCTTCAACATATAAAGTTTGTGGGGGACATAATCCAGTCCATAACAAAGCCCAAACCTAATTATCATAAATATGTTTATCTCAGAACACAGAAGCCTATCCGTACAGGGGCTAACAGATTTTCAGAAGCTGAGCACCAAAAAGTGACTTGTTTCCTTTTGTTTTCTTCCTGTTACTTTGTCTTGGTGTGAAGGTTTTTTCAGATTGTCACATAAGGTTATTAAGGTTATGAAATAAGGTTATAAATAAGGTCATTAAAGTAATTAAGGTTAAGTTTAAGCATGAAAGGTTAAGCATAAGGTTAAGGTTAAGCATAAGGTTAAGGTTAAGCATAAAAATAATGTTTCTGTCTGATCAGGTGTGGGGGGTGGTGGGCACACATTCCCATCCATACAGGGGGTTATGTTGTGACTCCTAGACTAGTTTCTCGCGAATAGGAAATGAACTCGCCCCTAGAATTGTGCGATCCCCATTTCCTGTTGACTGAATTTCAAGGTGTCGAGGAAAAGACAGTACAATGCAGTTTACATGGCCTGTGATCTCATGCTTATTGTCACTGTTTATCACGTGGCGCTGCTCGTGTCTGTGGGAGATTGTCGGCAGCGCGCGAGCAGAGAGCAAGATGGGTTGTTCATTCGACTGTGTGCGTCTCTGACAGAGGAGTTGGAGCAAAAATAACGGAAACTTGACCAAAATTGGGATTTATTCGTGTTCTTTTGTTCCAAGTCATTCTTTAAGCGAAAATAAAAAAGACACTCATTTGGCTGGTGCTTGGTGAAGCATCTTGCCTTGGAAACACTCCTTCCTACTCTTCCGTGGCCTGGAGGAAGAAAGTAATCGAAGAAGTGCTTATGACAGGTGATGTCTGCTGCACGGTCATGAACATGGCTTCTAATATTGTGGAGACAAATGACTTGGTAACTTGCCCTCGGGTTTGAGGTTTTCCGTTGAATGGGAATGAAATGAAGTGAGGCTTTTTGTTAGCCTTTCAACATTTTGGTAGCATCTTTCATTAACAGTGGTTGCTGCCATATGTTTAGACCTTACTAAGTGGGAGGTTCTGTCCTGAGCTTTTGTCTGTGACGTTTTGTTTTGATTTTGTTTTTATATCTGTCACTTGAGCTCCCATGCGAACTCCAGGCTCATGCATCTGACTGCCTACTTAACGTTTCCATTTGGATGCCCAAGAGCCAGCTTAACATCCAGAACAAACTTTCGATTCCCCACCACCGGAGGCCTCCTTTCCCTCCAGTCTTTCCCTGGGCCAACAAGTGACACTCTCCTACCCTACATGTGGTCCATCAGTGGATATTATCAGCTTTTCTTTAGAGGCACTAGTGAGAATCTCATCCCATCTCCCTACCCTCATTGCTGCTACCTTGGTTCTGAGCCACTGCCCACATTCACTGCAGCAGCCCCCTGATTGGTCCCCTTGCTGCTCTTTGTCCCATTATGTTTCTGTGCCTTTACACCAACCACAACCAGAGCGAACCTTCTAAAGTGTCAATCAGACTGTGTTGTGCCTCTGTTCCAAATGCTGTGATGCTTTCACATTTCGTTCAGAAGCCTGGGGCTTGTTGTGAGGCCCTGCGCGAACTGGCCCATACACCTCTGCGACCCTTTTGCAAACCACTTTTCTGCTTACTCACTATGTTCTTTGTTGTTGTTAATTGAGATATCTTTGACCCATAATGCTACTTTCAGATGTCCAAACTAATCATTCAGTATTTGTATTGACTGAGAAACGATCAAAATAAGTCGTGTTAACATCCATCGCCTCACATAGTTACAATCTTTTTCTTGTGATGAGAATTTTTAAGATCTACTTTCTTAGCAACTTTCAAGTGTACGATACAGTATTACTAGCTATAGTCGCCATGCTGTGCATTACATTTCCAGGACTTCCTTAATCTTCTAATTGAAAGTTGGAACCTTTTGGCTGCCTTCACTCATTTCTACCTTCTTCTGCCTCTGGTAACCACAAATTGTTCTGTGTGTTCATGGTTTTGTTTGTTTGTTTGTTTGTTTGCTCTTAAGATTCTTCTTACAAGTGAAATTATTCAGTATTTGTCCTCTGTCTGACTTACCTCACTTAGCGTTATGCCCTCAGGGGCCATCCCTGTTGCAAATGGCAAGAATTCCTTTTTTTTTTTTTTTTTAATTTATTTATTTTTGAAAGAGAGAGAGAGAGAGAAAATGAGTGTGGGGGAGGAGCAGAGAGAGAGGGAGACACAGAACCTGAAGCAGGCTCCGGGCTCTGAGCTGTCAGCACAGAGCCCGACGCGGGGTTTGAACTCACAAACAGTGATCATGACCTGAGCCAAAGTCGGACGCTTAACAGACTGAGCCACCCAGGCGCACCCCCACCCCCTTTTTAATGGCTGAATAATACTCTATTGTGTGTCTGTGTCTGTATCTGTATCTATACCCCACGTTTTCTTTATCCATTCATCCATTGATGGACACTTAGGTTGTTTCAGTGTCTTCGCTCTTGTAAGGCTCTTGTAAATAATGCTGCCATCAATGCGAGGGTGCACATATCTTTTCGAGTTAGTGTTGTTTTTTTTTTGTTTTTTTTTTTCAGATGAATTCCCAGAAAAGGAATTGCTGGATCAGATGGTAGTTCTACTTTTAACTTTTTGAGGAACCTCCATACTCTTTGTCATAGCCACTGCCCTAATTTACATTCCCACCACCAGTGTACAAGGGCTCCCTTTCTCCACTTGTTATTTCTTGCCTTTCTGATCATAACCATCCTGACAGATGTGAGGTGATTGCTCACTCTGTTCTAACCACGTTGTTCTCTTTGCTGTTTGAGCAAAGCAACCCCCCACTTCGGGGGTTTTGCATGAGCTGCTCCTTCTACCGTTCCCCAAGATGTCCCTGGTTCGTTCTGCCATTTCCTTCAGGCCTCTGCTGAAATGTCACCTGACCTCTTTGATACCCTCTTCTTCACTGGTTCCCCGGTTTTGTTCCTCACTGTGCTTATGACCTCCGGATGCATCATGTACTTAATTGTTCGTTGTCCGTTTGACACCCGACTGTCAGGTCCTCTAGAGTGCAGTTTGGTCTTTTCACTTCTCTGTCCCCAGTGCGCCCTGCACGTTGGGTGTTTTGTACCTAATTGAATGAGTGAGAGGATGAATTTGTAGGGTTTTAAAATACTATGTTATGCATTGAAAGTCTCTTTTCCCATATGGTCAATTAAGTCTTTATTGCTTTCTGTGTGAATGATGTATCTGTAGCTTCAGAGTTGCCTGTTTTGCTTTCAGACATTTCTACGTACCTCCTGAGGTTATACATATCCTGTCCTACATTATCTTCTCGAATTTTGAAAACTCTATTCCCTTTGGAATTATTTTTGTGTGTAGTGTAAGGTAGGGTCCATGTTTTTCTTCCAGACAAGGAGCCAGTTCTGAGGGAGCTAGTTCATTAAATAATCATCCTTTACCCAATGATTTGAAATGTCACCTTTGGTATATATTAATTTCCCATCTACTTTAGGATCTATTCCTAGGCATTGCCTTCTGCATTGCTGATTTATTTTGTCTATCACTCTGGCAGTTGCAAACATGTGATACGTTGGCTTTGTGGTAAGTTTGACTATCTGGAGAGGCAGGCCTCTCACTCTAATGTTTTTCATACTTTTCTGAGATTTTCTCAGGGACTTGTTCTTCATATACACTCTAAATTAGTTTATCTAGTTTAAGAAATCTTTCTTGAGGCACCTGGATGGCTCAGTTGATTAAGTGTCTGACTTGGGCTCAGGTCATGATCTCATGGTTCATGGGTTCGAGCCCTGCGTCAAGCTTTGGAGCTGACAGCTCAGAGCCTGGAGCCTGCTTCAGATTCTGTGTCTTCCTCTCACTCTGCCCTTCCCTCACTTGTGCTCTGTCTCTGTCTCTCAAAAATGAATAAACATTAAAATAAAACTTCTTTTAATTAAAAAAAAAAATCTTCCTTACCAACCATTGGGGTTCTCATTGGAGGTAAATATATTAATTTGGGGGGAGATTTAAGTTTTTATGTTGTCTACTTCAAGAAAATAATCAAACACTGAATGCTGTAGTAAACGTGTCTGTACGCTGTTCATAATAGTGGCAAATTGGAAGTAGCCCGAGGGTCCAGTAATAGAGGAAAAGGGAAGTAAATTTAAGACATGTTCACAATCATTCAGTCACTTTGTCCTTCAACAGGTATTTGAGTCTCGTGTGCTCGGCACAGTGCTTGTCCTAGGACTTAAACGATAAGCAAAATAGAGGGTCCCTGCCCTCACGGAGGGAAGGGCGATGGCAAAGGCAAGTGCGTGAGTGAGTTTTGGTAAGGTTTGGTTTTTAAGCAGCTCACTCTGGCGTTGTGGTAGAGAATGGTCTGAGGTGGAAGATGGGAGGAGTTGTTTCTGGACTGGAGCGGCAGTTGTGAGGTTGAATAGAAGTGGGTGGATTCCAGGGATCTTTGAATTTTTTTATTTTTTTATTTTTTGGGGGGAGGGATATATATATCCCAAGCAGGCTCTATGCTCAGTGTGGGACCAGATATGGGACTCGATCCCGTGACCCTGGGATCATAACCTGAACTGAAATCAAGAGTCGTGCGCTCAACCGACTGAGCCACCCAGGTGCTCCACAAGGGATCTTTTTAGAGAGAAAATCTGTGATGCTTGTCTACACAGAATATGGGGATCAATGAGAGGAAGGATTAAAAGATTGCTCGTAGGTTTCTGGTTTAATCGATAGTAAACAGTAGAAAAGAACGGGATTTGGGTGTGTTGAGTCCAAGTCTGGTGCAGGAAATACTGAATTTGTGATTCCTTTGAAATATCTAGGCAAAGATGTCACAGATTAAAACTGCATTTATAAAATGAAACAAACGATGTTGGGAAAGACCAGGGTTACAACGTTACATTAAAAAGTCTGTGTCATGTTACCCTAGAGCTTTGTTGTCCAGTGTGGTAGCCACTAAATACCTGTGGCTATTGAGCTCTTGAAATGTGGCTAGTCCAAATTGAGATATGCTAAAAATGAAAAATATAATCAGATTTTGAAGACTTAGTACCAAGAAAGGTAAAAATCTTATTGCTAGTTTTCTATGTTGATCACATGTTAAAAAGATAATATTTTAGGCATATTGGGTTAAATAAAAAATACATGATTTAAAGTTAATTTATATCTTTACTTTTTTAACGCGACAACCAGAAAAATTAAAATGGCAGGTGTAACTCACATGGTGTTCCTATTGGATGGCGCTGTTCTAGAACGGACTGTCAGCCCTCCTGGGTATAAAGAAAAGCACAGAAATGGGCTGGTAGAAATAAACTGAAATGTACCATTTCTGCGTACGGGTCTTTTTGTTTAGTTTTGTTTTTCCATCTTTCTTCATTTTTCAAATTTCATGTAAATGATTTTTCGATACTAAAGGCTTTTACGCTTTCAGTTTCAGAAGGTGAAAACAGTTTGATCTCTCCCTTTCATGCTCTGTAGACACTTTAGCTTCCCAGTGGCTGGCGTACTTCGGTGAGGTCATGCGACGAGTGTCATTCCTTCTAAACCTACTTTGAAGCATGGCTTCTGCCACCCCTGAAACATGTCCATTATCAGATTTTTATGCTGTATCATTATCTTTAAGGTGCTGAAAATAGTTCTGATACAGAAAGTGCTCCTTCTCCTTCACCAGTTGAAGCTGTCAAGCCCGGCGAAGATAGCACTGAAAATGCGTCTTCTCGAGGGAACACGGAACCTGTGGCCGAGCTCGGGTCCACCTCCGAACCTGCGCCCGGTGCGTCTCCCTCCTCGGCAGTGCCAAGTACGAAACCCGTCGAAAATGAAAGCGCGGAGACCCAGGCGAATGACAGCATCACCGTAGAGGCAGCAGAGCCAATGGACGTTGACCGGCAGGAGCCCAGTGCTGAAGTGACTTCTGTTCTTGACCTCCCCGCGACTACCAGAACAGACTCTGTAGATGTTGACATGAGGGTGCCCGAGAACAATCCGTCTAAAGTCGAAGGTGATACCAAAGAGAGAGACCTGGAGAGAGCCGGCGAGAAGACAGAGCCTGGCGATGAAGACTTGGTGGGGGCCCAGCAAATAGGGGCCCAGAGGCCCGAGCCCCAGTCGGACAATGATTCCAGTGCTACCTGCAGTGCTGATGAAGATGTAGATGGAGAGCCCGAGAGGCAGAGGTGAGACTCGTTCCTCTAATACTGTTGTATTCTTTGCTCTGTCGGATGCTGAGTCACAGAACGGTGCCGGCCGCGGAGATTACTCCTGCGTAAACCTCGGCAAGTTAAAGGCGGTCTCCGTGCCATTATTACTGGGTTTTGATGCTCTTCATCTGCTTAAATAACCAAGAACAATTAGGTGCTCATAATTTTCAAATGAAAAAGATAATATTTTTTTCCTGCATTGGTTACATGCATCCCATATGTAGCAGAGGAGGGGATCTCATCTAACAAAACTTGTGAACGAAACCACAGATGAGACTGCCGTTCCTGGTGTTGGAAGCAGTAGGACGAGGTGGCGAAGGATGTGGTGGTGAAGGCGACAGGCATTGGCTCGTTTGCTCTCAGACCGCACAGCCTCAAGACAAGGCCTGCTGTCCCTGTGCATTAGAGGGTAGAATATGTGGGGAGGAGAAACATGTTAAGTGTTCGGAAAACATTTTAGAAGGCATGATTTAAACATAAGCTCTAGGTAATTATCACAGTCACTGTTTATATCAGTTAAAATTCTAGGTTATTCATATTTGTAATTGAAAATATGTATAACATACATGAATATAGAACTGTTTTTAGTCACTAAGTTAATAATACAAAACTATTTTATGTGTATGGTTTTTATAAGTTACAGTAAAAAGATAAATTTTTATAGGAATAGATACTGCTTTATTTAATATGTGTACATTCCTTGAGACTTCCTTTTCCTTGAAAGCAACAGAATCCCCTAGAATCACAGTAGAATGTTTCATTGGTGCAGATTCTAGAAATGAATTCGACTAAAAACATTTAATCAGAAACCCAGTTCAACACTTTTTTTCTTTTTCTCCCCTCCTGTTTTTTAAAAAGGAAGGCAAATAAGCCACTCACCTAAGTGCCAAATTCTGTTCATCTAAGATGAGGATTCTCTGTGTTTTTCACTGTTGGTTTTAGAAACTACAGGAAGGTAGTAACCTTGGAGGAACACCCGACGAGATGAACATGATAGTAGTCTTGAAATTCAGAAATTTCCTCGTAAATATATGGTGGTGGTCTTTGAGTAACACTCCAAAGTCTGCATCACTTCCCAACTGTCAAATGACACATCCTACGTTTTCTACATCTGTAACACCATCTTTATTCTTTATGTATGATGTTAATTGTTTTCTTTTATACATTCTGATTTTCTTATCAACTTGTACTTTTTAAAATGTTCATCTTTCCCCAGTAATACTGGGAGGTATGATCAAGCCTGCAAGGTGTGGGGTATGGCACTGGTGTATGATTTTCCCCGTTCATGTATTGGGTGTCCTGAACTCCAGTGTAGGTAACGAACCTGAGTGAAGCAGGTGGAATGTGGGGAGAAAGGGACTGTGGGGAACAGAGAAGCGCTTGCTGTTTGGAAAAGGAGCTGCATGTTGTTGCCGTGCAGGAGTGCTGCTTCTGTGCTGCCGTTTCTTTTCCATTTCTCATGAGAAACCAGGAGTCTGGAATCTTGGGTGGAACTCTTAGTTTTTAAAATTGTTCATGGGCAGTTGTTTTAAAAAAGAACGCCCTTTGATCCTGGCAAGATACAGATGACTAGTTTGTAATCTCTGTTAGTGGTAGATTAGGACTTACAAAATTCCATTTTATAATGGAATTTGTTCAGACTGCGTGGTTAGATGCAGATGATTAAATTCAGATTATTTTCAACCTATAAATCAATATTAGGTTTCTTGGACAATTAGCATTACAGAGTCCCTTTTTTCCTTACTCTTCAAATCTCTTCTGAGGTTAATGCGTTGTGTATGTGTGTCCACCTACACATTAACTACTTAGAAGGAATTATGATTGTACATTTAAAGTCTTAAACAAGAATAGGGGCACCTGGGTGGCTCGGTTGGGCATCCAACTTCAGCGCAGGTCATGATCTCACGGTCCGTGAGTTCAAGCCCCGTGTCGGGCTCTGTGCTGCAGCTCAGAGATGACCGCTCAGAGCCTGGAGCCTGCTTTGGATTCTGTGTCTCCCTCTCTCTGTTCCCCCCCCCTGCTCGCTCTCTCTCTCTCTCTCTCTCTCTCTCTCTCTCAAAAATAAGATCAAAAACATGTTTTTTTTTAAGTCTTAAAGAAGAATATATTAATTTATCTTTTTTTATTGCCAATTGTAGAATGTTTCCCATGGACTCAAAGCCTTCATTGTTAAACCCTCCTGGATCTATACTGGTCTCATCCCCAATAAAACCAAATCCACTGGACCTGCCACAGCTTCAACATAGAGCTGCTGTTATCCCACCGATGGTAAGTTTTCTAAGTGAGGAAGAGAAGTAAAGTTGAGAAATAAAGACCTTTAGAGAGCCTTCTTCTTTCTTAATCAGTACTTGACCTTTTAAAAAATTGTGGTAAAAAGCACACAACATAAAATTTACCATCTTAACTGTTTTTAAGCGTACAGTTCAGTAGTGTTAAATATATTTGTTGTTGTGAAATAGATCTCCAGAACTTTTCATCTTGCAGAAGTGAGACTCTCTCGTCTTATTAAGTGGTCACTCTCTTTTGCCCCTCCCCGCCAGCGCCTGACTGCCACCATTCTACTTTTCTGTCTCTGAATTTGGCTGCTTAGATACTTCATATAAGTGGAATCGTACAGTGTTTGTCTTTTTATGACTGGCTTATTTCACTCAGCATAAAGTCCTTAAGGTTAATCCAGGTTATAGCATGTCATAATCTCTTTCCTTTTTAAGACTGATAATCTCCCTTTGTATGTATATATCACATTTTGTTTATCCAGTCATCTGTCGCTCTATTCCTTTTTCAAATGGATTCATTGTGATAGTTGATTGAAATGGTCATTTCTATTTCAGGAAGAAAAAAACAAAACACCAAAGAAATATAATCCTCTAGCCATAAATGTTAGCAAGCTTTGCTTTTGTTTTATTTGTTTTGCAATAAAATAGTGGTAGAATAAATGTATAATTAGGTTTTGAATATTAAGAATGAATTATAAAGATTATGGCTAACTGCAGTATACAATTCCAAATCTAGTTTTATTTACACTTTACTCGAATAATCTCTACAAGCTTGACTCCATTTTGACACTGAATTCTGAACTTGGGTATTACTCTTTTACCTAGTAATGTTTTCACTCTTGCTTTATTTCAGGGGATGTAAATTTGTTTCCCGTCTCATATGATAATTAAAAAAAGTTAAGTGTGTGCTTATAACTCACACACAAATTGTTAAACATTTACTCATTCATTGATTTACTCAAATGGCCATTTATTGAGTGTCCAGTTGAAGACAACATTGTTAATGCTGTATGGAATATTTATATATCATAATCTCTGACTTCAAAAAATTTAGAGATTGGTCTTGATAATAAGACATAGGAAAATATTACAATAAAAATTAAGATGAATTATAACAATGTGATGCTCTATTAAGTTAGAAAATATAGTATGGATATTTCAGAAGGAGAGCTTCCTTCTTAATGAGACTCTTAAAGAAGACTCCACATAGGAAATAATACTTTGGGGGCACTTGGTGGCCCAGTGGGTTGATCGTCTGCCTCTTTTTTTTTTTGGCTCAAGTCATTTTTTTTGGCTCAAGTCATTTTTTTGGCTCAAGGGTATGGTCGTAGGACCTAGCCCTGCATCAGGCTCCGCGCTATGCATGGAGCCTACTTGGGATTCTCTCTCTCCCTCTGCTCCTCTCTCCTGCTTACACGCTCTTTCTCTCTCTCTTAAGAAAAAAAAAAAAAATTAGAATACATCTTGCCAAATAGCCAGCTTCACTAACCAGGACATTTGTGGAACCATTAATGTACTTGAAGAATAAACATTAAAAAAAAAAAAGGGAAATAACATTGTGGTTGGACCAAAACAATTCATTAGGCTTTATAGCAAAAGGAGGAAGAGCCATGTTTACATATAAACCAAAGCACAAAGGCAAGTAAATTTTGTGCGTGTTTTGGGGTCAGTGAAGAATTCTATTTATAATAGCAGAAAAAACTATGGAAGTCTTTATTTAGGTAATAGTTTCTAAAAACAGCTCTCTACTTTCCCCCAGAAGTTTTTGTATTATGGGGTCATGGACTGTGTTAGGGGCTGTTTATTTAGTATTGAACTGAACAGGTTGGGTTCTTTCCTTCATGAAGTGAGAGAGACAGAAAATAAACAAGGAAAACCTGCATTATTGCAGATTGTGCTATTGTAAGTCCTGTCAATGTACTCTGAAAGAAACAGGGCCGCAGTAAGAAGGAATATGGGGAGGAAGTTACTGAAGTCTATTGGATGGTAAGGGATGGCCTGTCTGAAGAAGTAACATTTAACAGCCGCCCTGATAGGTCAATGAATTGGGTGTGGGAGGTGAGTGAGGTTGATTAGTCAAGGATGTCCGCCAGGTTCCTGGCTTAAGCCGCTAAGGTTCCATTTTCTAAGATGGAGGTCACTGAAGGGGAAGCATTGAATTTAGGAAATGAGATATTTCTATTTGAATGCAGGTTTTGAGGTGCTTTGAGATATCCAGGTGGAGTTATTATGCAGCCATTCTGTATGGGACTTGGAGCAAACATCTTAGAAATAGAAATTGATGAGTTGTTAACATATAGATGACGTTTAAACCCACAGAAGTGGGTGTGATTACCTGCTGCGGGAGCCTAGAGAGGAGGGGCATTGAGCCATCAGGGATTTGGCCATCATAAGTGAAAAGCAGACAGAAATATTTTGATTTCTCTTATCATAAGTTTTGTGATTTTTTTTTTTCCAAATGTTTGTTTTCGAGAGCGAGAGAGAGACAGAGTGCAAGGGGGAAGGGATAGAGAGAGAGAGAGAGAGAGGGAGACGTAGGATCCGAGCTGTCGGCCAGGAGCCCAACGCAGGCTGGAACCCACAAACCATAAGATCATTACCTGAGCCAAAGGCGGACACTTAACCAACTGAGCCACCCAGGCGTCCCCTTTAGTGATTTTGTATTATGTTCCGTTCTGAAAGTGAAATGTTCAGCATTTTAAGCATTACATTTGAAGATGATTTTGATTAAAAAATGGCAAAATCCGGGGCGCCTAGGTGGCTCAGTCAAACGCCTGACCTTGGCTCAGGTCATGATCTCAGAGTTTGTGGGTTCAAGCCCCATGTCAGGCTCTGTACTGACAGCTCGGAGCCCGGAGCCTGCTTCACATCCTGTGTCTCCCTGTCTCTCTGTTCCTCCACCACCTGCACTCAGTCTCTTTCTCCCTCTCAAATATAAGTAAACATTAAAAAAAAAAAACAAAACGGCAAAATCCTATCAACTGGTAGGTTACAGAAATAAGCATTATTTGCAGCAGAGGGTTGTTGTTATGTTGGTCATTGGCATATTTAGATTTTTTTTTTCTTCCTGTAGGTTTCCTGTACCCCATGTAATATACCAATTGGAACCCCAGTAAGCGGCTATGCCCTGTACCAGCGTCACATTAAAGCCATGCATGAGTCTGCGCTCCTGGAAGAACAGCGACAGAGGCAAGAACAGATAGATTTGGAATGTAGAAGTTCCACAAGTCCGTGTGGCACCTCCAAGAGTCCAAACAGAGAGTGGGAAGGTAGGCAGCGCTGTCATCACAAAGAACTTTCCTGAAGGGAAACAAAACTATACTCCAAAGTGGGTCCTTTGTGTTTTGTAGTTTATCAGCATGCCGATTGATTTGTTTCTCTTGCCCCAACACATAGAATCCCTTCAAATTGACCTCAGTTAGACAGTTGAGGAATGTTTGTATTACTGACTACTCTAAAGGATGGCAGTAACATTTTTGGTGGTTTTCGTTAGTGTGAATTTTCTGATATTTATCTCTATGCTGGAAGACTATAAAAACCATTCTTTCTGCCTACTTATCTGACTTTTCAGAGTAAGTGGGAATTGTTATCGTGTCTTGCAAGCAAGTCACATGTAACAGCAGGATAATGCTCTAATTCTCTGATGACAACTTTGTGAAATGTATAGTGCCAGTCAGACCCTGACTCGTCTCTCACCCCAGCATTTACCAGTTGTTTGGCCAGGGACAAGTCCCTTAACTCTTCTTTTAGTTATCTCATTTGTAAAGAGCAAGTTATGGATCGATCTGTCAGTCTGTCTATCTATCTGTCTATTTATACCTACCTACCTACCCACTTATCTATCTATCTATCTAATCTAATCTAATCTAATCTAATCTGTCCTTCCTTCCTTCCTTCCTTCCTTCCTTCCTTCCTTCCTTCCTTCCTTCCTCCCTTGCTGTGATTACAACCCGTAAGAAAGAATCAACAGTCAGTATTATTTTGTAACATGTGGCTCAGCATTATTCTTTATATAATATTGTGTGTAATAATATACAATTTATAATAATAATCAGTGCACTAGTATACACATGGCATAATAGATACCATGGGATATAGGTACCTTCTATAAATGATAATAGAAGGTGTTGTTATCATTGTTGTCACTGTTGTTATTTCAAGTGACAGGTTTGAGTTGTGCATGCTTTTTCTTTTTTTAATTTTTTTACGTTTATTTTTTTGTTTTTTATTATTTTTTTAATATATGAAATTTATTGTCAAATTGGTTTCCATACAACACACAGTGCTCATCCCAAAAGATGCCTTCTTCAATACCCATTACCCACCCTCCCCTCCCTCCCACCCCCCATCAACCCTCATTTTTATGTTTATTTTTGAGAGACAGACACAGAGCGTGAGTGGGGGAGGGACAGAGAGAGAGGGAGACACAGAATCCGAAGCAGGCTCCAGGCTTCGAGCTGTCAGCACAGAGCCTGATGAGGCTCATGACCTCATGAACCGTGAGATCATGACCTGAGCTGGAGTCAGACACTTAACTGACTGAACCACTCAGGCTCCTCTCTCTCTCTCTCTCTCTCTTTTTTTTTTTTTTTAATAAGATTGTTTTAATTTTAAGTACTCTCTGCACCCAACATAGGGCTCGAACTCACAACCCCAAGATCAAGAGTTGCACACCTCACCGACTGAGCTAGCTAGATGCCCCTGGCATGCTCTTTTTAGTTGTGCATGATAGATACACTTACTTTCTCTAAAAAGGGGAGAGGGGAGTGATTTCTAAGTTGTAATAAATTCTGGCATGGTTAGGAAATGGCACATGTGTTCTGGTTGATAGTTAACTTACCAACTACGTGCTATAATATGCTTAGGATATAAGTCTATTAAGGTCTTCATTACTGTGGTTTAGATTTTTCCGTAATGATTCAAAAGACTCTTTGTAGTACCTTTTTTAGATAAGTAAGAGCAATTAGCTGTAGAATGCCCTGGATTTCAAGGGCTATTTAATATAAAATGGGAACTGTGGTACTTAAATGATCTTGCCCCCCTCCCCCAGTCACACCAATGATAAGTTATTAGTTATTTGGTACACTGAGCCTGTAATGTTAGAGTTCTAAATATAAGATTATTAATGTTTTAAGCATAAATCTTATGCTAGTAAAAATAACACCTAGCAAGGCTGGGTGTATAATAGGTGCTAAATGAATATTTCTTGAATGAAGGTAAAAACGTTAATGATTTGGGGGCTTTTAGTATATTGGTTGTAGAGAATCCTCAGTTGCTAACTCAGTAATTACATGTTGAAGGAATGAGTTAAATGAACTAGAGTATAAATGGACTTAGCAGAAGTGCTTATCTTTTGAGCAGCCCAATTACGAGAAAATCTGTCATGATGAGAATGATAAAAATTATAGAGTAATTTAAAAGTCTGTCAATGTATTCCTTACATAAATGATTTAGAATAAATGTTGGGAGGAAGAATTTAAAAGAACCTAGAAAAAAATGACATTCAAATGATATTTGCCAAATTCGTACTAAAGCTGAGTATTATTGTTAGTAGTAATATCTGGATCATTCTAATATGTATATCATATAGTTACTTTAGGACCTCAATATCTTGTCTTGTTCTACTTTATAAATTGGGCTGTATTTGGAAGCTGGAGAGACTGAATCAGGCTAGAGCCCAACTTCTAAGACTCTAAACAATGAACTGCATTTCTCTCTGGTCAGTCACATTAATCCATGTGGTTTAGATAAGAGGGGTATCCTAATTTTTAATTGTAATGCAGTGGTCCTTTTTTTCCCCCCAAATTTATTTATTTTTGAAGGAAAGAGAGAGCATGAGAGCATGAGTGGGGGAGGGGCAGAGAGAGAGGGAGACACAGAATCTGAAATGGGCTCCAGGCTCTGAGCTGTCACCACAGAGCCCGATGTGGGGCTTGAACCCATGAACCGTGAGATCATGACCTGAGCCGAAGTAGGACACTTAACCGACTGAGCCACCCAGGCGCCCCTATATATAGTTCAGTGGTCTTAGAACCACATGGTAATTATATTTTTGATTAATACGATACCAAGGTGTTTATTAATATGACATCAGTTTGGTTCAAGGTGACCCTAGAAACTGGGGCGGTTGATTACATTTTGTCCCAAGGTTAAGTTTTGTTTTAGCTCATCTACCTAGTATGTTTGTCCAGTGATTTGTTAACCAAGTGCCTGAAGACTCTCCTAAGTTGATAGGTATCCATACATAGTTCAGTGTAAAGGATAATTTCCCTTACATTTATACATCCCCCTTATGTAATTGTGTACTTGCCGTTAAATTGCTTATATGCAGCATGTTTGATATGTTTTCAATGCAGCATCATAGAATAGTTTATAGAATGGTAAATACAGCAAGAATGTGGATTTAACATATAAACAATCACCAGACTGGTACAGTCCACTTGAATTAGGACCATGGTTTTGACTTTTCACAGCCTCACTTAGAAAGTGACAGGCAGCACCGGTTGTCCAACTGTTTGATTGTATTCACCTTAATGTCAGTGGCACAAAAAATTATCGTAGGTGGTGTAAGCCTTTTCACCTGTAGGAAAGCTTGGGGAAAACCTTAGAGGCAATTGTTTTCACTTTCCAGGAACATTTACACAAGCTGACCCCTGCTTTAGTTTGAAGCCTTTTCCCTGTAGTGAAGGAGCTCAGACACACACGTCGAGAGAGTTAAAATTAAACTTGCAGTGCAGGTTTAATAGGATCAGTTCAATCCAATTAAGAGTTAATGCATCTGTGCAACTGAATCTAGTCTGTTTCTTTTGTTGTTGGTTTCTTTATCTTTTCAGCCCTGAGTACATGATGATTTAAAAGCTGTATTTAGAACCATCTAAATTTCCAGTTTTCCTTTAACAGTACATGACAAAATAGTTTCCACATAGTTGTCAACTTATTGGAAGTGACAAAACAATCACACGGAATTTATAATACACCATGCTGTTAAATTCTCTAGAAAGGAAGACATGATTTTCTTTGGAAGTGGGTCTGTTTTATAAATCTGCACAGCATTAGAGCACTTAATCTAATTCGTTACATTAATATGGCTAAGAAGGGAAGAGTACCATCATCTTAATGGGTACCCGAGAGACATCTGAAATTCAACACCCAGTGATTCAGGGAGGCATTTTTGCCATGTGGTTTAGAGCTCAGAGTCAGGCTTTTGAAAGATCCCTGGTAGAGTGACCTTGGTTGGGCAACATGGTGTGATTCTTTTGAGCTTCAGTTTCCTCATCTGTGAACTGGTGTTAATAATCTCATTGGTCATGAGGGCTAAGTGAGATAATTCATGTAATCACGGTGCTCTGCACTGTATGTATATAAATAGTATATAAAAAGTATGTAAATAGTACATACTTTAAAAAAAAAAGTAAGTATTAACACACAGTGCAGTATTGGGTTCAGGAGTAGAAATCAGTGATTCATCACTTACATACAACACCCAGTGCTCATCACAAGTGCCCTCCTTAGTACCTGTCACTCATCTAGCCCATCTTCCACCCATCTCCCTCCATCAACCCTTGGTTTTGTTCTCTGTCATTAAGAGTCTCTTGTGGCTTGTTTCCATTTCTTCTCGCCCCTGCCCCCACCTTGCCATATGTTCATCTGTTTTGTTTCTTAAATTCCACATATGAGTGAAATCGTATGACATTTGTCTTTCTCTGAAGTACATACTGTTCTTTTTTTTTTTTTTTTTTTTCAACATTTATTTATTTTTGGGACAGAGAGAGACAGAGCATGAGCGGGGGAGGGGCAGAGAGAGAGGGAGACACAGAATCGGAAGCAGGCTCCAGGCTCTGAGCCATCAGCCCAGAGCCTGACGCGGGGCTCAAACTCACGGACCGCGAGATCGTGACCTGGCTGGAGTCGGACGCTTAACCGACTGCGCCACCCAGGCGCCCCTGCAGCACATACTGTTCTTAAAAGTTTATTTGTTTTGAGAGAGAGCGAGCAAGGGAGGGGTGGAGAGAGGGAGAGAGAGAATCCCAAGCAGGCTCCGCACTGTCAGTGCAGAGCTCAACGCGGGGCCTGAACTGATTGAACTGCGAGATCAGGACCTGAGCTGAAATCAAGAGTCAGACACTTAACTCACTGAGTTACCCAGGCTCCCCATTGAAGGACATGCTTAATATTAGCTGATTACTATAATTGTTTCTAGTTTTTACACAAATCTTAGTAAGCCAGAGAACTCTTTATGCCTTGTGCTAATGAATCTTTATTTGAAACCAATTATAAACCTTCCTTTTAATAGTGAAATGCTAGAGACCTTCTCTTTAGACAGGAACTTTCACTGCTTACTGTAGTTTAGTAAAGAAAAAAAGAATAAAAAATAAGCATAGCCGTTTGAAGGGAGAAGACAAATTATTATTCACAGGATAAGATTATCTACCTAGAAAGCCTAAAAGAATCAACTGGAAAGTTATTAGAGCTAAAAGGAAAGTTCATTAAGTTTTTGAGGAAAAAAAAAATGATCTGCAGGAACCCACATCTTTCTTTCCTTTGTATCTGCAATAAAAAGTCATATATGTAAAAGATGAAAAAGATGGTTTTCCTAGCAACAAAATGTAAAATACCTTAAAAATAATTTTTAACAAGGAATGTATAGAAAAGACATACGAGAAAGTCTAGATTCCTCATTTAGGAAACGTTATTATGGAATGTCCGGTCTCCTGTATTCATAAATTTAATGCCAGTCTAATGAAAATTCCAGTGACATTTTGTTTGGAGAGGAACTACTTAGAATGATTTTAAATTTAGGTTTACCTGCAAGACTAAATGGGTAAGACTAGGTAAGCAAAAGAGTAATAGGAATTTGTTCTGGCAGACATTAAAATACCCCAAATCTAAATGGTTTGGGTTACAGATGATTTGTACTTTCTTCCTTGTGCTTTTCTGATTTTCCAGAATTACAATGTCCGTATCATTTTAAAAAAGAAAAAAGTTATATATTATTACGTGTATTTTTAAATATTAATGTGACTGCATATCTGATGTACCCATTTAAATGCTTAAAGTTTTTTGTACTGCTTAATGTAGAGGTAAATCATATGATTTTTATTAGCATTATTATAGTACAATTCATAGTTTTATAAACTGGTGTAGGTTTTTTGGATTAGTTTGATCTGTATCCTTTGAAAGGCTTCTTCCATTTCTTAATCATGTTTATTTTTCTGACTGTTAAGTGGTGGGTTTCAACAGGCTAAATAAGAGCGTTGAAATTCTCAGAGATCTAAGTCAAGCAAGACTTGAATTCACAGAATGGCCGGATAATCTGAGGTTTGCCTGTTGTGATCCTTATTGCATGTGGAAACGCTAGTTTTCCTATTGAGGAGAAAAGGAAGTACTTTGTCTTTTAAAGGGAAAAATCATAACTGAATTTTTGAGGATTTTATTAGGGTCCTAGTGATGGTGCATACACAGATGTAACCTCTCTACGGGTGGACTCCCCCCAGGAATTTTAGATTTTAATTTATTAGTATATAGTCGGATCTGCCCCTGGATGGTGTGGGCTTGGTCCTTTCACACTTACTATTTTCGTTTGGGGTTCTTCCCTTATTTTGATAACTTTAACTTTCATAGGAAAATCAGTCGCCTATATGCCCTATGCTGAGGTCACACGTGCCCTAGAACAGGAAGCACAGATGCACAGTACCGCAGCAAGGTCAGCATCACCGTGTAGGCTCTCTCCGAGAGAAGTCAGTAAAGCCGCTCCACAGCCTATGAGTGCAGCCCGCTATAGTGTCCCGCCAGGTAAATATCGTTCCTCTGTGCAGTGGCTGCTGGCCATCTACCTACCGGTGCTACACATGGGTGGTTTCCAGGACATGTCCTTCCCGTTTCAAGAGTACCTTCTGGTTTCTCTACATCCCATCATCACTTGTATTCAGTTGAGATTTACCGGGGCCGCTGGGAAGTTTGTGTCCACACGTGTCCACTGTGACATTGACTGGCTTTTCTGTTACGAGTACCTGTACTTTTGAAAAATCTTGAGATCCCCTCCCCCATCGTAAGAGATTCCCGAGTCCGTGAGAGCCAGAATCCGTGAATGTTGCTCAAATTCTGCAGGATGCAAAAGGGGACATACAGCTGGTTGTCAGTTGCGTCTGTATGTTCTCCCTAGTTGCCGCATCAGCTGCTCGTAAGAAGCAGGTCTAAAGAGCGATGGAGAGAGAGAGAGAGGATTATTAAAGATTGCCATTTGCCGATGCTAAGCAGAAGTAGGTTGAAATGAACATCAGCTTGCAAGCTCCGGTTTGACAGGGAGTTGGATATTTCAGCCTCCCAAATACCATGTGTGACCTGAATGTGTATACGGCTTTAATTCAAGTGAAAGAGAAATTTAAAATAGAAATGCTCATCTTCAGCCTCATCTTGCACTCCAAATCCAATTTGTGATTTAAAAATTCAGGAATGACTGACATAGGTGGGGTGTTGCAAACTACGAAATGGACTGTTTTAAATCATCTTTTTCTTCCTTTTAAAAGTCCTGCAGCCTGCTCCACATCAAGTGATAACCAATCTCCCCGAAGCGGTTCGGCTTCCGACAACTCGACCCACGAGGCCACCTCCTCCACTTATTCCATCATCTAAAACCACAGTGGCTTCCGAAAAACCCTCTTTCATCCTGGGAGGCTCCATCTCGCAGGTAAAAACGTCTTCTCTCCTCAGGAGATTTCTGTTGAGGATTGCTTTCTGTCACTCATTTGTCAGAGTCTTAAATGAAAACCTATATACGAAGAGGCCATGACCAGAAAATATGGCGGTCATCGTACTCCGTGCCACGCTCCGGGAGCTTGTGTGCGTTGGGTGCACAGAGTGAGTGGCCTTGGCACACTGTCTGGTTTAACTTCTGCGAGGCACTTCTGTGCCGTGAAGTTGAGTGTAGCGTAGATGAAAGAGGAGTCTCTTCAGAGGAATCTTTTCAAGTACTCAGATATGTGTTGACCAACTATTACAAAGGCTCTAAACACCAGTCAGTTCATTCTGACTTTGGCCACTGTATCTTTCTTTTTTCCTGGTGTTACTTTTTTTTTTTTTTTTTAATACGGTGTTATCTTTTTTTTTTTTAATTTTTTTAATGTTTATTTATTTATTTATTTTTTTAATTTTTTTTTCTTTTTTTTTTTTTAAATTTTTTTTTTTCAACGTTTATTTATTTTTGGGACAGAGAGAGACAGAGCATGAACGGGGGAGGGGCAGAGAGAGAGGGAGACACAGAATCGGAAACAGGCTCTGAGCCATCAGCCCAGAGCCCGATGCGGGGCTCGAACTCACGGACCGCGAGATCGTGACCTGGCTGAACTCGGGACGCTTCAGCCACCCAGGCGCCCCTATGTTTATTCATTTTTGAGAGACAGAGAGAGACAGAGCATGAATGGGGGAGGGGCAGAGAGAGAGGGAGACACAGAATCGGAAACAGGCTCCAGGCTCTGAGCCATCAGCCCAGAGCCCGACGCGGGGCTCGAACTCACGGACAGCGAGATCGTGACCTGGCTGAAGTCGGACGCTTAACCGACTGCGCCACCCAGGCGCCCCGATGTTTGTTTATTTTTGAGAGAGAGAGAGAGAGACAGAGGGAGACATAGCGTGAGCAGGGGAAGGGCAGAGAGACAGAGAAGGAGACACAGAATATGAAGCAGGCTCCATGCTCCACGCTGTCAACACAGAGCCTGAGGCGGGGCTCAAACTCACAAACCGTGAGATAGAACCTGAGCTAAAGTTGGACCCTCAGCCGACTGAGCCACACAGGTGCTCCAAATGTGGTCTTCTCTTAATTGTTGTAAAGTGTTGACTCATGTGCAGGACCAGCAGTGACCACACCCCTGTCAGGTTATAGAACCATTTCATCACTCCAGAAAGTTTTCTCACGCCCTTTCGGCCTGAAGCAATCCTAGTTTTGCTTTCTACTGGCACAGATTAGTTTTGCCTTTTCTAGAACTTCATGTAAATGGGCTCATACAGTGTGTACTCTTCTGTGCCTTCTTTAACATAGCATAACGGCTTTAGGGATTCATCCAGGGTTTTGTGTCATCAGTAGTTTTTTTTTTTTTATTATTGCCAAATAATGCTACATTGTATGAACATACTGGTTTGTTTATCCATTTTCTTGTTAATGGAAGCATGAGCTATTTCTTGTTTTTGGCTACAGTGAATAAAGCTGATACAAACATTATACTGGGCTCTTTATAGATATAATGTTTTCATTTCTCTTGTATACTCCCCTGAGAGTGGAATTGCTGAATATATGTTATGCTTTACTTTATAATTTTCCAGAGTGGGTCTCCAGTTTTACACCACTACCCCCAACGCATAAGCCTTCACGTTGCTTTGCCGTTGGCAGTCTTTTTTATCTTGGTTTTATTAGTGGGTATGTAACATTTGATGGTGGCTCCAGTTTGCATTTCCCTGAAAACAAAGATGTTGAGCACTTTCTCGTATATTTATTGGTCATTTATGCATCTGATTGTGAAGTGACTGTCTTACTATCTGTTTTTATTGGGATTTTTGGTTAGTAGATTGTAGAACTTCTTTATATGTTGTGGATGAAAGGTCTCTGTTATAAAGTTTTTTCTCTTCTTTGTGGCTTTTGTGTCTTACTGATATGTTTTGATGAGCAGAAATTTGAAATTTTGTTGTGATTGTTGTAGCTTTCTTTATAAGTCCTGAAATCATGTGCTGTGAGTCCTTGTAAGGGCTTTTATTTTTCAAGATTGCTCTGCCTCTTCTCTGTGACTTCAGTATTTCCATATAAATTATATAGGTGAGCTTTGACAAAAAATTCTGCTGGGATTATGGCAGGGGTTGCCTTAAATCTATAGATTATTTTGGGATACATATGAAGATCTTGAGAATATTGAATCTTCTAATCCATGAACATGTTTATCTTTCCATATTTTAGGTCTTTAATTTCTCTCAACAGTATTTCATAGTTTTCACTGTAGAGGTTTTGTTAGATTTATTTTCAGTTAATTATTTGTAACGTATTTTATGTTTTCATGTGTGGGTCATACTTTCTTGTTTCTTGTAAATTTTGGTTAAAAACTGGATATTTTACATAACAGAATGTGGCAACTGTGGAAAATGGATTTTCCTCTCTCCCTAGGGTTTGCTGTTGTTGCTATGAGTGTTGGTATTTGCTTTGTGACTTTTCTGAACTAACTCTGTAAAGTCTGTATTCTTGTGACCTGTGTGGCCATTGAAGTCACTGTTTGGTTCACCTGGTGGCCAGCTAATTGCTGGACAGACGTCAGTGCCTAGAATCAGTAAGCGTCCCAGTCTTGACTGAGTAGCTCTGTGTGTGTGTTGGGGCACGCCTTCAACATTCAGCCTGGTACCTGACAACCCTGCCTTAGTCTTCTCTTCCTGCTTCCACAGAGCTTTGAGGTCAGCCAGAGTTGAGAATTCAAGGCCTTCTCGGGTCTTTCCTAGGCATCTGCACAACCTTGCACATGCACATGGCCTCCTAGATTGTTAGGAATATGTTGGAGTTTTCAGATCCCCTTTAAACATCTCATTCCTTGGCTTTTCCTTTAAAGGTGTTTGGTTAGCCTCTCATTTGCCTTCTTGGTTATCTACTGCCCCAGGCAGTGAAGAATTTCAGTCATTTGACTCTGATAGTTTTTGACAAGCGTGCACCTCCTTCCCCACCGTAGTCAGGTCAAATAAAGACAGCCTTGCAAATGGGTCTTCCAGAGAACCAGAAGGAATAATGACAGTTATCTGGGAATGAGGCTTTTTGGGAGCCCAGCCCTGTTCTTTCCCCTCCAGTGGCTGCCAGGCTGATGGTTTTCACCATGATTGAGGGTTGTTGATTTTCACTGCCGCCACCGAGCTTGGCCGGGAGTATATGAGATGAAATAGAACAAGTTCAGATGCCACGAAACCCACTGTTCTTACTTAGATTCTGCTGGTTTTCTTGAACACATGCGCCCAGATTTCCACAACCCTTTGGTTAATTTTCACATTAAAAGTTGTTGTTGTTGTTTTATAATTTTTACTGGTTGCCTTTGTGGAGGAGAGTTTTCCGAAGTCCTTACTCTTGGTTTTCACTGATGTCAGTGTCCTGTAGCATTTTTAAGAGGCATAATAGTAGCTTACGTTTTGAGTGTAGTGTTAAGTGCTTTATTTATGTAATTTGTTAACAATAAATTATTTACATGAAATTTATGGTGATTTCAGAAGACCTATCTTGCTCCTTTTAAAAATATTTTTAATGTAAGCAATCCATGATAAGGATTCTCTTGCTTTGCAAATACCTGTTCTTAACTTGGGGCAGTGGGGGTGTAAATTTTTATAAACAGAAACACGAGCATTAAATTTATTGTTGACCTTGTGAAAAGACAATGTTATTTTAGTCTTTAAAAATTATTTTTAGGGAACACCTGGCACTTATTTGACTTCTCATAATCAGACTTCCTACACTCAAGAAACAGCTAAGCCCTCAGTGGGTTCTATCTCTCTTGGATTGCCACGGCAACAGGAATCTGCCAAATCAGGTCAGTGAGTAAATACTCATAATGTTCCTGCATTTGTAGCATCACACTCGGTAATTCAGCCCTTGATCTCTTCATGTGTGTCTCTTGCTTTGGTCCTTAGCTACTGTGCCCTACATCAAGCAGGAGGAATTTTCTCCCCGAAGCCAGAACTCCCAGCCTGAGGGTTTATTGGTCAGGGCACAACACGAAGGAGTGGTCAGAGGTAAAATATGCTGTTTGGCGGAAATGTTAAACTTTTCTTCCCAATAAATTTATTAAAGTAAGTCACTAATATGGTTTAACTATGGTGTGTTAAGTTAGAACCTGTACCTTCTAAATTTTTCTTTCTGTATAAAAATAATTTAAAACTGTGAAATTCCATATTTTAGTAATCCTCTTTAATAATTGCATCATTATTTTAAAAGTACATTTCAGTAAAACGCAGCTATTCTTTTTGCTGCTGTGTCCTTCTCTCAGCCCTCCTCCAAGTAGGGACTGGTGTTTGTTTGTTTGCAGTGGCAGAAGGTTAAGTTGCTAATAATTTTGGTTTTCTTCAGGTACTCCAGGAGCCATTCAAGAAGGAAGTATAACTCGGGGGACTCCAACCAGCAAAATTTCCCTGGAAGGAATCCCATCCCTGCGGGGCTCCATCACTCAGGTTAGTTGTGATCATGCCTAAAATCCTGGACAAGAGCTAATGAGAAAACTAGAAGTCCGGTTTCAAGAGCTCTGGCTGTTACAGCAGTATAGTTTTGTGATTAAGTTGTTTGTTGTTCTGGATTATGGGACTGGATCTCAGTGGTAATAAACCCAAATCTATAAAACTGTCTGCAGAAAGACATTAATGTAATCGTTTTGACCACAAGCTATATTCTCTATTCTGCAGGTCATTTGAAAAGGTCAGTTATTTGCAAATGGGCAGAAGAAACAAGTTCTGATTGATGTAGTTCTTACTGTCTTCCTGGCAAAGCTTTTACCATGTGTTGAGCTTAAATAGAAATGGAGAAGAAAATCATTATAAATTATTTGCTCGCCTTTGCCCCCTGTGAAAAAGAAGGTCCTACAGTCCCGGCCTATAAGCCGCCTTGCTAGAGTCTAATGCTAACCCCGGGAGATATGGATGATGTTGATAAAAGCATCACAAGTCAAGTATCTTCTTCCAATTTTAGGTTAAATAAGTTGCCAACTTTCATTAGGGAAAGGTCTTTCTTTTCCTCCATTAGATGTTAGTTTGAAGTGTAACAGACATTAGCCTGTTTATTCTTGTAGATCTGGGAAGGGAAAATTCTATTTTGGGAAATGATTGTAAACAGATTTTTTTGCACATTGAACCTGTTACAAGATTTCTGTTCTGTTCTTCCTTGTCTTTTGTCCTTGTTCCCTAGGACAGTGGTTGTTAAAAGTGTGGTCCCCAGGCCAGCAGCATTAGTGGGACCCGGGAAGTTGTTAGGCATGTAAATGAAGTCTCATCTGTGGGGGCGGCGCCCAGCAGTCTGTGTTTCCAGCCCTGCAGTGATTCTGCTGGATGTCCAGTCGAGAACCACACCCTAGGACCCTGCTGACCCAGGGCAGTCTGTGCCCTAGAGCGTCAGCACCTCCTGGGAGCTTGTTAGAATAACGCAGAAATTTTAGTCCCCTCTTCAGATATTGAATTAGCGTCTCCATTTTAACAAGATTCACCAGTGACTCCTTTCTGAGACGTGGTTTATGGAGTATGTGGCATAGTGATCTAGAAAGTTACATATTAACTCTTCTCATCTCTCCTTCTAAATTTGACCAAAATATACATCCCCTTGAGATTAGTTTTCAGAATAAGCAAACACTCCAGTAGCGGAGAAGAGAAATAAATGGCTTATGTATATTATCATCTCTTCTTGGTCATTTTCACTCTGGTAACCACGCTGTGGGTAGGAGGACAGAATGAACTGGATCGAATGAGGCTAGGCTGTTCTCTGTTTATTTTCAAACCAGTCTGCGCACATGGCATGAGCACTTCCGAAGTAGGCGTTAAGGATTTTCCGATGTTTACTCCCAGGCTCGTTGAATGGCCATACAAGTAGATGTTTTGTTCTTGTCTTTCTTCCTGCTCTAAGCATGTGGTTTCAGATTGTCCTCAGTAGAGTTTTGGGGACACTTAATGTGGGAGTGGGCTGGGTCTGGGCCTGCCACTCTCATTTCAACCCAAGCAGCTCACTTTTATAAAGTGTTCTACACATTAGGTGCCGTGAGTGATTTTGCTAGAAAGGGAAGGGCTTACTGCTTTAAGGAAGGCTTAGAAAGAACCACGGCCATAGGCACCCTAGAAGAGGACTACTAAATTATGGTGAAAGTTCAGATGATGTGGCCTAAACTGAATCCACATCACAGAATGGAGGCATCTGAGTTTTGTCATTCCTGCCCCCCACGTCCCCCATTGGTGACCAGAAGGCACACAGTTTGGGAACTGCAGGTTCTTTTTCTCTTATGACAATGTGAGAGCAAGTTGTGGACTCTATATTTAAAACTTTATTACCTCTTTTTTATTAGACATTTTGAAAAAAAAAAGTATCACATTTGCATGATTTGGGGTCTTAAGACAGATTTTTTTCCCCCCTGGGCATTAAGAGGTTTGACCTCAAGGTGGGGAAGAAAGCTGATTTAACTCATATATACCTGTTTTGTATGGCAGGGTTCAAGGACAAAGAGGTACAGTGTTTCTTAATGTTTATACAAACTTAATGTCTGGTCCTCTTGTGTCTTTGACCTTCTTTGTAGATACGGTTTGATCTCTCAGTGTGGTAGGTTAAGTTTTCTGAGTGTCTCACGTTTCCTCTAAATCCGAGTGTTTATGTTTGATTCGATGGCAGGGTACTCCAGCTCTGTCACAGGCTGGCATACCAGCTGAGGCTCTGGTGAAGGGATCCATTTCTAGAATGCCCATTGAAGAGAACAGTCCTGAGAAGGGCAGAGAGGAAGCTGCATCAAAAGGTCATGTTATTTATGAAGGCAAAAGTGGACACATCTTATCATATGACAGTAAGTATGTCGTCTGTACTCTGAAGCCAGAACTGTAACGTATGACTAAAAACATGGACTCTGGTTCCCCACCTACTTGCTTGGGGGAGTTAGTTTTCCTTCCTGAGCCCAAGTTTAATCTCTGTAAAAGGGGTTAACAGTAGTGCCTTCTCATGGAACTTTTGTGAAAATTTAACTCCGATGGAGACCGTCAATGAAAAGTGATAAACCATGTAGAGCCCATAGTAAGTGGTTCTGTCAGTGGTAGCTAACATCACCTGTGGCCAGTTGATTTAGCCAAAGAAAATATTCTTTGTTTCACTGTAGTAGAATCACTTTTACCTTAAAGAGCTCTTTTATGCATTAAGAATTAGGGAGTAGGAGCGCCTAGGTGGCTCAGTCGGTTGAGTGTCCGACTCTTGATTTGGGCTCAGGTCATGATCTCACAGTCCGTAGGGTCGAGCCCTTCATCAGGCTCCATGCTGACAGTGGAGCCTTTCTGGGATTCTCTCTCCCCCTCTGTCTCACTCTGCCCCTCCCTCCCTCACTTGCGTTCTCTGTCTCAACTTGAAAACTTAAAAAAAAAAAAAAAAAAGAATTAGGGAGTAGATACTAGTCTGATGATCCTAGAAAGGGCATTGAATTTAAATTCTACTTAAATAAAACTAGTTTAATGTCTGTGTGTGTGTCAACATTTTCTTTAGATGTATTCTTAGGTTATATTTTCTCATTAACGTTACAACAGTGATTCAGTTATGGTATCACAGCCAAGCGAGGGACTGGATTTGCGTTCCCATTTGCAACTTTTTTGTGAACCGAGTAGTCCTTAGTCATGCTTTATCTTTCTCTTTGAGTACAGCGACATAAGGTATGCCAGCAACGGTGACTGATGTAGAACACATGATAACTTTCTTATTTCCTTCCTCCTTTCTTGTTTTAACATTTCTGGCATACACTGATTTACATTTTGCTTCTGGAGGAAGAAATTAACGGACATTGCCTCAGCCAGAAGTCTGGATGTCATCCTTGACACTTCCTTCTCTTCCCCCCTCCAGTCAGTCCTAAGTTGTTTCCGTTTTCTTTTCTGAATTCTCTGGAATCCATCCATTGCTCTGTATTCCCCACTGCCACCATCATCTTTCACCCGGACAACTCGGCAGCCGCCTCACTGATCTCCCCACCTTTCGTCGTAGCCCATGTTCAGAACCGTATCACGTCACTTCCTCCTCGAGTCTTCATTGCTTTAAAGTCACTGTACGCCCTTCCTTTGGCTTCATCCCCCCTCTACCACCTGCTGTCAGCTCCTCTCTCAGGCTGTTCCCTTCCCACCTTCTCCCTTACCTGCTTTGCTCTGCCTGCCACGCACTCTCGCTCCAGCCCCGACCCCCACATCAGCAACGGTCCCACCGTGTCTCCCCTTGGGGGTCTGTGTGCTCACTGTTCCCTTGGCCTCTACCACCTCCTGGTCCCTTTACCTCTCACTTGAAGCACCTCCTACTTGTCTTTTAGTTCTCAGCTTGCACATGACTTCTAGGCAGCCTCATCCGAGCCTTTTAAGCGTTGGGTTCACCCACACTGTTCTTACAGGACGTTGCGCCACTCTTTTCATAGTCCCGACTGCACTCTACAGCAGTTCCCTAGTACTTTATCTGCACCCGCCATGATTGGGTGAGTTTCATGAGGGGAGGGGCTTAATTTGTTCACTTCTCTGCAAGCCTAGCTTATGCCTGGCACTCAGATATATTTGAATTAATGAAGAAAATTTTCATTAATATCATCCACATAGCAGTATGTCGTGAGTTGACTAGTTTTTATGTCATTATTTTTATAAGATAGACTATGAAACTAAGATAAATGGTTTACTGTAGAAGAGGTCTTGGGCGCTGAGCAATTCTTGTTTCTATATTCTACAGATATTAAGAATGCCCGAGAAGGGACAAGGAGTCCAAGAACAGCTCATGAAATCAGTTTAAAAAGAAGCTATGAATCAGTGGAAGGAAATATAAAGCAAGGGTTGTCAATGAGGGAGTCTCCTGTGTCAGCACCACTAGAGGGTAAAATGTTGTTTCCAGAACATTTATTCTAGATACATTTAATTTTGTACAGCAAATTTGCATTTCTGGGTTAGGTTGTATTCAGTCTGTTATTTCTACCTGAGATTTCTATTCATATTAACATATAAATGAAACCTACATTAATGTTATCATAGTAATAATATAAACACAGTAAAGTATGTAATATATAATTAATACTTTATTAATATGATGCTTATTAATATGTTTACATTTATATTCATATCTACATATACCTCAAGTACGTGACAGCGGAAGGGAGTAAAATTAAACGTCATTGTCATATCATGTGCTCATGCAATTTGAAGATTATTCCTGCTAGGGTTAAGTGAATTGAAAAATGTAAAATTCATTCTGATAACTTTGTTTTTATTGTGAGGCAGTTAAAGTCGTGTCATAGAACAAAGACGTGTATTTGAATTTCAGCTGCACCCTTTCCTGATGAATTTCTCCTCACGAGTTTCATCTTCTAAAGGGATTGTAGTTACCATTGTGTGAGGATTGGAGACGGGTGTCCAGCCTTGTGCTGACCGTACACGATGTGCATGATACATGATAGCTGTGTTTTATTTTGTTAATGGCTGACTTTCTTTAAATCTTAACCTGCCTCGAGTGTTTCATGTTATTCTAGGTGAAATACTAAAAACAGGGTAAGGATTCTTCAATCTTAGAAGTCCTGTGCAATTTTCTAAGAGCTGGATTCTCTCTATGTTAAAAAATTAAAAAACAAAAAACCTCACTTCCCTTCCTTTTAGGGTAAATGCATGTGATTATTTCCAGTCCTTGAGCCAATTTTTTTCTGATATGATGTGAAGCTTTTTAAGAGGTTATTTATAGCTCTTTCATTTTGATTTGCATATTTTCGTTCATGTATGTTGCCTGTGTATGAGGTGCCCATCTTTCATGTTTCCCTTTCTCAGAGGTCTAGTTCAGAGCTAGACAGTGGTCCTCAGCCTCTCTGTGCCCTCTCACCTGGAGAAAGAAGCATTGGGATTTTGCATTTAGCTTTGGAAGTGTCTTTCTTTCCTTTTTGATTTATAATAGATGTCTTCTGTGGTTATTTTCTATTTAGGAGAACATTTACAAAGGAACCAATGATGTCACATTGGGTACTTCCAACTTTTTTTTTTTCTTCCATGATACCCTCTGAATAGCTCACAAATTTAAGATGATCTCTCTCCATAAAGCTTTTATCAAAAAGTCTATACTCTATGGTCAGTATAAAGTATGTGAAAATTGAAATACACATCGTGTTTAATGCTTGAATTGCTTTCTTGCTTTGAAAGGGCTGATATGCCGAGCATTACCCAGGGGGAGCCCTCATTCTGACCTCAAAGAAAGGACTGTGCTGTCTGGTTCCATAATGCAGGGTAAACTCTTTGCTTGTTTTCGCTTTTTTATTCATGATGGCCTCATTGGCAAAGTACTTTGACATTAATGTGCAGCGCATGAAACCTGCTTTGCAAGTATTTTCCCTTTTGAAATATTAGATACTTGATGTCAGCTCTTCTGTTTCTGGGCTACATAGTTTATTTGAAAATGATAGTTGCCTAATCTTTGAGTAGAGAGACATTTTTCTGATGTAAGAACCATTCTCTGAATGTGATAAACAAACGTATTAAATCTTGAACAACGCCCATAAAATGATGACTTATGAATATTTAAGGATGTGTTGTAAACAGAAAATTGATTAGAAACTGAAGATGATAAGGTATTAAATTTTTTCAATAACGGTAAAATGTACGTAACAACATTTACCATTTTAACAGTTTTTAAGCGTACAGCTCAGTGGCATTGTTATGCGACCATTGGCATTATTTTAACAAGTATTTTTTCTTTAATTTTTTCTTGAAGGCACACCAAGAGCAACCACCGAAAGCTTTGAAGATGGCCTAAAATATCCGAAACAGATTAAAAGGGAGAGTCCTCCCATACGAGCATTTGAAGGCGCCATTACCAAAGGAAAACCATATGATGGTATTACCACCATCAAAGAAATGGGGCGTTCCATTCATGAGATTCCACGGCAAGATATTTTAACTCAGGAAAGCCGTAAAACTCCAGAGGTGGTCCAGAGCACAAGGCCAATCATTGAGGGTTCCATCTCCCAGGTAACTAGAACAGGGTTCTTTCTGTCAGCCATTCCGCCTCAGACTGTGATACTCATGGAGCATTTTAAAAAGCACGACTTAATAATCATAAGTAGTTCTCGTGAGGTCTGATGTCTTGGAGGTAAACGTGAAAGTTTACGTATGCTTTATCGTTCGTTTTCTCGTGTGTGTCGCGAGAAGGCGCATAGCTCTGGATCGGCGAGCCTGTGACAGAGACATCCACACAGACAGTAAGGGTCACCAGAACAAAATGTGGTTGCCGTGGGCCGTACTGACATGGGATGGAGGAGTCTCCAGCTGCCTTGGGCTACCTGTGCCGTTTGTTTCCTTTAGGGTACACCGATAAAGTTTGACAGCAACTCAGGTCAATCTGCCATCAAACACAACGTCAAGTCTTTAATCACGGGGCCTAACAAACTACCCCGTGGAATGCCTCCACTGGAAATTGTGCCAGAGAACATCAAAGTGGTAGAACGGGGGAAATATGAGGATGTGAAGGCAGGCGAGCCAGTGCGTTCCCGACATACATCGGTGGTAAGCTCTGGCCCCTCAGTTCTTAGGTCAACACTTCACGAAGCTCCCAAAGCACAACTGAGCCCAGGGATCTACGACGACAGCAGTGCCCGGCGGACGCCTGTGAGTTATCAGAGCACCATGTCCAGAGGCTCGCCTATGATGAACAGAACTTCGGATGGTGCGTTACTCTTCTGCCCTTGTCTGCTCATTTTTATTCGCGTTCCCCAAACCTCTGGCAGGTAGTAAATGCTGAAGTGTTAGCTTTCGATTGTCACGAGATCTGTAGGTTGTGCTGGATGCGAGGGCTGTAGGGAAGGCTACCAGGTGAAAAGCTGATATAATTGCAGGTAAGATATCTAATACTTTAATCACGCGCACGGTATGCTGGAGTCCAGAAATGCTCTGGAATAAGTACGTTCTCAGAGTGGATTTGCAGCTAACCCTACAAGGTTTTCTGGAAGTCAGTGTTGACAACTGCTCCGCGGCAGTCTGGCATGGCAGTTGAAAGCTTAGGCCACAGAGCAAGACTGCCTAGCCTCGAATTAAGGTTCTTCTTCCCGCACGGACTTGTATCGGTTACGTAACTTAACGTAATATTAAGGCTTCCCTTCCTGGACTGTTGTGAAGGCCAAGTGAACTAATGTGTCTGAAGACCTTTAAAAGGAAAGAATGAGTAGTGCTTGGCATGTATGAAGGACTCGATAAACGCAAACTGTTGTCGTTGCCGGTATTGTTACTGTTGTCACTGTGACTCCATGCCTCTTGGGCTTTCTGCTGCCAGCAGGTACATGAGTAAGGTAAGAGGCATTGATTTTTACCAGGCGGTCCCCGAAACGATCTGCGGACCTTAGCAATGTCCTCACTCATCATTTTAAGCTGTATTGCAATACATATTTATTGAGGGCTCATGTGCAAGATCCTGGCTGGACACCGTGAGAGCTGTCGAGGTGAAGTGCTTTGTGCAGTGGGAGGAGGAGAAGAGAAGAGGGAAGAGTCTGCTGGGCAGTAGGACGGTGAATGCAGATCCTTGGGCCCAGTTTTGAAGGAGAATTGCCTCCCCCTCTGCCGCCCATTCCGAGGGAGAAGGCACTCTGTTTGAGCAAGCTGGGGCTCAGAAGGGGACGTAATAAACCACTACGATTTCTTGGTGTCATCAGGCAGGTTTGTGTAATCATGGCTAAGTTGATATTATCAAAATATTAATAATTAGACGGTGGTGAGGACTGATCAATGCCACTGATACACTCAGTGTAATGGTACATTGTATGTTCTGTGTGTTTTCAACAATTATTAAAAACAGTTGAGGGTGATGGCCACTACGTGTTGGCATATGGTAAGCATCAGGGGGATAATCCAACCTCCGAATACTATTGTTTAAAAAGAAGAGGCTGAAGGAGGGAGGTGGTTGATACTGGTGAGCTTGTAAGAAAGTCTTTGTGGAAGTAGAGAGCAAGGAAAAATAGTATAACTTCAGGACTAGTGGGCCGCAGGGAGGCTGGGTGACGCAGGCAGAGAGGGGGTTGTGAGTTGATATACGTACGTGTGGGCTCGAAAAGAATTTGCAATGTTAGAGTCATACAGAACACAAAAATCATTTATAATGGGACTTAAAGAGGAGTGTTGAACTTCATTTTTAATCTTAATATTAGGTGATAAAATGCTGGTGCTGTGATCCAAAAGGCGGTAGTCTCCAAATCTCAAAAGCTTCTACTAGTTCTTCCCATTTGCGTAAGATTAATTATTAAACGTTTGGTGGAAGCAGATAAAAATATAAATATCGTCTGTATTTGACTGAGTGAGAAATGGAGAAATACAGCTGACCCTTGAAAACACGGGTTTGAGCCGCGTGGGTCCACTTAGGTGGATTTTTTTTTTTTGAGTAAATACAGTGCTCTCTGTAAATGTATCTCTCTCTTAGAATTTTCTTAACATTTTCTTTTCTCTAGCTTACCGTATTGTAAGAATATAGGGCATAATACATATAACACATAAGATGATGTGCTGATCAACTCTTTATGTTACCAGTGAGGCTTCCAGCCAATAGTATAGTAGGCTGTTAGTTTATGGGGAGTCTAACGTTATGTATGAATTGTTGACTGTTGCAGGGGGGTGGGGTGCTTGGCGCCTCTAACCCTGCATTGTTCAAGGGTCAACTGTATAATCCTACTTCACAAGTTTTCTTAAGAAGTCGTGGGGTTGCCTTTTTTTGTTTGTTTTTTTTCCAGTTACCATCTCTTCTAGCAAGTCTACCAATCATGAAAGAAAATCGACACTGACCCCTACCCAGAGGGAAAGTATACCGGCGAAGTCTCCGGTGCCTGGGGTGGACCCGGTAGTAAGCCACAGCCCTTTCGACCCCCATCACAGGGGCAGCACCACGGGAGAGGTTTATCGGAGCCATCTTCCCACGCATTTGGATCCCGCCATGCCGTTTCACAGGGCTCTGGATCCTGGTAAGCACAGCGTGTGGTGAGGATGTATGGCGAAGAAACGATGTACCTGTACGACTTTTTAAGCTCCGTTTATTAAAGTATAATACGCAGACTGTTGTGTACCTTGTTAGTGTGCAGCTCACTGACCTTTCACACACTCCACACCCCCATGTTACCAGTTCTGAAATCCCGAAACCGGCACCCGTTACAGAACAGAAACAAAGAGGTATGGCATTTGGTTAAGCTGATTGAAAAGGTGGGCCCATGTGAAGGATTGTTTTTTAAATGACACAGGCATACCTAAACATTTGAATTCACCGTATAGACATTCATTCACCAGAATTCTGATCTTGGGCCAGGGTCCACCGATGAAACTGCACCCTTTTCTTTGCTACATAAACGATACTCACATTTCCGTGTTTGCTTTTTTTTTTTTTTAAATTTTTTTTTTCAACGTTTTTTATTTATTTTTGGGACAGAGAGAGACAGAGCATGAACGGGGGAGGGGCAGAGAGAGAGGGAGACACAGAATCGGAAACAGGCTCCAGGCTCTGAGCCATCAGCCCAGAGCCCGACGCGGGGCTCGAACTCACGGGCCGCGAGATCGTGACCTGGCTAAAGTCGGACGCCCAACCGACTGCGCCACCCAGGCGCCCCCGTGTTTGCTTTTTTAAGTGAAGCTGGAATTTAAAACCACTTGAATCGCACTACAGAATCCTTTCAGATTTTTTTTTTTTGTCTTAAAATTATCTTGTCCATACGTGATTCAGCTTCTGTCTTGAGTCTTTCCAAAGCAGTTGACTTAGTTTCCAGAGAAACCACTTTTTGTTCTTCCCTCAACAACCTCCAGATTCTTTCATTAAGTTACGTAATCACAGTGGCAGGTACGGCAGGAAGGAACTTTGGAACAGACAGACGG
This sequence comes from Prionailurus bengalensis, assembly GCF_016509475.1. Classification (NCBI taxonomy): domain Eukaryota; kingdom Metazoa; phylum Chordata; class Mammalia; order Carnivora; family Felidae; genus Prionailurus; species Prionailurus bengalensis. The sequence goes on from NC_057347.1 coordinate 9,637,947, forward strand.
CCTCTGGCTGTGGGTGAACATCCCTCGTGTAGGTGCAGGAGTCCGTCGGTTTTCTAGCGAGCGGTCTGTGCTGGGCTCAGGGTCATGTGCTCTACTGAGGGAAAGGAGCCCTGTCAGTGTGTCGGTGGCTGTCCTGATGCACCTGCTGGGCCAGCTGCCCCCTGTCCTCCCCGCCCCCGGTGCCCGCTCCCCTCGCGCACCGACCCTGCCTCAAATGTGTTTTCTGCTCATCCTCTCCTCTCTCCTAAATTGCTCGCTTGTCACATCCTTCAGGTTGAAATTGGGACACAGACCACCTTTGTTTTACTGTGGTCCTTAGAGAAGAGATGTTCATTACCAGTATGCCAGGATTTCTAAGTGTTAGTTTCACTTTCTAGTAGCGAGGTGCCTGTAGAAAATATTGTACCTTCTGAGGGTTGTATCAGTGCCATCAGGTCGTTTGTCACTTGAGAACACTAAGTTTCCGAGGAGCCTACATTTAATTCTTCAGGGACTGTCTCCCAGAATTGAGACAGGAGCTCCCACAGATTCCACTGACAGAATCACCCGGCTGGGAGTTCCGGGTGAAGAAAGGGGAGGCAAACATTCCAGAAAACTGGTTATTTGTTTTTCTGGGGAAAACGTGTATATGTAAAATAGTTCACTCAAGTTTTCAGACAACGTTGAAGGTTTATACCTTCATGGAGTGATACCATAGTCCTGTACTTTGTAGCAGTTTTATTTACTGGTTATTTTTGAGCTGGAGCTGGATTCTAAATATTTTGAGCATAGAGACTTCTCCTCCTACTTTTTACCACACATACCTACCCCTTCCTAGCATCTCGTGTCATGCTCTGACCTAGGCTAGTCAGCCTACGGCCAGGGGGCTAAATCCTGCTGCTGCCTGTTTGTGTAAATAAAGTTTTATTAGAACACAGGCAGTTATTTGTTGATGCGTTGTCTGTGGGTGCTTTCATTTTCTCTGTGCAGCTACAGTGGGAAAGTTGAGTAGGTGGAACAGACCATATGGTCCACAAAACCTAATATATTTACCGTCCGGCCTTTAAGTTTGCCGTTCTCTGCTCTAAACACATGGATTAATTAAATGCTTGTGGACTAATCCTCTTCAGCCCCAGGAAAGTGTGTTCACATATATTTCTGTTCGGTTGTGTTGAATGATTGGCACTACAAAAATAATTTCTCAAATGCAGCCCTTGAGACTTAGGTGAAAAATAAAAGTTACATGGCAAAGATGGAAAGTGAAACTAGTGGAGAAGTTTTTTAGCTCCTGTTCTACTTGGTAAACAGGTTCATACTCCTATTGTGTCTAGTTTCTCCCCCTTTTCCATCACATCTGATTTGATTTATTTATAATTAAAAAGAGTTTTTTTTAATGTTTAATGTTGGGAGAGAGAGACAGAGTACAAGCAGGCGAGGGGCAAAGAGCAAAGTAGACACATAGTCTGAAGCAGGCTCCAGACTCTGAGCCGTCAGCACAGAGCCCAACGCGGGGCTCGAACTCACTGACCGCGAGATCATGACCTGAGTGGAAGTCGGACACTCAGCCGACGGGGCACCCAGGCGTCCCTTTCACATCTGACTTTAGAATGCGTATTTTCATACTGCCGATGTGTCGGGGTCTAAAATGAATCTCCCTTAATCCCTGTTCCGTTCCTACCCACGCCGAATAAGGGCTGCACGCGCATTTTAGCTGGAGAGCGAGAGCCCCGCCTCTTTCTGTGGGTGATGTTCGGCAAAGGAACCTCACGTGGACTCAGTCAGCTGAACACCTTTCTCTTGTTCTCTCTGCCAGCAGCTGCTGCTTACCTGTTTCAGAGACAGCTCTCACCAACCCCAGCTTACCCGAGTCAGTATCAGCTTTACGCGATGGAGAACACGAGACAGACAATCCTCAATGATTACATTACCTCACAGCAGATGCAGGTGAACCTGCGCCCAGATGTGGCCAGAGGCCTCTCCCCGCGGGAGCAGCAGCTGGGTCTCCCGTACCCGGCAACGAGGGGTGTGTGTCTTTGCGTTTTGGTTTCACGAGTGCGTTATGTGTACTGAGTATCAGTGAGTATTTATTGAATGAATGATGGAAAGAATGAAGAGGCAGCCATATCCTTGGCCGTGTAGCTTTTAGGCCTTGAAGGCAGATGAAGAAATGTGTCAGACGGGGTGTTTTGGTGAACACTGAACTAACTAAATGAAGTCATTGAGCTGGGTGTTTGAAATCATTGTTTTTTCAGTTTGCTGCCTCCCTCTGTAATCTGTTCGTGCTTTTAGGTTACTGGTATGGGGCATAGTATTTCATGGCCTTCTGTAGACTTAAAGACGGCCTTACAAAGTGATGATGATCTGGGCCATTTTTATTTATACCGTATAACAAAGTATCGCTGGGTTATAGAGATAATCCATATAAAATAGCCACATACAGTTCTGTATCTTTAGAAAGACTGAGACTTGACATAATTTTATCGTATTTGTCTTTTGAGCAGGAATCATTGACCTGACCAATATGCCTCCAGCAATTTTAGTGCCTCATCCAGGGGGAACAAATACTCCACCCATGGACAGAATCACTTATATTCCTGGTACACAGATTACGTTCCCCCCCAGGCCATACAACTCTGCTTCTATGTCTCCAGGTGAGAGTCTGCGGCCACCCCCCCCCCCCCCCCCCCCCCCCGCCACGACCACCGTGTTGACAGCATGGCCTTTGAAGGCATTTCGGGCAGTTGTCCCCCATTCGGTCTTTCACTTAAGATTTAGTAATAGTTCTACTATGCCGTTCTGTTGCCAGATACTCTAGAAACATCCTAAAAGCTCATGTTGGGCTTTAGTTGTCATCCAAAACTCTTAACCTTCCCACACGTGGAGTTTGGAGCATTTTGGAAACCTTTCAGCCACTTGAGACTTTACACGTTGTGTGTACCTGACAGGGTGATGTTTTTGTCTTGAAGTGGCGGACTTCGCGTGTTTTACAGGACACTCGACGCACCTTGCAGCGGCCGCGAGCGCGGAGCGGGAGCGGGAGCGCGAGAAGGAGCGGGAGCGGATAGCCGCGGCGTCCTCGGACCTCTACCTGCGGTCGGGTGAGTGGCGTGGCTTCGTTCATTCCGCACCCGCTCCTGCCGTGGGGATGCCGAGGTCATCTCACACACGGGGATCCTGAGACAGAAAGCGATTTCAGGCCGTAAGTGAAGGACGGGTGAGAGCGCCATCGAGGTTTAAATGGTGCAGACGTGAATCTGGAACAGGAAGGTGACGTTTTCACGAGGAAGGCGTCATTTGGATCTGGCCCCCAGCGGTTGGCTACGAAGACGCTGTGTGAAGACACTGGGCGCGGGGCTCATTGAAGCTGGACTCGTCGAGCTGGACTTGGAGGAAGAGTGGAAATACAGTTAGAAGGAGGGCTGGCACTTGGAGATGACAGGTGCTGCCATTCGGCAGGGAGGCAGGTGACACGAGGGGGCACGGACACAGGAGGGGCTTGAGGTGGATTAGAACCCCGGAGGGGGGCACGTGCTGCCACCAGAATAGCAAGGCCGCGACGGTCGCGCACAACGGCTTGAGATGTTTGGCACTGGGAGAGGCCAGAAAGGAACTGCTTGGGAAGAATGCCTTTGAGGCGAACGGGAAGGACTCGGCAGTAACTGGACGCAGCGGGTGAGGAAGAGATGAGAAACGAGATCGGCCCTCACGTAAGATAGAGGGGGATTAACGAAAGTGAAGAGCAGAGGGGTTTTACCACGGGACACGCTTTGATGCGTCTCTGGGACGTTCTTATCTGTGGCATATCTGTCTTCTTGCGTTGGGCTCCATCAGTGGAATGAAACCACGTCCCACGTCCGTGTTGCCGGGTAGACAGATCTGGCACTTAGGACAACGGACGGCTTGGACTTGGCGACCCGGGAGTCCCCCGTAAGTGTTGAGACTCTGGCTCGGCTGAGCTCTCCGGGCGGCAAGCGTGCGGGGAGAGGAGCCGGTCCGTCCTTGGAGGTTGCGGGGAGGGATGTTTCCGACGCGGGGCTGGTCAGAGAGGGCGGTGTGGAACCGGAGGGCACACTCCTGGTCGTGGGGAACAGACCCTTAAAATCAAAGTGGCGGCAGTGTAGAGCGGGGGTCCAAAGCCGGTCCTCGTGCTCGACTCCGTGACGTCATTCCTGAGGATTTATCTTGAATAGTTCCGCGCTTGCAAAGCCTAAAGACCTGTAGCTGCGGTCTGCTGTCCGCAGATAGGCGGGAATCACTGCGTCTGACCACAGGAAGTGCTGTAACGCATAGCGAGGTAGCACCCGAGGACCGATCCTACACTGGCCACATACAAACGTGAAACGCATTTAATTAAAGCGTCACTGCGGTAGGAACTAGATTTTGAAAATGCTCGTGATCCCGCTAACGGATAACACGCAGACTCGAGACGATAGACACCATTTCTCCCACCAGACACTTGAACGGTTTGTGAGTATTCTGTGTCGGTGTGACTAAAGAAACGCTGACTCTCACGCGTCATCAGGTGGCAGCGTAAATAGGAACAGTCTTGGCCGAGATACGGAAATTTAAATAGCAGCCCCTCTCCTAGGAATATAGAAGTGCTGGTGGAAGCTGATGTATGGTTGGAAGGGAGAAGATTGCTGAAGAGGTGCGGCCAGGTGGTACCTGCTGTGGGGACAGGGACACACGGTAAAACTGCCGGCGCCTCTGAGGGCGGAGAACGGAGGAGGCGGAGGAGGGAGTGAAGAGCGAGGGAGTCTGAGCTCTTCCCAGAGAGTCGTGCGGCACAGAGTCCAAGTTGTGGCTTTGTTCGGGGAGAGCTGTGGTCAAGCGAACAAAAACAGCTCAGCTGCTGGAGGAGGTGGTTAGCGGAGCTGATCTGGGGGCGGGCGGAGTGAGTGATCACGTGTCCACAGAGGGAAAGTGTCCCCTGGGAGCGCCGAGCGGCGAGGCGCGGAGCGGAGCGGGGAGAGCTGTGGCTGAGTGAAGCCTCCTCGGACCCTGGGGTGGTGGCAGCTCTCATCACGTGTGTCGTCCTCGTCACGATGTTTAGACGGCGGCGCCGAATGGGGGTTTGGAAACGGTAAACACGCCGGAGTTTGAGGAAAACTCTGAGAGATGAGCTTACCTGATTTTTGTTAACGTTTATTTGTTTTGAGAGCGAGAGAGCGAGAGCGCACGCGCGCACAGATGCTGGAGGGGCAGAGAGAGAGAATCCCAGGGAGGCTTAATGGCTGTCACCTCAGAATCCGACTAGGGGCTCGATCTCACAAACCGCGAGCTCATGACCTGAGCCGAAATCAAGTGTCAGATGCTGAACTGAGCCACCCAGGTGCCCCCGATTTGTATTAGCACAGCTGACCCTGTACTCAGGTGAGGGGCGCTGACCCCCCACGCAGCGGGGGGAAAATCCAAGTATAACTGTGACTCCCCCCAAACTGCCAGTCGCCTACTATTTATTGCCTGGAAACCTTACCGCTAACATAAATAGTTGATTACCCATATTTTGTATGCATGTCTCATATATATGTCCTTACAATAAAGTGAGCTAGAGAACAGAAATTGATGAGAAAATGATAAGAGAAAACACAGTTACGGTACTGTACTGTATTAAAAAAAAAAATCCACAGGTAGGTGGCCCGGTGCAGTTCAAATCCCTGTTGTTCAAGGATCAACTGTACTTCACTGTTGGTGTCATTTTTGTTTCTGTCAGGAATCACAGAAATGAAAGCGCCAGTAAATGAGAGTGGATGTTTTTCTCTCGAGCTACGAGCGTGGTTTTATTACATCTTTATTGAGAAACTCGTGTGGAACATGAGCAAGGCCAAAAGGCGGGCCATCAAGTTTCTTAACGTTTTCTCTTGTCAGGAATAACTAAGAAAGGAACGGTCCCTAAATGTGGCCGTCTCTAGGTTCTTCCTCGGGGCTTGTCTTCCCTTCCCTCTTCTTTGTTTTATTTTATTTTTTTGGCCTTCACAGGCTCCGAACAGCCGGGCCGACCTGGCAGCCACGGGTATGTCCGCTCCCCGTCCCCTTCAGTGAGAGCTCAGGAGCCCATGTTGCAGCAGAGACCCAGCGTTTTCCAGGGAACCAACGGAACCAGTGTAATCACACCTTTGGATCCAAGCGCTCAGCTGCGAATCATGTGAGTCTCCCGGACACGTTCGGACCAAGGACAAACAGACGGTCTCTTGCGTACCGCGCACTTTTAGATCGGTGGCCGCCCGACACGTCTTGGTGTGCGGTGGACCCCGCCGCCTCCCCAGCGCGCCCCCGGTAGAGCCCGCCCTTCACGGAGCTGTGTGTGGTTTGCTTCTGTTCGCAGGCCGCTGCCCGCCGGGGGCCCGTCGATAAGCCAGGGCCTGCCGGCCTCCCGCTACAGCACCGCTGCAGACGCCCTGGCCGCCCTCGTGGACGCCGCAGCCTCTGCCCCCCAGATGGAGGTTTCCAAAACAAAAGAGAGTAAGCATGAAGCTTCCAGGTTAGAAGAAACTTTGAGAAGCAGGTCAGCCGCAGTTAGTGAACAGCAGCAGCTAGAGCAGAAAAGCCTGGAGGCGGAGAAGAGATCTGTTCAGTGTCTGTACACCTCGGCCGCCTTTCCAAGTGGCAAGCCCCAGCCTCACTCTTCGGTAGTTTATTCAGAGGCTGGGAAAGATAAAGGGCCTCCTCCAAAATCCAGATATGAGGAAGAGCTAAGGACCCGAGGGAAGACTACCATTACCGCAGCTAACTTCATAGACGTGATCATCACCCGGCAAATTGCCTCGGACAAGGATGCGAGGGAACGTGGCTCTCAAAGTTCAGACTCTTCTAGTAGCTGTATGTATCTTCATCTGAGTTTTGCAATGTGATATCTGAGTAAAGAATTACTTTCTTCTCTAGGTAAAGCAGAGCTATACGGTATAAGGAAAATCCTGACCTTGCTCATAATTGTCATGAAAGGGTTTGGTGGGTTTACAGGTGCAAAATGTCTGTCCTGCTGTCTGTCGTGTTTACTTCAACTTCAGCTTCTGAAGTATGCCTGTCCAGGTGTTTTCCATGAGAACCCCGTGCCTTTGGAAAGGTAAAGCTGGGAAGTAGGACAGAGCTCACTAACATTTTCAGGCATCTGAAAGATGACAGATGTGTCGTCAAGCTCTGTGCTACGAAGGCCCCTTCAGGGGGGGACCCTTCAGGGGCGTCTTCTAGGATGTGGCTCGGTATTCAAGTCGATACCCCACAGCCTCTTGTATCCTTTTGCTGAGATACAAAGTTTTAAAAAGCGACACCACCGTCTTACTGGTAATTGGTATTTACATCACATCTGTCTTGCAAGTCAGATTTACAAACAAATTTTTTCACATACTTATTGGTCATTTTTATTCCTCCTTTACGCATAGCCTCATATTCTGTGCTCGTTTTCTAAAATTGTTCTCATGTGTTTCTTTTAACTTTAATTCCGGTGTAAACATACAGCGTTCTGTTAGCTTCAGGTGTGCGATGTAGCGATGCAACGCTTCTGTACGGTTACTCCGTGTGCCTCACTATTAGTGTGCTCTTGATCCTTGTCACCGATTTCCCCCATCCCCCACCCCCTCCCTGCCGGTTGGATTTTGATCAAATCTGGTTCGTCGTTTTGACATCTACCCTCTAAGTCCGTAAGGGTTCACAAATCTACAGTGAGATGCTGGAAAAGTTACTTTGAATTTATTGTTAACAGCTGCCTAAATTCTGTATGGAATTCCTGAAGGAAGCAGCAGGTATTTAAGCGACTGTCAGCTAATGCTTGCCGTAACTTAACCACACGCAGTCCTGTCTCTGCTGTTTCCATTAACGAAACTGAACAGAGTTGGAGATTTCGTGTGCACCAGCATGCGACGTGTAATTCTTTTTACCGCGTGCCTAATTATAATTTGTTTGGGTAAAAATCTGCCCCACGGCTGAGGTTTTTGGGGAGAAGGGGGCAGCTGGATAGTCTGTTGTATAGACAGGAAACTTCTGTTAGCCTGGGATTATGAAGATCTGCAAAATTGGTATTGCATGTGCAGAAACTTGCTCCCTGGGGAAGATCTGTGGTTCCAGGACCGGGATCCAGCCTGTGGCTTACTGAAAGCGGTGGCACATGGTTCGCTAGTCGCTGGATAGCCCCTCTTTTCAGGTGGCATGACAGAGCAGACCTTGCTCGAGGAGTCTGGCCTTCAGGTCTGAAGATAGAAAAGCTGTCTTCTTTTCTGACTGGGTTATCCCTGGGTAAATGGCTGGCATGAAGCCGACAGGCTATTTACAGGTACCCTGTATGGTTTTCGGTTTTTCTCTTCAGAGCGTCCTTCCCCCCGCAGGTGAAGCACTGTGCCTTCATCTTCACCTGGCGGCTTCCAGAGGGGTGTGTGCACAGTGCAGCATTAGCCTATCGACTGTATATTGGACGTGGTGAGCAGATTCAGGATGCCGGGTGTTTAAACAGTGATGAATGCCAGGGGCTGCAGAAGTTGCAAAGTAGTATAAATGACTTCGAATATAGTGATTTATTTTAGTTCCCGAAAGCTCATTTCCATCCCAGTTGTCAGGTTCCCGTTCTCCCGCGTGTACTAGAACCTAGCCAGTCGCAACCTGCACGGCCTGGTGAAGGGGGAGGACGAAAGGGCCGTTCAGTTGAGTCCTGGAGGATCATAGGTGGGAGCTTGGTAAGAGTTCATTCCGAACTTCTACACCTGTGTCCAGGACCCACTGACTGATCACACTGGCTGATCCCGGCAGTCATAGACCCTTTGGGCCTCTGACAGTGTTCTCGGATTCTTTGCTACAGCCCATAGATGCAAAGAGCACTCTAAAGTCAGAAGGTTCGGCAACAGAAGGTTACACGTGCCTCTCCCGTCCTTCTGAGGCCGTGGCAAGACTGGGAACGGCTGCCTGGACCCTCACCGCACTGACTCTGTTTTTCTGGGAACGGCTACCCAGAGGGGGCCTTCTCTGACGTGGGCGTCCTTTCTGCCAGGAGAGTGCATTTGCTACTTTTCAGACATTCCCTGCCATTTCTGTGTGTTTTCACGTGTAACAGTGCCAAGAAGTTATTTGGAGTAATACTTTTTGTCAGCAGTACTCCAGTGATTTGAGAAAATCATTATATAATGTTACTTAATCTGTAGCTTTAAAAGCATCCTGGTAACGAAGCCACTGTGTAGCCTGAAAGTTCTTCTAAGAGCTTGTTGTCCCACAGAACTGTAATTCTCGGAAGCAGTGAACCGTTGGGATCTCCCCTCTGAGAAAGGTCCTTCCTGGGGTTCTTCTGCTCCCAGGAGAACGTCACACATCTATCCTCTGCCTCCCCGCCCGAAGGTCTCAGAGGCCACACGGTTTCAGGAACCCTGTGTCCCACAGAGACCAGGGACACTGAGGGAGCACTTGCAGACCTTTGAAACCAATGCATTGAGCTTGTTGGTTGTTATCACTAACCTGGGTGCCACTGAACGTTTCTGAGAATAAAAACCAAAAATACGCGAGTAGGTGTGAAGAATTTGGACTTCTGCAACTTCTTGTCGGATTAGTTTTAAAGTAAGATTCTTTCCTTTTCTTAAAGTATCTTCTCATCGGTATGAAGCGCCTGGCGATGCTATTGAGGTGATCAGCCCTGCCAGCTCGCCAGCGCCGCCCCAGGAGAAGCTACAGGCCTATCAGCCGGAGGTGGTGAAGGCAAACCAAGCAGAAAGTAGGTACTTTTTAGCCACCGGTTTACCTGTTTGCACATCTGCAGGTGTCATTTGCTTCCGAACATCTGCCCAGACGGTGTGCAGGAATAACTGGTTTTGTTTTAGAGTAGTCTTTATGGCTGTAGAACCCTTTTAAGACTGCACCAGTGGAAAATTATCTTGAAGCTTTTATTAAGTTCTCTTTTGTTCATATTTAACGATACAGAAAATAGCTGATATTTTGTCTACTCATGCTCTCACGGTTTATACTAGTCCTGATAAGCATTTTTTCCTCCAAAATTAAGATCGTGAATTCTGTTTAGCGATAGCACCATGTCCCTCCCATGTGTCCCTGAGTTATGTTTAATCTGATAGTGAGTGACAGGCAGGGGTGTTCCCTGAGTAGGACATCTACCTGTCTGCCCTCCCCTAGGTGAAGCCAGCAGACCATACGAAGGACCATTACATCACTACCGACCCCAGCAGGAATCCCTGTCTCCACAGCAGCAGCTGCCCCCCTCTTCACAGGCCGACGGGGTGGGGCAAGTGCCCAGGACCCACCGACTGATCACACTCGCTGATCACATCTGTGTAAGTTCTTCTGTTAATTTTTCTGTTTTTGATCGTGCGGGAGGCACATTTCACAGAGAGTCACAAAAGAGATGTCCAGGTTTTTTAATGCTACATTTTTGGGCAAGTACTCCGTGGGTTTAACCAATTCCTTCTCTCCTCATTCACAGCAAATCATCACACAAGATTTTGCTAGAAATCAAGTTTCCTCACAGCCTCCCCAGCAGCCTCCCACTTCTACATTCCAAAATTCACCATCTGCTTTGGTGTCCACACCTGTGAGGACTAAAACATCAAATCGTTACAGCCCAGAATCCCAGTCTCAGTCTGTCCACCATCAAAGACCAGGTCCAAGGGTCTCTCCAGAAAATCTTGTGGACAAATCCAGGGGAAGGTATGTTTTGTTTTTCTTTCAAGTTTATTTATATTAGAGAGAGAGAGAGAGAGAGAGAGAGAGAGAGAGAGAGAGAGAGAGAGAGGCGTGCAATTGTGGGAGGGGCAGAGAGAGAATCCCATGCAGGCTCCAAGCTGTCGCAGAGTCTGATGCATTGCTCAGTCTCATAAACTGGGAGATCAGGACCTGAGCCGAAATCAAGAGTCAGAAGCTTAACGGACTGAGCCACCCAGCCGCCCCAGTATGGTTTTTATTTCAAATTGTATGTACATTTCCGAAGAGTAAAGCAATTTGAATAGATCTACAAGATAGGGGATTAATTTTGTACACCTAAAGTTTATTCACTCTCACTCCTTGGGAAGTACAAATGAGGGTTTTTCTTGCCTGTTCTTAAAATGTTCACTGCCCGAGCAGTTGGTACTGTATCTTTTTAATGTATATTCAGAAGTCAGGTTCTTCATCTTTCATGGAAGGGAGGTGATAGTTTCAAGTTTGATAAATCAAGAAAAGTGTAAGATTATTTAGTTTAGAGGTAACCACCAAGGAACCAAAAGAAAAATGGTAAAAAATGGCCATCTGTTTGGATGGGGTTGATTGGGAAAGGAAAGGACAGGTCGTGTACGTATATACTAATTACACTTAAAGGTCACAGGTAGCTCTTAATATGTACAGTCACTAAGCCAAAGCCTTGTTTTGGTCTAAACAGTATGTTTATATCACGTGATCTTTACCAATGTGGTATCCGGAGGAAGAACATGAAACCGCAGAGAATCGTGCAGCCCTAGCAGGGGGCAGCTAGAGCCTGTCTTGACTCACCTGATGGGGCGCTCAGGGTTCAGTTTAGTTCTCTGGTCCTTTCTCTTTTAACTTCACGGGGAAAGACCTGTTCAGTGTTGACTGACTCAGAGAGAGAGGTCAAAGCCTGGAGGGCTCACCAGAGTAACAAGGGCAGGATGGTGGGTGTGATACCGAAGCACACGATGACCTTGACCTCCCTCGGAGCATCGGCCGCTGCCTGTCCCCGATTGTCATGTGCCACCAGTGCACGTGCACGGATAAAGCAGCGCCAACAGACTTTTTGATAACCCGGTATATAGTGAAGATCTGAGGCAACTTTTTTTCTGATAGAAGCTAGCAACTTTTATTCCTTTCTCCTGAATGACGTAATGAGTGAACCGGTTTCAAACCGTCTAGGGTGATTTGTAGGCGGGCCCCAGGAGCACAATCTAATATTTTATATGTTACAATACCAGGCCTGGAAAATCCCCAGAGAGGAGTCACGTCTCTTCTGAGTCCTACGAGCCCATCTCCCCACCCCAGGTTCCAGTCGTGCATGAGAAACAGGACAGTGTACTGCTCCTGTCTCAGAGAGGGGCGGAGCCTGCAGAGCAGAGGTGAGGAGCAGGAGCGTGTCCCGGCTGGCGGCTCCCGTGTCAGAGCGTGCGTGTGTGCTGTGCTTTTTCTCCCCTCCGGGTTACGTGTCAGGATAGGACTCTCCAAGGACCACGAAGTCTCTTTCCCTGGTGATCTAATACCAGTGGATTTTAGTGAAAAAGTTACATTTAAATAGGTTACAGAAAAAAAGTGTTCACTATTCTTGAAATCAAGCCTTTCTAGATCTTTTTTAAAAAATCCTTTTCTGTCCACGTGGTCAGCTGTTCAGCTGTCGATCGAAGTCCTGCTTGAGTGTTTATCGTGCACCAGGCCTTGTGGACTCCACGTGGAAGGGAAGTCCTAACGAGCACCTTTGCTGAACTGCTTTACGGACTTTTTCTTCCCTATTTCTGACCCCAACCCAGCCCCTGTGAACTATTTGGGTTTTATTTCCGTTTGGATTAGATACCTTTGGTTTGGCCCCTGCCTGGTCCACTTCCACCAGAGTGATTTGTCTAAAACTCATGGAATCAAGCTCTAAGCCAGTAGGCCGGCACCTGAGTTCCTTCATGAGCAGGTTCATGCTGCTCGTCTGGTTTCCTGCCGCTTCCCCCTCACACCACACTCTTGTGTCCCTGTCAAGCTGCTTACGGTCCCCTGAATTCCTTTCAGTCCCTACGTACGCTGTTTCCTTGGTGTAGAACACACTCCCGTGATGCTCCTGCAGGTGAATCTAGGAGGTGCCCATGGTCAGATAGAGGGAGGGTCCAGCTCTAAACCAAGGTCTCCAAACTGCTAGTGCATTTCTTAATGTGTTCTAAGTTACTTATGGTTTATATTCATGGGCAAGCAAATAGATGTTGGTACCTTTCAACGAAATGAGGAGAATCTGTTTTTAGAAAGGGGCTGACGTTCAATTTAATTATATATTTACGCTTTCCCTTCAGTTTGTGACTTTTTTGAGGACAGGGGCCACATCCTGCCCATTTTCTATCACATATCTGTCTCTCTTTGGCATATGGCAGGTATTCTTATGTTTGAATGATGAATGAACCCACCCGACCAGATGAGGTGATCAGCAGCCTTCCGTTTGTTCTTTGCTGTCATCTCCAGCTCTAGCTAGATCATTGTGGTTAAAGGAAATTTGGTTCTTTAAAATGTGTTAGTATAGGAAGCTGCAAATGATTGCGAAACCCTTTACATGAGACTCAGCTCATCTGGTGGGAGGCGTGAAATGATTTTAACAGAGGCAGTTTTATTTCTACATTGTGGCTCTTCTGTTGAAGGCCCCAGGTTTTGATTGCTTAGGTATGAGCTCTTGCTGTTTTATAGGCAAGTCGTGCTATTAGTTTTAATTTCTTCTACTTCATAGCAGTTCTGCTAGTAGAATAGTGAATAGTTCCTGGTGTGTGTGGCAGCTATAAATAATACCAGTGTCTGTGCTGTTAAGCAGATGGCATCATGGTAAGCTGTTTCTCACTTTCCTGTTAACATCATTTGTTGCTTATTCTGTCTTCGTTAAGAATCTCCATCCTAGATTATCTCCATTGCAGTCCTAACTTTATGAGCGTGCTGAAGTATTTGTGTCCCCATATATGACGTAGGGTTATCCACAGACACGAAATGGGGAAGTGGGTACACCCCCAAGGTTAGCACATGATGAAACAGACATAATAGGCATAACTGTGTTCCCCACAGGAATGATTCCCGCTCGCCAGGGAGTATAAGCTACTTGCCTTCCTTCTTCACCAAGCTCGAAAACACGTCACCCATGGTTAAATCAAAGAAGCAGGAGATTTTTCGTAAGTTGAACTCCTCTGGTGGAGGTGACTCTGATATGGGTAAGTGGGATTTCTTTCATGAATCCCAAAATAAAACCTGCATTAATAATAATTGTATCTCTGGTGTTGCCTCTCATGTGATCCTTGAGTTTGAAGGCTCTTGTGGGCATCTGTCCAACCACATTTGATCTTAAAGTTTCTTCTCAAATGTCTGCCAGTACATGAAGATTGCCTGCTAGAGAGCAAGAACTTGCTGCTTTCTGAAGCTGTCCGTCTTCTCTTTGAACAAATGTGGGGCCAGATTAGCTCTTCATGTAGTTTTTTTTTTTACCCATCGGTCTTAGTTTTATCCGTTTGGGCCGAGTCTGCATGACCATTCCGCAGCCATTTGAAGACAGAGCGTGTCCTTCAAGTCTTCTCTCTGTAAACATCCTGCGTCATCAGCTGTTCACGCTGCTGGTTCTGAGTGTCCCTCCGCAGAAAACCACTTTATTTAGCTTAACCTCTCAGTAAGTTCTGAGTAGTGTGCTCTGCCCCAGAGGCATCACTGTTCAGGAGTGTAGATTGTATTAGGGTGTTGGGCAGCGAGCACGCAGTTAGGATATAGTGCACTTAATACGAGCATAAATATCAGGGTATCTTGATGCGCTGCTCTGGGTCCGTACCTTTCCTTTGCTGTACTTTTGGAGTCACTGGCTCCAAGTCCGTGCTGTGCCACTCAGTTACTTTTCCTACCCCAGCAGTGTCTTCCTGGATCTCTGTTCAGTCATTCAGCATTCATCTGTAGATGCGATCAGTCCACCGTGTGAAAATAGAATAACAGTAATGGCAGGCAGACAGTTATGTCGTTATAGCTCTGGGCACTTGGAAGCATGTACAAGGCATTTAATCCTCACAGCGGCCCTACACCCTCCACGGTGTAATTGTCTCCATTGTGCGGATGAGGAAACCTAGGGAGGTTTAAGAACCCGTGCAGACTGCCTAAGTGGTGAGTCATGGGGCGGTGGCCCCACTCTGGCGTGCCAACCCCACGTCTCTGGCGGTGCGCTCACTGGCTTGTAACAGTTCTGTACTCACAGCATCGTCACTCACGTCACTGGTAGATACTCAGTGGGATAAACCTCTGTGGCATCCAGACCTTCCCTTTGGGTTGAAAGTCGTACTTCTCCATCTTTTCCTCAAGTACCTCCAGTGATGCGGCGAGATTTGTCGGATCTGGGTTTTCCGCAATCTGCTTTATTTCTGTGATCTGCGATCTACTAGTCTCCCGACCCTGTCAAAAGAAAGGAAATTGTGGGCTGTGAACTACGAACTGCCAGGTGGACGTGTGTTTGGATCTGACACTTTATGATTAATAAAGGTTGAACATCCGAGAGAAAAAAAGGGTGAGCCCAGTGTCAGTTATTGTTGTGAACTCTCTCTTTGGAAGATAAATATTTTAGAATATTGGCCAGCATTGCTATCAGGCTTACAGATATCCTTTCTTCTTTAAAAAAAATTATGACATTTTTCTGTCTCATCACGGGTTTCATCTGTTACTTACAGAGCGTCAAATGTCACCAACAAAAATGTGGTGCTCTCATCTTCACATTCTCTCAGAAGGCAGAGAAGAATCAGAGCGTGAAGACCTGCCGATTCTAGAACAGCCAGTTTAGAATTGTTCCCTCTTTGAGGGGTTTTCGCTCATCCTCTCTAGTCTTGGTCTCGCCTCATTTTAGTGGGAAAAAAACTGTTGACAGAAAAATGCCACATGTGACTTGAAGAAGCCCGCTTAACAGTGTCGTCTTCTATTTTCTTCTGTCCTCAGGCAGTAGCTCTCTCATTCATTCATTCAACAATTAATTATTGAGCAGGGTGCTGTGTTGGGCGCTTTTACAATGACAAATGGTCTCTACTCTGAACATGTAAAATGAAACAAGTCCCTAACTTTAACAGAGGATAAAATGCGTGAATGTCTTAATGCAAGTACAAACAAAATTGCTTGGGGAATTTTTTGATCGCAGGAACTCATTTCGATTGTGGAAAGGGACAGTTCAGGAATTGTGTTAAGGAAGCAGTGGGCTGATGGGTCCCCAGGGCACATTCCGTCTTCCCCAGGAAGTAGAACCAAGACATCAAAGCCATCAGCAACCGAGACCACTTTGTTTCACCTTGGAGTCTCTCAATTAATTCAGCGTTCCCACCGAGGACATCAGTGATTTCGTTCTTCAAAAACCGTAATGCTTTAAACTTACTTTATTTGATCTTCCACCAGCCATTTTTCCCCTTCTAGAAATATTCTCTTCTCTTGGCTTTCAGATACTATGTTCTCCTGTTTTTTTCTCTTCTACTCTGGACATTTTTTATGTCTTCTTAGCAGCTCAGTCTTGCTCTGCCTGACCCTTGAATGCTGTTTTCCCAGGGCCGTCCTCACACACTAGAACCTCTGAATCCTCTCACCCGCTCCAGGGGTGTAAGCTGTGTGCTGAAAACTCCCAGATTTGTGTCCGAAGTGGGGTTCGGCTTTTCCCATGAAGTTTCACTTGCATACCTTTGAGGACCTCTGTCTTCTTGTGCATTTGGCTTCTTAAGTGTCTAAAAAGGAATTCATGTTCTACCTCTGCACACGGAGAAGCACGTCACCCCCTCCTTCCCTGCCACACTTCCTCCACTGTGGCTTCACTAGCTTCTTTCTGGGCAGCCCTCCCTCTGCACCTCTTGCTGTCGAGTCTGCCTCCTAAACAGCTGTCCCTTGTCAGTCTTCCCTGCCCGTTTCTGAGTGGTTATCACGTTCTTTCACACACGTGTGTCCATCTGTTTTAAGCCAGGGGTCCTCACACTTGAGTATCTATCCCTGTGCCTGGAGTGCTCGTTAAGCGTGTGAGCCACAGGCCCTGGGACTCGAGGAAGTTGGCACTTTTACTGAGGCACGGGGGTGGTTCCATTCTGACGGCCTCACAAAGTACCACACTAAACTGTAAGCTTCAGAGGGAAAATACACAGAGGATCGTATTGTTCTCACCAGTTGAAAAATATGAAATCGTCTTTATCTGACCATTTTGATCAGTAAGAAGGTGACTTTATGAGGTTTCCACCAAATGCTTAATAAATATTTGTCGAATGAATGAATTCTATTCCAGAAACTTTTGTGTATTCGTCACTCCACTTTTTCAGGTTCAGTTTATTTACTGCAAGTTTTCCTGACCCATGAGTGGGGAGACAGTCATGGTTTTGTATAGTTCTTCCTGGAGATTTTTGTCCTCCTTCCTGTTGCCAATTTAAAGTTGCCCGATGAAGGAAGTTTTTAGTTTCCAGGCACATGCAGCCCGGCTTCAGAGAGCGGCCTCCTCTCCGGGAAAGAGCCCATCCTGCTGCAGACTCCCCCAGAGCTCCGCGTTCTGCTCTGGGGCACTCCCCCCACCCTGCTTCCCTATTCTTTCTCTTTCGAGTTCTCAGCAGCAAGTTGGAAGTTGTGGTGAGAACACCATTCACGTTCCCAGATTCCTTCTACCTCTGTCTCGGTGCTCTATCGGTAGTTTCCAGGCTGTTCCACCTGTTGTTGTTCAAACTGCACAAATGACAAATCACGGGCTGCTCCTGTGCCTGTGGGAGTCGCTCCCGGTGAAGCATAGGGAAGCCCACGTTTTCATGCTGTTCGTGGAGGGGTCTGAGGCCAGGCTGTCTCAGACTGGCTGGCATTCCTGGGGCTCTTCCCAGAGGCGTCTCTTCTCTGGCAAACTGGACCCCTTTCCTATTGTTGTTTCTCCGGCAGTGCGAGCGCTCTCTTCCTCCTGTGGGCACATGGCTCCTGTTCAGATTTTCCCACCTCATCCAATTTTTTATTGCTTGATTTTTTTAAAAATAATTACTTCTTTATCTTAAGTGGTGAAAAATTATGTTGGGATAATGGGAAATAAAAAGGTTAATTTCACTGTAGGGTTTGAGACTTTATCTCCTTCAGTGTACGTGATCATCCCATCTCAGTTAACTCAAATGTTTGTTTAAATACAGCAGCCGCTCAACCAGGAACTGAGATCTTTAATCTGCCAGCAGTCACTACCTCAGGTAAGAATCAAAATGTGTCCACCTGATACCCATCGAGTACCGACTGCCCAGCAGGGGCACTGCTCCAGTGTGCATAAATGTAGTCGGGGAGGAGACAGCGGCAGTAAAAAGGGAGCCGAGCTTCACTAAACACTTGCTGGAGAGGTAACGGAACAAAGAGAATCAAAACCACTAAAGAACAGTGTAGAAACGAGGGAGCTGAAAAGAGAAAAAACCGAGGAACTTTAAGAAAAGTGGCTGGACCCATTCATTTAGCAAAGGAAAACTCAATTTGCTGGAGTTACTACTGGGGGATTTGGGCGCCCCTGTGTGGGCTCTTGGGGTGTTGTGGGCAGCTGGCCCGGGGCTGTGGTCCCGTGGGCCCAAAGGCCGTTTGGAGTCCCCTGGTCTCTCTCTCTCCGTCTGCTGTTCGGAAATAAGCAGAAATGGTGTGCTGGTCTCTTTCAGGCTCAGTTAGCTCTAGAGGTCATTCTTTCGCTGATCCTGCCAGTAACCTCGGTCTGGAAGACATCATCAGGAAGGCGCTCATGGGAAGCTTTGACGACAAAGTCGAGGAGCACGGAGTCGTCATGTCCCAACCTGTCGGCGTGGTGCCCGGTGGCACCAGCACCTCCGTTGTGCCCAGTGGGGAGACCCGCAGAGAGGAAGGGGACCCGTCACCTCATTCAGGTGAAGTGTGTTCACTCTTGCGCCCTTCTGCTGCCTTTCCCAAGAAAACGCCAATCTACTTCCAAGTGGTAATGCGACACCAAGACGTTTCATTTTGTGTGTTCCCAGAGTCCCCTCTAACGGTTTTACTTAGTTGTTTTTTTTTTTTTTAACCTGCTCAGACATTTTAGTAACACAAACAGAAATTTTAAAAGGACAGAGATTTTTATGCAGAAGTCACCTTTGAGTGTTGGGTTTTTTTCTTTGCATCTAGACCTTATCTGGATCGACATATTTTAACTGTAATACAAGTGCAGGTTCCTTTCTGCTTTTGAATAAAAGGGACTTACTATTGTAATAAAAAGAACAGGCTCAGTATAAAAGAATTTTAAGCCATAGAAGAAAAAAAACAAAAACCCTTCAGATCACATCATCCAGAAAGCTAGTGTTCTTGTCTGATAAGCATCATTTTAGCAGTATCTCTGTATGGACACATAAAAGGCCAGATAGACCTCAGAACCAGTCATTCATACGTCCTGGTAAAAGCAAGCACACAAAAAACTGTGATTCTAAGCTTTGAAACCCCTTTTTCTTAATCTTTGAGAACTAGGATCTCTTATGCTTAAAAATTTACTGGCAGGTCAGCGGTATTTCAGGTTTAGTTTAGGGTTTTTTCCTGTTATCCTCAAGCAAAAGATCTCACTAAGGTGAAGAAGATCAAAGAGATCAGAGGTTCTTATTTATTTACACCCACGTGTATTTTATGGCAATGTGGATTCACTTCCTGCTCTGAAGGACGAGCACAGTCTTCCCCTTTCTGCTCTTACCTCCTGATTTGTATTGATTTACCTGTGCGTGTATTTGAAGGTGGTAACATTGGTGACGGTCACCCACTTCAAGCAATCCTGGTCACGTACCCCTTCTGTTGATACCTTTCTTTTTGGTACTGTTTTCACACTCCCTTTTCTCTCAGAGGCTGCTGTCCTCCGAGACTGTTCCCGCTCAAGAATGTCTTCTTGCTGCCTTGATACTTGAAAGGACAGTGTGGCACCTTTCTCAAAACATTCCGTAGACACTATTACATTTCCCCCACCTGGCGTCAATGGTTATGTAAGAAGGCGCCCAGATGTCCCCTTTTTTGGCAGGTGACAGTTTTATCTGCCTGAAGCCTCTTTGCCTCAATTGGAGTAAGTTAATTAGTATTTGGCGTTCGTGCTGTGTCAGACTTTCCTGACCACAGGGAGGCTGTTTGCACCTGCAGGTTGATTTTTACACTCCTGGAAATGTTCTATTTTGCCTCTTTTGTTGGGCTTATCCATCTCAAAAAACACAATTACATTTTTGCCAGCTAGTCTTTGTCCTCCAGATCTGTTACCTTCTAGTTATTTTAGTCATCTTAATCTAATTATTTCAGTCATCTTCATCTGTTGCTTTTCCTCTAGCTCACATTTTCCTTTCGTGCTAACGCCCTTTTTGTCGTGTCTGTTCTGATCCTTGGCGTATTTTGTTTCCTAAGCTTTCCACCTCTCCTTTTTGATGATGATCTGTTCTTTACCAAAGGAGCCCAAACTGGCTTTGTGTGTTTTGAAGTTTCTCTTCCAGAAGCATCTTTTCCCCTCGTCCCATTCTGTTCTCTTCCTGACCATCAAGGACTTGCACTTCTTTTCTGTGCAGATAGTTGAAGGGGTTGAAGTTGCCTTCTACCCACTTTCTTCTGGGCGCCGTGGGACTCGGGGCAGGGTGAGGTCTCAGGTTCTGCGAGGCAGTGGAACACGTCTGCTGCTCACCTGGGCTCTGTTCTCTTCAGACATCGTTTCCATGCTTTGTTCTAGAGCCCTGTCGGGCATCCCACTCCTGTGAACTTCTGTATACCGGAGCCTGGAACAACAGGCCGCCAAGACTTGCTGAGCTTGGCCACGAAGGGGCTTCTGTTCCACGCTCTTTGGCATAAAATTTCCTTGGGGTGGTGTACGGATTCCTCTGCTTCTCTTTAAACTGGCAGGCAAGGAGGTAGTTAGGATTTAAGATTTTCGTCAACCTGCTTGAATTCCCTTAGTTTCTGTGCTCCAAGACCCGGAAAGAAATGATGTTCCTCTCAGAAATTTAATTTCCTTGGTTACATGTTTTTCAAGTTGATGGCATGAGGACATACCCCTTTTGCTTTAGTTGCTACAAGTAAATTCTGGCTTTTAAGTACTAACTTTGAAACTTCACTGGGTCCTAGGATCTGGGTTCTTCGCACCGCCTGCCATCCTCCCGCTTTCTCTCAGCAGCATATAACCCATCAGCACTTGGGTAGGTTTTTAAGTTGAGAACATAATTACCATATGTCAAGAGTTAATTTATTTCACTTTTAGGAGGAGTTTGCAAACCAAAGCTGATCAGCAAGTCAAACAGCAGGAAATCTAAATCTCCCATCCCTGGGCAAGGCTTCTTAGGAACTGAAAGGCCCTCTTCCGTCTCCTCTGTACATTCAGAAGGGGATTACCACAGGCAGACACCAGGGTGGGCCTGGGAAGACAGGCCCTCCTCAACAGGTGAGGAACTTACTGCTAGAAAAGGAGTCGTAAAGTCCTTTTTTATCAAAGCCTTGGCTAGTACTTCTACAATCAAACTTTGGAGACCTCAATTTCCATTATCGTATCAGTAGGATTCCACTTTCCAACACAGACACTGAATGCATGGAATCTTAAAAATTTACAGAACGTAAGGTCTGATTACCATGAACAAAAGGAAGAGCTATGAAAACATCTCCATTCCCCCCACTTCTGTATTGTGCTGGGAGCCAGCACCTGCTATTTGCAAAGCCACGAAGTCTGTGATTTCAGTTCTTCCGGGAACCACACCTGAGAGCGAAGGCCGCTCCCAGGCTTCACCCTTAGCCTCTCTATAGACATTCTTAGAGAAGGTTCTTCGGGAAATATTAAGAAATCAAAATAAGAAATGGAGATAGGGTAAAAAGCCATCTCTATTGCAGGCTCACTTATATTTATATAAACTGATGAAAAAATGCGTTCTAGGGTATTTATGAATGTTTTTCTTTTTGTGCTTGCTTGCTCGTAAGCTTTCTTCTCAAATCTAATAACCACAATACTGGCTGTCTTGAAAGGGAACAGGCTTTGCTTTTTTGTTGTTTAAATAAAACTGGGATTACCTGGTGTAGATTTAAGGGTTTCAGAGAATCGTGAGCCATCTTTTAGGAGTTAAATACATGTACGTCAGTGGAAAATGTCTGAAATGTGCTCTCCCCCTTATTTACATATAAATTTCCTATGGATATCGTCAGCATAACTCAAGGCCTTTGCTTCATAAAACTCACATCACATGCGAAGTGATTTGCTCTAGTTTGACAACTTCTAAACCAGTGATTGTTTCCTCTCTTAGGGAAGGAATTTAATTTGTGAAATCCCTTGGTAAAATGGCTGTTTTCTGTCTTTAGAGTTTCTTAAGCTGTAAGAGGCTTTCTGGGGACAGTTGAGACCAATCTAGAAAGTGGCAGGAGGTAGCAGTGCTGTCGTTAGGTTCACATACCCTCTTCCAGATCTTGTACCTTTTAAATCTGCCCAGAGACCCAGCAGCTGACCTGCATCCTGCTGCCCTGTGACCTGCTGCAATTCCTTGTCCCCTCGTCCTCTGAGCACGTACTGCTGCATTTATCATTAAGAGTCCAGGAGTTCTTGGTGCAACCAGACTCTTCGAGCTTAATATGCAGTTTTACTTGGATTCTCCATGGAAACACCTGGTTCTGGAACTCACTGAAAGTTCAGCCCTGAGCTTCCACTTCCGGACTTAGCAACCCTAAGTTTGCACTTACTCGTGTCCTCCGTCCCTTCTAGATTCTCACCGATTGGTGCCTTACCATAGGCCACAGTCTACATGGTGAAACCCTGGCCCTTCTGTGTTTCATTCTGCTCCCGGTGTCACAAGACCATTTCAATAGAATAATCGTGTCTCCCTCCACCCCGTGGAAGCTGTAGGGAACAGCAGCTGTGCTCATGATAGTGAAAACAGTTTTTCTTTTGTCAGGCTCGACTCAGTTTCCTTACAACCCTCTGACTATGCGGATGCTCAGCAGTACGCCACCGACCCCGATCGCGTGTGCCCCGTCCTCCGTGAACCAAGCGGCTCCTCACCAGCAGAGCAGGATCTGGGAGCGAGAGCCTGCCCCGCTGCTCTCTGCACAGTACGAGACGCTGTCGGATAGCGATGACTGAACTGCGCCCAGAAGGGGTCTCGGTGGGGCCAGGGTGTGGGACAGGGAGCTCTCGTTCTTGGCGGTTTCATTTTTAATGGCAGGTCAAAAGCCTTTCGTCCTAGGACTTGTGCCCAGAGACTTTTTAAGAGAGCCTGGACCGCAGATGATGAAGAAATGATGGAAATTTATTTGGAGAGTCAAATGGGGTGGGGGGAGGGACGGGGGGACTGCCTCTGACACAGGCAGTTCGGTGGATTATAATAATAGTGGAGGGTTGAAATGTAGAGTTTTTAAAAAGTGACAATTCTTGTTCTTACATCTGTTTGTAAAGAAAACCATAATGTCTTTAAATCACTCTTCTGTAAATAGATTACCTTTTTTGCAGTGTTTCCCCTTGCTGTAGTATCTGGTGTACTTATGTTCAAATCAGCGCATCAACTCGGGGGGGTAATTTTAAAACAAAAAAACATCGCACCTATCTTTTTAACCCTTGCCTTCTCAACAACCTCATACAGCCCAGTTACATAATGTTGGCTGTCACGGGCATTGTACTTTCATCCAATTTTGTTTCCTCTAAATTCAGATTTCCAGCGATGTTTAAAATCTTGTGGAAATGTTTAGATTTTTAACACAGACCCTATATAAAATCTGTACATTACGTTTTTGGGTCAAAGGTAGGAGAAACAAAATTCTGCCATACTGTCAATTTCCAGTGCAGGCTTTAATTTTTTTTTTTTTTTTTTTAATTAGTGGCACTGAAAAATATTACTGCATGGGTATGTTATAGTTCAGTTTTTAAAGTTTAAAAACAAAAGGCTTATTTGAGGCATACCTCACTGTTATGCACACTGGTAACTTAACCGTGGCCCTAAATATTCTTTTTCTCCTGCATTTGATGCAGCCCAACAGAGCTTTTGTTTCGAAATAAATTGGACTACCCTGTCCATAGCCACATAGATCATGTGTGATTCAAGGCTCTTGATGTCTCAGGTTTCAGAGGAGTGGGTTGCTCTGTATTATCGGTTGAGTTAGAAGGTAACGATCCGTACAGAATCTGACTCTTAGCTTTGCCTTGTGCTGTGTATCCCGAAGCCTCACTTCCCTTTCCCCATGTGCCAGTGCTTACTCTTACTCTCCCTGTGATTCCTCGTGGGCAAGAGTTTACTGGTGAATCTTTCACTGAATCTCAAGGAGCAAATAATTATGAAGGGGTCAGTTTCACCCTTAATAGTTGCTTATTGAACTGTGAGATTATTTTATTTTACGACTTCATAGTGCTGCAACATCCTTCAGCGGCACGTGGATACTAACTGTTTTGGAAGGATGCCACTGAAGATGAGAAAGGGGAGAGGCAGAGGTCTCTCGGGATGATACACGTGAGCACTTCATGGACTTCTAAGTAGATCTCAGCTTTTTAACAGAAGTATGCAAGCCTCTACAGAAAGCAGGTGTATGGGAACCACTGACTGCCTCCTTTGTAACGAGATCCTGGCATCACCCTCAGCATTGGTGTCTGATCCCGATTTTAATGAGGACACAGGCTCAGTCCTTTGCCTACATGGTTAAGGCCTTCACTCTTGTTACTATTCTACTCTTGTCTTAGACCTGAAGTCCTTACAGTAAACTTGAGAGCAGGTTTAGTGATCAGATTCCTTCCACTTGGAAAGCTGGCACCACTTGATGATATACATAAAATTTTCACGTGCGTGAAAAACCGTAACTAAATGTTCTAATTGACAGTTTTCTGCTGCTCGTAATGTCTGAGACTTTGTTAATAATCTACTGTGTCAGCTGACCCAAAAGAGATCATGATTATTTTTCCATGACCCTGAAGGTCTTGAGCTATTCCAAGTCAGCACAGTCTTTGAGAGTAGCCGGCTCAGAGCCTAGCTTGTTACTGGCACAGCTCTCCTTGAGGACCCGAGAGTGAGTGGTGCTCCCTCCTCGCAGTGCGTATGTGTTTTCCTATGCCATCTGCCACCACCTGGAGTTCAGAACGGGAGAGAAAGTCCAGGACTGTTTCTTAGTTGAGAACAACGAGAGGACAGAACTCTCGCGGGCTTACCTATGGAGCCAACCGTCTCGGAGGGAGGACGTCCACCTCGCAGGACCAAAACGGCAGACAGCCCCGAGAGTGACAGAGGACTTGAAGTCGGCTGAAACCAAGGCATGACACTTTTTGCAGGCTGAGATTTCAGTGTTCCAAAGCTGCATCCTTCTGCATGATTTTTTTTTTTTTTTAGCACCCCAGGATCTAAATTAAAGTCTTCCCAATACTGTTCATAGCAGCATTCTGACAGCCAGATCTCCAGCGCATGTTTATCATGGGAAGTAACTTGGGTGTGCAGGTTCCAGTTTTTAAATATTTATGCCCTGAAAACGCTGGTAACAGTTCAAAAATTTCAACTATGCTCTTTTTAACAATTTACTTTTGAACTCAGACCAGTCGGCCTTCCTGCCCTGCTACCTTGTTTTACAACTGTGCAAATGAACTCTCATGGAGACACCCACAGGAAGAGACTGTCTCTCTGAAAACACCTATAGTTTTTCCAGCACCACGACGGGACCGTGAGCGGAATCACTGTGGAGATTCAAAAATTCTTAAATAAAACCTGGAGTCACAATCCTTACTTTCAGTAACCCCTGCAATTGTGAAAAAGCAAAAACATTCTCCACGTAGGTGAGTAGTCCGCTAGTTGACGGTAATTTTTCGAAAATCACCAACCAATAAATTAAGACTGGGTCGCACTGAAACTCAATCTGATTTACATTCTAGTTTCTCATTAGACTCAATTAAAGAGGAGCTAGCTGGGTGGTAAGAGATGAGCTTAGAAAGCAGGAAGAAATTTACATCTGCAAAATAGAAAATTTGCGTCTTAGTCTAATCCTGGAGGATCTGGACCTCAGGATTTCTAGTATTTTGTTTTTCTTATTTAATAAGTTATTTTTTATGAGAAACTCAAAGATTACGGAATACATACAATGTTGTTGTAGAGTCTCTAGTTTATTATGAAAGGATTCTTCCAATAGTATGTACACAGAAACAAAAATATCTGTTTACCATTCCCACTCACACCCCCCACCCCCCAAAGGCTTACCAACAATAACAGTGCTCCTTCATGGCACCTACAAAAATTGCCTTTGCCCTAGGCCAGGGGCTCTTTGCAACACTTCTGAGGTAAAAACCTCCATCTACCTATCTTGTATGTATATACTTGACACGCTATGAGGCAGTGTGATAAGGCTCTTTGAACACAGTAGTCTATTCATTTAGGGTCATCGGACAAAATACATTCTCCCATGGCTACAAGACAATCTCATTCGTTTCCTACTTACAGATGAGGATACTGAGACCCAAACTCGAGAAGCCAGGACTAAGATCCAGATCAGTGATCCTTCCACTGTATAAGCAGAACATATGAGAACTACTGGGGAGATTTTACATATTACACTTGTTAAGGCCCGACCCTGAGACAGAAGGTTTGGGGGTGCAGCCTGGGCACGTGCAGAGGACTCTGTTCAGGGACCTAGGCTGCAAAGGAAGCGGAGTCCTCAAACAGCACTGACAAGTGTTCATATCCTTCCTTTTCCCCCCTCTTTCATAGTCCTATAGAACCAGATATGAAGACATACAGTTTACTTTGATTTATAATTAAACGGGTATATTTTCAAGGGCCTCCTTCCTACTTTAAAACTTCATGCTGGGCGCTGGCACAAACCACGACAATGCTTTTGCTCCATTATGCATTAGGTCCCACACTGAGCTTCATGAAATAGATAAGAAAAATAACTCACCATAATCCCCCTTTGCCATGAGACAGTTCTGTTCTTCCAGATATTGATAAAATAAAAAAGGTATAGCAAATCAATGGATCAAAATCGTAGGATAGAGATGCCTGGCTGAATCACCACACCCACCCCGAAGGCCAACTGGCCCATCTCCATCTACAGGTACACTTAGACCAGCACGACAGCACCACACCATACGGTACGACAGAAAGCATCACTTGACATCTGTCCTTAGAGGTCAACATCAGCCAGGGGTGAAAGTCGTCTTTCCTTTAAAGAACAAAAGCGGCAGTGCGTACAAACTGTCCTTCACCACAGCTAACTGACGAGACGTGAATATCAAGGAGAAAGGGTTTAAGCCATTGATTTGGGTGCCACTGAGACTAGAATAACCACTGTTACTTAAAATTCCCTACAACAAAAAGGGATTTAGCGCTTCATAAAATTAAGTGAAAGGTCTACTTTTTCTTGACAGCTCAGCCAGCTCTTCCCTGATGTGCTGTATAGAAACCTCATCTCTTTTCAGCTCTGCTTGCTTCAGTGCTTCCTGGTAGATCTCTTTTGCTTGTGCATATCGTTCTAAAATAACCCAGAGAGAAGGGAGAATAAAGAGAAATGTAGGTTTTCAAAGTGATTCTGAAAGATTCTGAGAGCAAGCACTAGCGACAGTTCAGGTCTAACTTGCTGTGTGCTCATTAAGTGACAGGCTGGCCCTGCCTCCTTTCAGCCCCTGTGACACGCTGGCTCGCTCGGAGAGGCTGTGAGCCGGCCTAGCTGTAGAGCGCCAGGGCAGCGAGGGCTGGGGGCCCTCCGGTGCCCTGGGGCCCCGACTCCATCAGCCGAGCACGCGGCTGATGGAAATTTTCTTTAGCTCCATGTGTTCGACGGGCTAGTGCAGGACGACACAAGTTACGTGAACTGAACCCAATGGTACTTCAACCAAACACACATCCTTTTTAGTACAGCCAGCCTTTGAATCCCGGAGCTTCCTGACTGCCCCTCGCCCTCCCTACAACCGTCTCACAGCTGCAGAAATCCAGTGACCCCTTCCCTCAAGCAGGCCCGGCGGGCTTCCA
The DNA here is from genome assembly GCF_016509475.1 of Prionailurus bengalensis. Lineage (NCBI taxonomy): Eukaryota > Metazoa > Chordata > Mammalia > Carnivora > Felidae > Prionailurus > Prionailurus bengalensis. The sequence goes on from NC_057347.1 coordinate 9,665,462, forward strand.
CTGCCCCCTACCTCTGTGCATCAGAATTGCAGCGAGATTACTGAGCAGCATGTGTAGCTCAGGATGTTCTATCTGTCTCGCCAGATCTGATGCCTTTTGCACATAAACACAGGCCTCATCAAAGCGGCCCTGTGCATCCAGGGTGGTAGCCAGGTCACTCATCAGCACGATGGTCTACACACAAGAGAAAAAACAGCCATTTTTTTAAAAAACAGCCACACGGATTTAACATTAATTTGGAGTCTGGTAAACTGTGGATATATGCTTAAGAGTTCACGTTTCCTAGCATGTTCCACAAACATGAAAGACATCAGCCTTTAACAAACTGATATGTATGTGTGTATATATATGTGTATATGTATGTATGTATATATATATATATATATATATATACAAAACAAACACGTATATCATTCACATTGTATGGGGGACGGCATCAGTTTGGCTCTCTGGAAAACAATACAAATCTACCAAGTAGGGAACAGGTTATGACTTATTAATCCAATCATCAAACTAGAAGTACCAAGAAAAAATACTAAACGGCAAGATGAAGCTGTAACGATCTCCTGGTTTGGCAATCCTGAGAAGCCAGCCTCGAGGGCTTTATTTAACGTCATCCCTACTGGTGACTCTGAGACTCATCGAGAAGAACCACATATATTACTGATTTGGGAAGATTCCCACTAAGAGTTTTTAAAATTTTGGTACTAAGAGAAGCAGACCCTACCCCCTCCCCTCAGTTCTAGCACTTGGTGGTTTGAATTCCAAGTTTGTCTTCTTATTCCTCAGTAATATTCCATTAAAGGGACTCTAACCTAAATCCCTTTCCTGAAGAGAGTTCACAGCCCAACAAGTTGCCCTGCCCATCGACCTGAACCTTGGGACGTGTTCAGTCCAGTTAAAATGCCTGTGTCCTGTGCTGGGGGTACCAAGCATTCTGACAAGTGGTCCAGTTCTTCCTTCTAAGAATTTAATGTGAGAGACGAGAAAGACCAAAGTTCAACGTGTTCACTGTTCTAACAGTGCTGCACGGTGTGGTTTAATTCTATGTCTGTGGTTTTTACTTTGTAATGTAGTCCCTTTCTCCTTTCTGCCCCCCTCCCCCAACTTCCCCTGGCATTTTACCTATGCGGTGAGGGAGACAAGAATCTTCATGCATTAACCTGTTCCTCTTAATGATTCTTACTAATGTTCTTTATTACAAAATACTGTGCCATGTACCCTCAAGGCCTGGAAGCTCATGGGTGCCTGGTTAGACCTACCTTTTATAAAGGCTGCTCTGCTGGGTGAACCAAAATGCAGGCAGAATGCTCTGGATAACCGATTAGAGGTCTCAAATCCTTTGTTTTGTTTCGTTTTGGTTTGTTTGAAGTAATCCCCACACCCAATGTGGGACTCAAACTCTCGACCTCAAGATGAAGAGCGGCGTGCACTACTGACTGAGCTGGCCAGGTGTCCCTCACCCCCTTTAGGAAACAAGCAGTTGGGGGCAGGCAGAGGAGGGAATACCTAGCACCTAGCAGCATCTGCTGCTGATCTGCTCCCAAAGAGGGTGGCATTTCACACCCGGAAATTCTAAACCTTTGTTTTACAGTTCCCCTCTCTGTTTTCCTCCCTTACCTGTGGGTGTCTTTCTCCTAGTATTTCTTCAGAAATCTGCAAAGCTTTTTCATACATCCTCTGTGCCTGTGCCGGCTGCTTGGAGAACAGAAGGTAGCGGGCATAGGTGTCTAAGCACATGCCAAGGAGGAGGTGGGTGTTGGCTTTCTCTTCCACTAAGAAGGAAATAAGAGCATTGCTGGCATATAACGACAACATAGAAAGTGAGGCAGAGAACTGGCCGAGCTTCCTTAACATTTTGCTTGTTATCAAGGCCCACAAATATTTTCACAGTACCGGACCCCCTGAATGTTACACAAAGGTGACAATTTAGGTGGATTCTCATCTAAACTGGTCCCTAGACCCAATTTCAATGTGTGCAGGAAGGCGGGGAGGTCCCCCCACACCAAGAAGCAATTCTTAGACACCAGCAGGTGTGCAAGAATTCACTCATTTGTGTGTGCAGAGATAGCATCAGACTCCACAAGGGTTCAGTCCTCCTAGACTGCAGCCCCTTCCTCCATCAGACACCAGTCATAGCCCTGTGCCTCTGACCTCCAGCTAGCGATGGGAGTGACCGCCATGACCCCCTCTAAGGACACCAACTGCAATTGCGGGTTGTGACCTGTGCTTCTCAACAACTGGCTGTAAATCTGAGGGTCCTAAGAAACCCCTCCTTCGGTTACATTAATTTGCTAGAGCAGCCCACAGAACTCGGAAAAACATTTTACTTGCTAAATTACTGTTTATCATAAAAGGCTAGCACTCAGGAACAGCCAGATGGAAGGGATGCACAGCGCAAGGGATGTGGGAACGGGCGGAGCTTATATGCCCCCTCCCAAAGCACCAACAGTCCCCACGCCTCCACGTGATCTTCAGCCCAGAATCTCTGTGAGCTCAGCCTTCCGGGTTTTTATGGACACTCTATTACATAGGTATGACTGACTGAATCATTGGCCATTGGCCACGGATTAAATTTACAGCCCCTCCCCCCCTCCACCAAGGTCAGGGGTTGGGACTGAACTTCCAACCCTCTACCTTCACAACCACCTTTAGGTGTGTCCATTCACATAACAAAAGACACCTTTATCATTCTCAACACTTAAGAAATTCCAAGGGTTTGGGGAACTCTGGACAAACACCAAATAAAGATGTGAAATATATTTTGGTCATGTGAATGAACAATTATATCTTAAAATCACAATACCACAATATCCACTTAAATGACGAACTTTGCCCCACATTTCAAGTAAGACCTTAAGTCCACATATCAAAGCATGGAGTATTATTTTTAGGTTGAAATTGTATTTAGTAGAAACAGGTAAAGATCAATTCCAAGAATGAGTTAACAAAGTATAGGGCAAATGAAAGAGTTTTCAGGTGCAAAAGTGGCAATGCAGTTAGGAACAGAAAACACTCAGAATCCCGAACTAGAAAGTCACAAGCCAAATTGAAAGAACAGTTCATCCTCTTTTTGAAGAATAATAAAGGCTGCAATGATTATCAACTCCTGACAAATTACAGTACTGACTACACACTGTCTGAAAACGAACCAACTTCAAACATCTAATGCCACGTGAACTGGAGAACACGGATCTCAAGAACAGGAACTTGCACGAGACCCAGAAAAGAGGATACAAATAATAGAGATGGTAATGACAAGGAAATTCTGCAAACAGCTCTGCTAAAAGTAAATGTTCACAGAAAGGGCTTAAAGAGAGAGTTTACCTCCAATAAACGTATGTAACTGAACCATTACACACTCAACTGACGGTGGTCAACTGGGTTTATTCACCAGCAAATTCACATGAAACCCCTTTCCTTCCCTATTGTCAAAGTTGCAGAAAACTTACAAATGGCATACAGAGTGTGAAGACGACGATGTAACCAAAGAGCGGGATGACCAATTATTGAAGAGAGAGTTTAAATAGGACAAAGTAGCTGGGGTGGATGAGAATAGCTGTTGACACACTATCAGAGGGTAAAAGTTAAGAAACGATGCAAAGCAGAAATCTGAAGTTACTTACTTTGACTTAATTATATGCAAAAGTATATAATCATGTTAAAATCAAACTCGAAGTACTTTTAAATAGGTCGCCTTACAAATATATTTTTAAAAACATTAAATGAAAGTTATTTTCCTAAATATCAAAGTATACATAAATTTGTGGATAAATAAAACCAATATAAAAACGCAAACAGAAAATGTGCAGAGCCCGTGTTTCTCCATTGGAAGGAATTACTGAAACAAAGTATCTAACTATGAGCACTCTTAAAAACGCTGAGCAAAAGCTTATATAACCAAGCGGCAGTTTGACATCAACGGTTCTGTGAGATAAAATGAGAAAAGGTAGTTAAAAATGAGAATAATGAGACAAATCTCTGTGTTCCCTCCAAGTACAAAGGTCCAAGACAAGAAATTTTTAACAGAAGATTCAGAACTAAAATACATGTTCTTTGAGAATATTTAAAGACAGAAAATGTTTACCACATACCAAAAATATCACAAAACAATGTGTAATTATTCCAATTCTAGAAATCCTATGTGTGAAAAATGACTACTGACTCATATTTCTGGGATTTCTATTCTCTTTAACTAGAATGGAAGAAAACATAGTAAAGCATTTTCGAAATAATGAGATAAAATTGTAGCTATAATAATTTCTCACTGTTAAGAAAACACGCATTCGAATTCATATCGCACACTATGATATGAAAAATGAAAATATTTTTTGGACAATCTACTTCTCTAAAAACAAGACTAAGAGAAATAAAAGGCTCCATAATAAAACCTGTTAGCATTACAGCCAAATAAAGAGAAATCATCATGGCTTTAATAATGTACAAAAAAGAAGAGCACCTGGATGGCTCAACTGGTAAAGCAGCTGACTTCGGCTCAGGTCATATCTCACGGTTTGGAAGTTCGAGCCCCACAGCGTGCTCTCTGCTGTCAGCATGGAGCCTGCTTCGGATCCTCTGTGCCCCTCTCTTCCCTCCCCTGCTTGTGCTTGCTCTCTCTCTCTCAAAAATAAACATTTAAAAAAATCACGTACAAAAAAAAGAGTTTCTTTTCTAAGCAGTAACAATATAGTTTCTGGGGACAGCTGGGAGGCTCAGTCATTTAGCCATCCGACTCTTGATCTCAGCTCAGGTCATGATCTCACAGTTATGAGATGGAGCCCCATGTTGGGCTTTGTGCTTGGCAGCGAGGAGCCTGCTTGGGATTCTCTCTCTCCTCTCTCTCTCTCTCTCTCTCCCCACTCACGCTCATGTGCACACTTTCAAAATAAACTCAAAAAATAATTTCTTGAAATATTAGCATAAAAACTGCTAGAAATTAGACAAGAACAAATCAGCCAATAATAGCTGAGAAATACACTGGGAATCTGAGAGGCAGGTCATATTTATTTCCTCAAATTTAAATAATTCTTTTTCTCAGATTATTTCTAACCAGACAAAAAGACAAGCTACTTCAAATCAGTCCATGAAACAAATAAGATCCATCACAGAAATTTTTACTCAAAATATTAGCAAATGGCATTGTCAGCTGCACTAAGAAAACAACCAAGTAGCATTTATTCAGGGAAGGAGAATGGATCAGCATACTTAATGTATCAACATATCAAATTAGATGTGCATAAAAGCAGACTACAAAGCAATTCGATAAGATAGTGGTTCCAACAGAGGCTTTTGATTCCAGGAATAATGACTAATGATCTGAAAACCCTTTTGCTTCAAAAACGAGATAAAGGATATCCTTTTACATGCACAGCTGAGCTCCCAAAAGAAGGAAATCCCAAGGGTCAAACAAGAAGAGTAAACTAAAATCCAGAGTAGAAAGTATGGGACTTAACAACACAAAAGCCCAGTTTCTGTAGGTTTTGTGGAGCAGCCTGAGTGTCTCTGTAATCCAGAATTGAGTTCTTGGGGCGCCTGGATGGCTCGGTTGATTGAGCGTCTGAGTCTGGATTTCAGCTCAGGTCATGATCTCAGTTTGTCTTGGAGCCCTACATTGGGATCTGTGCTGAGACTGCGGCACCTGCTTAGGATGCTCTCCCTCTCTGTCCCTTCCCCACTTGTGTGCTCTCTCTCAAAAACCAACAAACAAACTTAAAAAAAAAAAAAACAAAAAAACGGGTGTCTGGGTGGCTCAGTCGGTTGAGCGTCCGACTTTGGCTCAGGTCATGACCTCACGGTTCCTGAGTCTGAACCCCACAACCCCACATCACGTCAGTCTCGCTGTTGTCAGTGTGGAGCACGCTTCGGATCCTCTGTCCTCCTCACTCTCTCTGCCCCTCCCCCCCACTTGTGCACTTTCAAAAATAAACATTTTAAAAATAAATAAAAATATTAAAAAAATAATAAAGGAATTGAGTTCTTCAGCTTTTGCAAATCAGAGAATTACATCTGAAGCCCCTTGCATAAAACCAGAATGACCCTTGTCGTAGGTTTTGTATGCCCCCCTCCCCCACACCCTCTCCCTACCAGGGACCACGAGGAAACTTGCATGGCCCAGCCTAGGATCTAGATGGAAAAAGGACTACCACAGAAATCTCCAATCATAGGCCTGTGCCACATGGAGCTTGGTGTCTACATTTATCTATTCATTTAGGCTTGGACCTGAGCGCCTGAAATAAACAAAATCATTCTCATCTTATAGCTAAAACCCTGCTGAAAATGAACTTATAATCCAAACGCAGTAAGCATGAAAATCCACCATAACTGAGATTCGGCACACAACAACAAAGGAGGCCTCACCCTCAATAATTTTAGATAATCAACAAATCCAATGACATAAACTAAGTGGGTTTAAAATAATTACTTATATGTCCAGTATTATCCTCCTCAGAGCCCTGAACTTGTGTCTATACTTTTCTTCCTTCAGAGACTGCCACTTGGCTTATTCCCTCCCATTCTTCAGGTTTCTTATCAATCAGACCTTTCCCAGCCCTATGCAACAGCATACAGCCCCAACACATTCCCTGGACACACATTCCCTCACATACACATCTATGGAGCTCTCAATCGTCTTTGGATACGTCAACCATTTACTGGATAGTGTTTTGTTTTGTTTTAGAGAGAGCGCATGAGTGCGGGAGAGAGGCAGGGGGAGAGAGAGGCCAAGCTGGCTTCACACTCAGCACAGAGCCTGATACAGGGCTCGATCCCACAACCCTGGGATCATGACCTGAGCTGAAATCAAGAGTTGGATGTTCAACCATCTGAGCCACCCAGGCGCCCATACTGGATAGTGTTTATGATGGTGTTTTTCCTCCACTAGAAATCAAGCTCCAGGAGGCAGCAACTTTCTTTTATTTATAGCTGCCTCTCAGTGCCTAGTAATGTGTCTGGCACATAATAGGTATTCAATAAATAATTTTTTGGATGACTGCCTGAGTGATCAAATAAAAAGAAAGAATTAAATACATAAAGGTACTGAACTAAAGATGGAAAAGACATAATGAAACTAAAAATTTCAGAATTCAATGACACTGGCGCTCCAGGAATCTATGAAATCTCAACATAGAGACATCATCACAGATCAGTGAGAAAAGGGTGATCAATAGTTCTGAGCTACAAGCCTACCCATGAAGGAAGGAAAAACTCCATCACTACTTCACATCATATTAAAAAGTCTACGTGAAGACTAAATGTAAAAGAGCCAAATATTCAGAAGAGGCTGTCTTTCTGACCTTAAAAGAAGTATTTTATTAAGCAAGACACAAAAGACACAAATTATAAAGGAAATCTCAAAAGAGTCTATTACATTCAAATTTTAATCTCTGAGTGTGAAATATCCTCAAGTGAAAAGACAGGGACACAAAAAGATATGTAGCCTACAAAATATAAATTTGAGTATTTTGCTCAAATACATAAAGAACTCTTATGATCATTAAGAAAAAGACAACCCTTCAAAAAAAATAAGCAAAGGATATAAAGAGACAATTTTCAGGGCAGGAAATCAAACCACATTGGTAAGCAATTTAATTCCACTCTTAGGTACGAACCCTAGGGAGTATCTGACAGGCAGGCACAGAGACACAGGTCCCAGAATGGTCAAAGAGGTATTATTTTCCATAGTAAAACATGAAGAAACTTCATGACCACCTACTGAGAACCATAGTATGTTCCTCCAGTGGGATACTAGACCACAGTGCAGGGAATGAACCAATCAGGGCTATCTCTAGCCTGTATCACTCCTTACCCCTCACCCTCTGCCACAATGGACCAATTAGAGGGAGTCACCCCTTCTAGACAGATGCAACCCCAGCAGACATGTGCTTTGACAAGTAAACAGGCCTTTGTGACAGGAAAACTGATGCTGTCGTATCAACATCGATAAATCTCAATGTTGTGTGAAAAACTGCAGAAACAAGTGTTCAGTATGATACCATTCATATAAAGTTTAAAAACACACTAGCCCCACTATATACAGTTCACTGATACATGCAAGTGTAATAAACAGGCCTAAGAATGATAAAGATCAAAACTGAATTCAGAATAGTACCTACACCAGTAAGAGTCCACCGGGGTTTAAAATTAGAAAAAAGATGGGGTGCCTGAGTGGCTCAGTCAGTTGAGCGTCCGACTTCGTTCAGGTCACGATCTCACGGTCTGTGAGTTCGAGCCCTGCATCAGGCTCTGTGCCGACAGCTCAGAGCCTGGAGCCTGCTTCAGATTCTGTGTCTCCCTCTCTCTCTGGCCCTCCCCCCATTCATGCTCTGTCTCTCTCTGTGTCAAAAATAAATAAATGTTAAAAAAATAAAAAATAAAATAAAATAAAATTAGAAAAAAGAATTCTGAAGCACACATGGTAAAGTACTTAGACTTGACAAAGCTAAGGGGAAGGTATACAGGCATTTGTTAAAGTTGCTACACTTCATTTTTGCTTGAAACCTTTAAAAAATTTTTAGAAGACAGGCACAGAACTTTTCTGAATAGTAAGACAGTAATATGGAACATACACTGGAGAAATTCCCAAAATACAGATAAGAAAACTGAGGTAGAGGGAAAACATAAAGGATAGAGAAGAGACAGGCTAGTATATCGGTAAATCACATGCCTGAATAAAGGACCAGACCAAGCAGAATTAAAGCAGGAGTCAAAGATGTACTAGCAGCTCAAGAGAGTAGAATCTTAGAAATGAAGGTTCATTACAGACTAGGTAGTGTTCAGAAAGGGACTAAGTCCCCTAACCTTATGCTAATAAAACTTCCAACTCCTACAAAGCAATCAGGCAGGAAAAAACAGGCTATCTCCAAAAGCCAGCAAAGCAGTTGGCTGCAGAATTATCTGCAATAAATCTCAGTAAGTCAAAATTCCAGACTGTCGAGAAAAAACAAGTGGGGAAAAGGAAAGACAAAAGAATGTTAAATTGTACTCATCTCATCTTATAGAAGAAACTGAAAACGATTTTCTTCCTGAGCCAAATAGGTCTTATAAAATTTTTAGGTTATCCCTAATAGAACTGATTCCTATGAAAACCCTGAACCTGAAAACTCTACGTATGCCTTCCTTCCAAACCGTGAGTGGAAGTTGAGTGAGGAAAAGACCCCTCTAAGAGGGACCTGAGACCAAAAGAAGTAACAAAATGGAAAGCATTTTTTAAAATGCAAAAATTAAACAAGTATCACTCTCAATACTAATTTTATATACGCTTTGAGATTCTGTATCATAAGACAATGACATTCAGATTAGGCTTAAAAAAATCCAAACACAGTCTTCTACAAAAGACACACTAAAAACAAAATGACTTAGAGAAAGTTTAAGAGTAAGATATAGCCAAAACGTAGAAGTAAAATTTATGACAATACCTTAGGTAGGACAAAAAAAAAAAAAAGAATCATTTTTCAGATGAAGGGATCACTCACAATGAAGATACATATCTAGAACTGCTTAAACAGGAATAAAAACATGTATGAAGAAAAAAACCAGAAAGCCAAATCAACAAGGATATAGGACTTGAACAATACTATACGCCAACTAGATCTACCCAACATGCATAGAACATTCTACCCTACAATAAAGGAATGCACATTCTTCTCAAATGTACATACAACAGTCTCCAGGACGACCATAAAGTGGGCCATTAAAACTAGTTTCAATAAATTAAAAGGACTGAAATCATACAAAGCATGTTCTCTGACCACAATGGGATCAACTTAATCAACAACAGAGGGAAATCGCGGAAATAAATGTATGAAAATTAATCCACACGCTCCAAAATACCCAACGGATCAAAGAAGAAATCACAAAAATTAGAAAATACCTTGAGATAAAGGAAAATGAAAACACAACACACCAAAATTTATGGGACGCAGCTAAAGCAGTAGAGGAAAATTTATAGTTGTAAACACCTATACTGTATTAGAAAAGAAAGCTTTAAATCAACAACCAATCTTTCACCTAAGAAACTAGAAAAGGAACAAAATAAACCCAACCCAAGCAGGAGAGATAAACCAAGGAGAAACCAACAGTCAGGAAGGTCCTACATAAATTGGGAGCGGTAAACACAATACGGAGGAGCCAAACTATTTAATAAGTACATCACAGTCCAGCAAACTCTTCCACAGTAAGTACTTGAGTGCTAGCCACCCTAATTCCCCTAACAACTCTACACGGTAGACATAGGTTCTACTGCTATTCCTGTTTTACTGATGAGGATCCCAGAGGAGAGAAGTCACATAACCTGTCTGCAGGTACACTGTGAAGAAGCGGGAGAGCCAGAATTCAAACTCAGGCTCCAGACTTTGAACATTCATGACAACAAATACACGACCAAAATGACTTCCACTTTCCTAAAGTGTTTTATCTAAACTATGAAAATGAATGAAACTTTCAGGTTGAGGAGAGGAAGAGAAAGGAACAGTGTAAAACCTCTTGAAGACAGAAAATAAATCCATGAAATTAAGAATTAGGGAAGGAAGGGGCGCCTGGGTGGCTCAGTCAGTTAAGGGTCCGACTTCGGCTCAGATCATGATCTCGTGGTCCGTGAGTTCAAGCCTCCCCATCAGGCTCTGTGCTGACAGTTCAGAGCCTGGAGCCAGTTTCGGATTCTGTGTCTCCCTCTCTCTCTGACCCTCCCCCGTTCATGCTCTGTCTCTGTCTCAAAAGTAAATAAACGTTTAAAAAAAAAAAAAGAATTAGGAAAGGAATATGATCTCATAACAGAATACTGTCATTTGTGCTTTAAAAATATAACTCCATAAGGGCGCCTGGGTGGCTCAGTTAGGTGGCCGACTTCGGCTCAGGTCATGATCTCAGTTTCTGAATTCAAGCCCCGCATCAGGCTCTGCTTAGGATTCTGTGTCTCCCTCTCTCTCTGACCCTCCCCCATTTGCACTCTGTGTGTGTGTGTGTGTGTGTGTGTGTGTGTGTGTGTGTGTCTGTCTCTCAAAAATAAACATTAAAAAAAATTTTTTTTAATACAATTCCATAAAGTTCCTTCTAGGAAAATATAGGGCTCCAAACTTCTTTCACCCATGCATTCAAGATATTGAATTGAATTATTTATTTATTTTAACGTTTATTTATTTTTGGGACAGAGAGAGAGAGAGAGAGAGAGAGAGAGCATGGATGGGGGAGGGGCAGAGAGAGAGGGAAACACAGAATCGGAAACAGGCTCCAGGCTCCGAGCCATCAGCCCAGAGCCCGACGTGGGGTTCGAACCCACGGACCGCGAGATCGTGACCTGGCTGAAGTCGGACGTTTAACCGACTGCGCCACCCAGGCGCCCCAATTTTAAAATAGGTCCCACACCGAACGTGGGGCTTGAACTCTCCACCCTGAGATCAAGAGTCACATGCTCTGCCAACTGAGCCAGCCAGGAATCCCCATTCAAGATGTTTTTTTACATTTTTTTAATGTTTAGTTGTTTTTGAGAGAGAGAGACAGAGTGCAAGTAGGGGAGGGGCAGAGAGAGAGGGAGACACAGAACTAGAAGTAGGCTCCAGGCTACAAGCTGTCAGCAGAGTCCAACACAGGGCTTGAACTCACAAACCGTGAAATCATGATCTGAGCGAAAGTCGGAAGCTCAACCAACTGAGCCACCCAGGAGCCCCTCAAGATATTTATTAACATCATGTTATTGCCACTGACCTAGACACTGAAATCAAATCAAGAAAATGGAAGAAATTTAAATGTATGAGTAATCAAAGAAAGAACAAGACGCCAGAGAAACCCCTCTAAAGTAGATCTGGCCCATATGGTTTCCCGGATCCTACTAGGAATAGATCACTCTCATGTGATATCCCATACCTATTCCAGAATGGCAAATAGAGAAAGCATACCAACTCATTTTACCACATTAATAAAATCCTGTGATGACAAGCACAAGAAATATACTATGGATTTCACATAAGAAAATATATGTAAAGTTCTAAATAAAATATCAGCATTAAATATTATCCTGAAAGTACACTTAACAACCAATTAGTAGCAAGTCTGGTTTGCTCTAGATATATATAAATAAATCTATTTATAATTTGGCACCAAATTAAATATAAAACAAAGTTGTCCAACACCACTATTATTTAATGTTGTTCTGCGGTCATAATCAACGAACTAAATTTAAGAATGGTGGGGAGGAGGTGCCTGGGTGGTGCAGCGGGTTGAGGGTCCGACTCTTGGTTTCAGCTAAGGTTGTGATCTCACAGTTCGTGGGTTCAAGCCCCACATTGGGCTCTACGCTGATGGCACAGAGCCTGCTTCAGATTCCATCTCTCCTTCTCTCTGCCCCTCCCTCACTTGTGCTCTCTCGCTCTCTCACTCAAAAATAAATAAACTTAAAAAAAAAGATTAAGAAGGATGGGGAGAAACACAGAAGATCTAAAAGGAAACACCATGATTTCTTAAATGTAGAATTATACATCCAGAAATAAGAATATCAACTGAACAGCAAATGGTGTAGTAAAGTGTCCACTGGAAAACAAATGTAACAAAATACCTGTCACATCTACATGAAAAAACCTGTAAGAGTCATGCCAGGGTCCTCAATGGAAAGACTCCATACAGGCATGCCTCACTGTATCACACTTCACTTGACTGCACTTTGCAGATGGTGCGTTTTTTACAAATTGAAGGTTTGTGGCAACCCTGCATGGACCAAATGTATCGGTGCCATTATTCCAACGGTTTCGTGTTGCTGTGTCACATTTTGGTAATTCTCACAATATTTCAAACTTTTTCATTATTATTATATTTGTCATGGTGATTGCTGATCAGTGATCTTTGATGTCACTCTTGTATGTAATTATTTGGGGGGCACACAAACTGCATCCATCCAAGACGGTGCATACCAGATGATGAGTTGTTTCTGACTGACCACCTACTGGCTGTTCCCCCATCTCTCTGCCTCTCCTGGGGCCTCCCTATTCCCTGGGACACAACAATATTGAAATCAGGCCAGTTAATAACCCTACAATGGCCCCTAAGTGTTCAAATGAAAGGAAGAGTCACATGTCCCTCATTTAAAATCAAAACCTGTAAAAGATTCAGCATCTCAGAAGCTGAGACAGGCTGAAAGCATGGCCTCTTGGGCCAAACAGCGGTGTTGTAAATACAAAGGAAAAGTTCCTGAAGGAAAGGAGAAAGGAAAAGTGCTAGTCCGGGGAACACACGAATGGCAAGAAAGTGAAACAGCCTTATTGCTGATGTGGAGAAAGGCTTAGTGGCCTGGATAGAAGGTCAAACCAGCCCCAACGTTCCCTGAAGCCAAAGCCTTATCCAGAGCAAGGCCCTAATGCTCTTCAGTTCTGTGAAGGCTGAGAGGTGGGGAAGTGCGGAAGGAAAGTCTGACACTAGCAGGGGTTGGTTCGGGAGGTTTAAGCAAAGAAGCCTCTCCATAACATAAATGTGCAAGGTGAAGCAGCAAGTGCTGATGTAGAAGCTGCAGAGTTATCCAGAAGATTCTAGATCTTAAGATAATTAATACATGGGGTGCCTGGATGGCTCAGCTGGTCAAGCATCGTATCAGCTCAGGTGGTGATCTCTCAGTCATGAGATCGAGCCCCAAGTTGGGCTCCGCGCTGACTCAGAATCCCTGCTGAGATTCTCTCTCCTTCTCTCTGCCTGTCCCCTGCTCATGCACTTGCACACGCTCTCTCTCAAAATAAATAAACTTAAAAAAAAAAGATAACTAAAACACTATACCAAATAACAGGTTTTCAGTGTAAATTAAACAGCTTTGTAATGGAAGAAGATGCCACCTAGGACTTTCATAGCTAATGAGGAGAAGCCAATGTTTGGCTTCAAAGATTCAAAGGACAGTTGACTCACCTGTTAGGGGCTAATGCAGCTGGTGATTTTATGTCGAAGCCAATGCTCATTTGCCACTCCCAAACTCCTAGGGCCCTTAAGAATTATGCTAAATCTACTCTGCATGTGCCCTAACAATGGAACAACAAAGCCTGGATAAAAGCACATCTGTTTACAACATGATTTACTGGATATTTTAAGCTCACTGTTGAGACCTACTGCTCAGAAAAAGAAAAGTTTCTTTTCAAAATATTCTGCTCACTGACAGTGCACCTGGTCACCCAAGAGCTCTGATGGAGACGTACAGGGAGATTAATGTTGTTTTCATGCCTGCCAACACAACCTCCATTCTGCAGACCATGGATCAAGGAGTAATTTTGACTTTCAAATTGGGCAAAGTAAATTGAAAACCTTCCAGAAAGGATTCACCATTCTAGGTGGCATCAAGAACATTTGTGATTCATGGGAAGAGGTCAAATAATCAATATTAACAGGAGTTTGGAAGAAGCTGATTCCAACTCTATAGATGACTTTGAGGGGTTCAAGACTCCAGTGGAGGCAGACAGGGTGGAAAACAGCAGGACAGCTAGAGTCAGAAGTGGAGCTTGAACACATGACTGAATGGCTGCAATCTCGGGATGAATCTTGAACGGATGAGGAGTTTCTTCTTATGGATGAGCAAAGGAAGTGGTTTCCTGGGATAAGATCTACTTCTGGTGAAGATGTCGTGAAGATTGTTGAAATGACAAAAAGGGTTTAGAATATTACATGAACTCGGTTGATAAAGCAGCAGCAGGGTTTGAGAGGATTGACTCCAATTTCGAAAGAAGTTCTACTGAGGGTCAAATGCTATCAAACAGCATCATATGCTACAGAGAAATCATTCATTAAAGAATCAATCAATCAATGTGGCACACCTCATTGTTGTCTGCTTTCAAGAAATTGCCACGGGCATGTGGGTGGCTCAGTCCGTTAAGCATCTGACTTCAGCTCAGGCTCAGATCATGATTTCCCAGTCCGTGGGTTCAAGCCCTGTGTTGGGCTCTGTGCTGACAGCTCAAGAGCCTGGAGCCTGCTTCTGATTCTGTGTGTCCCTCTCTCTCTGGCCCTTCCCTGCTCACACTGTTTCTCTCTCAAAAATAAATTTTAAAAAATTAAAAAAAAAAATTGCCACAGCCACCCCAACCTTCAGCAACCACCACCCTGATCAGTCAGCAGCCATCCACACTGAAGAAAGACCCTCCACTAGCAGAAAGATGACGACTCCCTGAAAGTTCAGATGATGGTTAAGTTTTAGCAACAGAGTATTTTTCATTTAGGGTATATATACATTTTGGGCGGATACGTATATTTTTTAAACATAATGCTATTGCACACTGTAAACGTAAGTTTTATATGCACTAGGAAACAAAAACTCATTTGATCTGCTGTATTGTGCTATTCACTTTAGGGCGGTGGTCTGGAACCGAACCCGCGATACCTCTGACACGCCCCTGTATTGCAGAGACAGTGTAGTGAGTGACTCCCCTCGCTAGCACAGCTCCTGTTTGTTCCAGCATCCATTCTTTTCTCACACGATTCAGGCGGAGCGGAATCCATCCTCTGACAGGAATGGATCCTGGTCAGTTTTAGAGAATCATGGTAATCCCACATTTCCTGTCAAGGACTGGGTTCGAAATGCCGTGTAACCCAATCCAGCCAATGAGCAATAAGGGTAAATCTAATTGGGAACTTCTAGCAAAGATTACCTTGATTCTAAAAGAACACCAAATAAGTTTTCTTTTCTTCTGCACGTTGCCATTTCTGGATAAGGTTCCTGGGACCTAATACAGTCCCTTTTCAATCACAGTGGGAACGTGAAGAAAAAGTCAAAGCACACTGAGAATGAGTGAGGAGGGATGGAAAGAATCTCCTTCCTCAGGATTTCCATGAGCTGTGTGTCAAGTAACTCAACAGCCTGCCCCTTTTCGATGAACTACCAGTTACATGAGAGTAAGTGCCCTTAATGCGTAACTGAAATTCTGTGCTATTTGCAGTGAAATGCTAACTTATTCAGAAGGCAATCTCCTCAAACTCACTGAAAAATATAATGCAAATCTAATAATTCAGTCTCAAAGCATTTTGGGGATTTGACAAAATGATCTAAAATGCATGTAAAAACTGAGAATAAAATGGGAGGAAATCTTACCAAAGAAGCATGCGTGAAACCTGTTTCACTGTGTAACTCAAACGTATGCTACCATATAACTCAAGCAACATATACTGTTATAAAAGTCATCAGATGAATGAATCGAATGGAAACCCCCAAAAGAAACGCAAGCATGTGCTAATTTATAGTTAAGTATGTAACGACAATAGATTATCATCTTTAGGAAAGTAGTGACCAACTTCACACCCAAATTAACCACCAATATGTTAAGAAGTTACATGTTAACCCTGTTTAGAAATAAAGAAAAAATAAATTTTAAAAAATGAGTGAATATCTGATTTCAAAGCTGAAAAATACCTAAGCATTAAGCTCCAGAAAAGCAGGGACTTCTGCCTTACTTGCCTCTATTGAATCCTACAATATCTGGCCTAGAATAGCTACTCAACATGTATTCAAAATTCATGAAAGCAGGGGCGCCTGGATGGCTCAGTCGGTTATGCATTTGACTCTTGATTTTGGCTCAGGTCATGATCTCTTGGTTTGAGTTCGAGCCCTGCATCAGGGTCTGTGCTGACGGCACAGAGCCTGCTCGGGATCCTGGATCTCTCTCTCAAAATAAACAAACATTTAAAAAATTAAATTAAATTAATAAAAGCAAAAAACATACACATAAACAAACTCAGATCTAATTCCAAAAAGATCACAGGCAAGTGCAAGTCATACTGTGTGATTCATTTATATAAATTTTAAAAAGAAGCCCTCAAAAACAAAACAAGATTCAGCAGAATAGTATCTCTGGGGTGGGAAGGAGAATGGGGCTGGGGCCAAACACACACAGGCTACAAAGGTGGGTCACTGCCTGTTCTTCTCATTCATTATTCCTTAAACTATATAGATTTTAGTTTCACATTTCTTTAAAAAAAGTGTTTTTTTATGTTTATATATTTTGAGAGCGAGAGAGGGTGAGAGCAAGGGAGGGGCAGAGAGAGAGGGAGAGAGGATCCCAAGCAGGCTCCGCATTGCCAGCGCAGAGCCCAATGTGGGGCTCAAACTCATGAACCATGAGATCATGACCTGAGCAGAAATCAAGAGTTGGACACTTAGCTGACTGAGCTACCCAGGTGCCCCTCATGCATTTTTTTAATTAAACAAAAAAACCCAAAGCTCTGAGCTCTATAGACACAAGTAAGGGAGAAGAAAAAACCTGACAGGATAGAGTTAATATTTTTACAAAACAGCACCAATAAAAGATCAACCCCATTGCTTATCAAAGAAATGGTAGTTAATGCATCACTGCCATATCGCCAATCTGGCAAAGGTTATAAAAATCAGTGAGCTTTGTGGAGAAGTGGCACAATGCCTTATCACGATAATAAAAACTAACAATGGCTAACACTTGAGTAGCTGCTCTCTGTGTACACTGTTCTAAGCGCTCTATGGATATTAACTCATTCAGTCTTCCTACTGGTCCCTACGAGAGAGTACTGCTCTCACCCCCATCCTGAGGATCAAAAGCACACAGGGATTAATTAATTTGACCAAAGTCACAAAGCAAATAAATGAGCAGATCCTGAAAATGTAAATTAATACAGTCCTTTTGAGGGCAATTTTGCAATATGTGCCAACAAGTTTAAAATGTGCTCCTCTGACCCGGAATTTCAGTGCTCGGAATCTGTCTTATTTCATAACAGAAGACCTCACTTTCATGAGGACATACCGTTCTGGACAGAACACATGCATTCATTTATCTCTCCTCCCTCCCAAAACATCACTAAAATCAATGTAAAAGGATGAAAAAGATAGAAAGTTACAAGGAAAAGCAAAGTAGAGATGACAAAGATCAAAAATTGTGGGCGGTGACAAGCAGAGAAAAAAGTGGGAAGTGACTGAGCACATGACAGAAAGATCAGGACTGAATGCTACAAACAGCTAGGCCAGCGAGAAGTAAGCCAGTAGGTACCAGAGCCCCAGAAAACCTTAGGAATTCAGAGCAAATACTACGGTTAACAGAAGAACTTGTCAAACACATAAAAAACAAGCAACAGAAAAAATCCAGTTAACTACTGACTTCAGAGGAAACAAAGAGTTGTTCACACAAAAGAAAATGCAACTACATGATCACGTTACTTGGCTCAACAGCTAACGCTACTCATATATTCGTAATATTATAGACACGACCAAAAGTTACACTAAATGTTCCCTTTTCTGTAAGCTAACAGAGTCTAAAAATACTAATTACAAAAATAGTTTTATATGTTATTTTAGAAATATGAAGGAAAATACCGGAAGAAATTGGTTAAGAGTTGAAAATTACCATAGGAAGATGTGTGGCAAGGAAATGTTTTTAAATTCTTATAACATCCTTTGACTTTTGATACTATATAGATAAGAGTAATTTAAAAAATTGTTCCAAAAAATTATAGAATATCCAGAAAAACACACATAAGACATAAATGCCCTATAAATCTACCAACCAGAAGTAATCACTGCTACATTTTGGTATCATTCAGTCCTGCTCTATACCTACATTTAATCTACATATTCTAGAAAAGTGGGCTCCTCCTACACTGTTTAGTAATCTACTG
Organism: Prionailurus bengalensis; assembly: GCF_016509475.1. Classification (NCBI taxonomy): domain Eukaryota; kingdom Metazoa; phylum Chordata; class Mammalia; order Carnivora; family Felidae; genus Prionailurus; species Prionailurus bengalensis. The sequence goes on from NC_057347.1 coordinate 9,684,050, forward strand.
TTTTCACGTAATTTTGTATGCGTACTTCCTCCATAATTACGTACATATTTATAATATGAGAAACAAAATAAGTACCCTAGACCAAGTTTATACATGAACTTAAGTAATACGCTTTTGGGACAGTTAGTAAGGTAAATAAAAAGCACACAAATTTGACAACGGATGTACTTTGTTTAAAACTGAGTGATAACAGGGGTGCCTGGGTGGCTCAGTCGGTTAAGCTTACGACTCTTGATTTCAGCTCAGGTCATGATCTCACAGTTCATGAGTTAGGCCCCACATCCGGCTCTGTAGAGGCAACGCACAGCCTGCTTGGGATTCTAGGTCTCCCTCTCTCTCTGCCCCTCCCCACCTCTCTCTCTCTATATTTAAAAAATAAATAAATAATTGAGTGATATTTCTTTAGAAAAAACAGGATTAAGAATAATGTCGGGGCGCCTGGGTGGCGCAGTCGGTTAAGTGTCCGACTTCAGCCAGGTCACGATCTCGCGGTCCGTGAGTTCGAGCCCCGCGTCGGGCTCTGGGCTGATGGCTCAGAGCCTGGAGCCTGTTTCCGATTCTGTGTCTCCCTCTCTCTCTGCCCCTTCCCCGTTCATGCTCTGTCTCTCTCTGTCCCAAAAATAAATAAACGTTGAAAAAAAAAAATTTAAAAAAAAGAATAATGTAACATTTTCTTTATTGCATAACTAGTAAAATGTAAAAACCATGTTTATAACAGAAATTAGTTTGCTCTTTCCAACAAGAGTTCCTGTGCCTAGAAAAAAGTGTTTTCACAATATACTACTAAGTTAAAAAAAAAAAAAAAGCATATACAGTATGATCCCTTATTTCTTAAGATGTAAACAGCACAGGGGGGAAAACAAGTCTGGAAAGACATACACCAGAAAATAAACAGTAGTTCCTTCTTTGTAGTATTACAGATGATCTTTGTCACCTCCTTCCTAATGCTTTCCTAAATTGTCTTACATGCACTGGTATTGTTTCTGGAAGTCAGAAACTTTTAAGGAACTGTCTATAGTCAATTCTACAAATGAAAGACAGCAAGAGTGTAGCTAGTTCAAAAGTGAATTATTTGATAGCTAGACTCATCTTTATATCTTTTGTGAATTCCCTCAAAGCCTCTACACCACACTGAAACTTTACTTGGGGCCTATCTGGTCTTCTGTTCCTACACTCAACAAGTGCTGAGCCTGTATTACATGTCAGGCACTGCTCTAGTACCAAGGATTTAGCAGTGAACAAAACAGCTGAAATCTCTATCCTTCTTTGCTAGGGAAGACAAATACTAAAAACACTTGGAACAAAAATATACTTTTAGTGGCCATACAAACATGAGCACACAACGGACACACACACACACACTCCTACCTTCAAGTGTGAGGAAGAAAAGTAAAGGATAGGTGGGAAGAGATGATTGTTTTAGTTAGGGTAGGCCTCCTGAGGAAGTGATACCTGAGCAGAAAACTGAATGGCCACGCAAAGATATGGGAGAACAGGCTAGGTGGAGGGAATAAGTGAAAAGGCCTTGAGATGGCAATGAGCTTGTACAGAACAGCAGGACCAGTGTGGTCAAAGTGGAAAGAGCATGGGGGAGAGAAGCAGGTGATGTAGAAGTAGGCAGGGGTCAAATCATATAGGGCTTTACAAGTCCATGCAGGGATTCTGAAATTTATTCTAAAGGTGATGCAAAGGCACTGAGGTTTAAAAGATCACTCTGTCTGTGGTATGGATAACAGACTGTGTAAGGCAAGGAAGCAGGAAAACTCTTGAGGAGACTATTTACAGGTGTTTGGGCAAGAAACAATAATATCCTGCACCAAAGCCAGTAGGGCAAGAGGATGAGACATGGTCTGATATGGATATATTTTGATGCCTGATCTAATATAACTTGATGAAATACAATCAGGAACGAGGAAGGAATCACAGGTGATTCTTAGGTTCTTGGCTAAGCAAGTGAATGAATGGTGGTGCCATTTACTGACTGGGCTGACTGGCAGAGAAGCAAGTTTGTGAGTGGCAGAAACCAGGAGACCGATTTCAAACATGTTATGTGTGAACTGACCAGCAGACATTCAGGTCAAGATGTCAGGTAGACAATCTTACCCAGTTCATGTCTGTAGTCCACGTGTAAGTTGGGGATGAAGATGTATAACTGCTATTTAAAGGTACGGGGCTATATGTTATCTCCTAAGGTGTGAGCCCCAAGGTCTGCTAACTTTAGAGGTGGCGAAGGGGAAGGTGAGTGATGGGTAAGGTGTCCCAGAAGCCAAGCAAATAAAGTGTGTCCAGTAGGAGTCAAAGATCACCTGGGTCAGAGCTACTAATAAGCAGCATAGGGAAGGGAAGGCTTGAGAACTGGCGACCTTGATAAGGGTGGCTTCGGTGCAGTGGTGGAACAGAAAAACTGGTTTATGTTTAAGAGAAAACTGGAAGACAACTGAATAAAAATAACTCTTTCAAGTCCTATTTATTGCTTTAGGGACAAGAGTTGACTGCTCTTTCTCTAAAGCATCTTGTAGCTCTTGGCATACAGTATGTGTGAAGTAAGAATTACGAAATCAGTGTCGAATCTGATAATTCCCAATATTTCAAACCATATTAAGAAACCCAAATGGTCGAGAGCTGGAGCTTCCTGACCATCCCATTTTGTTCCTAAAATCGTTCTTTACACTCTTCCCTCGTAATGAGGATGAACTGCAAAGACCTCAGTTTTCTCTTCATCTTTTATGACTTCGTACATATCTGGTACCAAAAGGTAATTAATTAGCATTGTGACTGGTAGCTGAACCAAGAGAAAAGAAAAAGACCTCTCCTTTCTGCTCTCCAATTTTCCAGAGGTCATATATAATACAAGTCAACAAATAAATGAACCACTGAAGGGTTAAACAAACAAACAAACACACAAGGTCAAGTTATTTAAACAAGACATCTTATCCCAAACCCTCTGCTGAGATCTTAAAAATTGCCACTTAATTCCCCAAATGGATAACTTGCCCTCCCCCAATTCAGATACCTTTCCCTTTATCACAATATAACAATGAAGCTCTGTGGCAAAAAAGGCAATGTCCAGAAAACAGTCAGGTCTCCCTACCTGACAAAATGTCTTCTGCTAATTCCTTTTCTCTTTCAATTTTTTCCTCTAGGGTTGAAATGCAGAATTCATAGCCAGCAAGAGCAAATTCCTGTCTGTAAAGCAAAGATCAGCAATCGGCTGTTCACCTTTTCACAAACTCCTCTTTTATTCTCATTTTCCCAGCCTGGGTTTGAATATTGTTAGTAAAGGAAGTGTAAGAAGGGAAGCATCATCTCCCACTAATAGTTTCAAGTGACTCAGTTTCTCCATTTGGGAAATGGAGTCTTACACCCACTCAAAGTAATACTATTATGAACAGAGGCTAAGGCCCCCTGCACCAAGGGTTCTAACTACTGATCTCATGCAACTTCTGGAGAGGTTTATTAACTTTATTAGCTTTCCAACCTGTACGTCTTCAATGAAAGCTTCTTTTATGTAAATGGAATTCCTAATTATGGCAGTAGAAGGCATTAAGCCTTCTCTAATCCTGGACCCTGAATCAATTGGAGAGGACACCCAAACGTCAGGCAGACTGACCTAAAGACAACCAACTGTCAACTGCTGGTTTCTATAAAGAGATGCACAAACACAACAGAAATTCCTTCTCCTTCCAGAAGCTCACCCCCGGTTTTTGCCCTTCTGCTATGGCAAAGCAGCACTACAAAGATTGCCCCTTCTCCTCTAGTGCTTTGCCAGGGGATAACAGATGACCCACGTTGTATTCTGTTCTCAGAAGTTTCTCCAGACCCAAACCTTGGCAGGAGGGACCCTATCCAGCCAGGACATGGAGCAGGGGGAGGCTGCCCACTGGATGTTTCTAGTCAGAGTAAAATACCTATTAACAATCCCCCTACTATTATCAGCATTCCTAAGCCCCAAGTCGAGTTATGTATCTTCTGCCTCATGCTTCTCTTAATCAAACTAAATGAAAAAATACTTTTGAGAAGGGTATAGAGGAACTCACAGGCTAATTACCAGGGGCTACTAATACACTTGTGCCTGTACGAGAGCAGGAGTTCATCTTACTCTCCACTGGGATTGGCTTTGGGCTTCTTTTATCCTAGAAGTTCATACCCCATCGACATCCAGGCCTGTTTATTACTCCTCCAAAAGAGACACATCCCAGGTGCAATGTCCCCCAGCACAGGCCAACCTCAAAGCTCCTCCAAAGACTTGAAGTCAAAGGCCCTCAGAAGCTCTAGCCTATCTAGTGTCCAACCAAATGCAGGTTCTGCTGAGAATGAAGGAGCTGGTGACCAGGGCAGCAGGGACCTGTGCCAGAGCCCCTGGCCTCAATAAGCACTCATTACAGCATTAGGTGTGAGGTCATTCCAAACTTCTGGTACCCAACTACTGTAGCAGCTAAAAACCCAAGGAAAAGCTAGTCTTAGATCTTCCCTTAAATATACTCTAAAAGATCTAACTCTCTAGAGGAGTTCTCTGCTTACATCTTAGGTATTTCTCCTTTGAACTCCGCCTAGACAGGCTGAAAGGCACCAGGCCTCACTCATCAGTGTTCCTGAGACCTCTGGCACACATCCACATTATTTTCCAAAGCCTTTCCTGTGAAGCATGAAGATTCTCCTTTATAAGGATTTAGAACTCACATAGTACTTTTAAATGAGCACTGATTTCCTATCCTACTTACCCAGAGGTCACTTCTCCACTCCTAGATCTTTCCCCTTCTTAAAACCCAGCTACCTGATCACCTTTACATGCTTTAAAAACACTGTCTCCTGGACTAGCCACTGAGACACTCCCGTGCCAACCCCCTTATCATTCAACTATGTCTAATTTCCTGGTTTGTTGATACTTCCATCCAAAAATTGTTTCTTCCAAGTATATTATCCCCAAAAGCTTTTACATTACTCCCTCCTCTTCTAGAAAGAGCTAAACTAAAGTTCTAATGGTAACTTCCCTTCCCAGCTCAAGCAGGAACAGAACGCTCGATTAGCTTTGTCACAGTGCAGCCAGAGGCGTGAGGGCTGTATGTCCCACTCAAGAGGCTACTGGAGACAGCAGGGCAAAACTTGGAAAAGACTAAAGATTTCAAAGATGAGGGAGGGAACGCTTTGAGTGTAACACCCAGTGGTTTTGAGACCCAAATGCCTGGAAGGTAAATGAAAATTATATAACATCCTGGGGTTAAAGTTATCTGCCTACAGCCCAACTCCCTGGTGGCTGCCACACCTAGATTCTGACTATACTTACCTATTTTGAGCAGCATAGATACTGGCCAACTTTAGAGAGATTTCAATTATCGCATTGTCTTCCTGTTGGGAGAAAGAAAAATGAAGAAAATTCACAAGTTAAATTTCCTCATGGATTATTTCTGATCAACGTCTAGACTGCCTTTGGCCTGAAAACCATAGCTTTTATCCTTTTGGAGGAATTAGGCAACTGAATTCCTCAGCAACCATGTTTTTGCATGAGTGAAAGACTGGTAGTTTCTATACAGGTCCAAGGGGAAAAAAAATAATCCACCTTTTTTTTTTCACGAAAGCACATGTTGGTGGCTGGGTGGAGTTTCCAGGAAGCAAAACTATTTTGAAATCTGCTTCAGCTGGGGCCCAATCCCAGGCAATGTTCTTACCTGTTGCATGCCCCCTCCAAGCAGGTAACTCATGGTTGCTTTAAAAAGTTTTTCCGCCTAAAAGCATAAGGAAAAGATTTTTCTTTTACTTGGGCCCCACTATCTATATGACACTGGATTCTAAGTACTAGTCTGATGCGTCACCCCTTGTAAAACACAACACACACACACACACACACACACACACACACACACAGAAAAATATCCTTGTGATGGGAAAACAGACAAGAATACCAAGACCCCACATCCTCTGGGCTCCTTAAAAACTATTCTGTGATGAACAGAAACAAACTACAGAAATTAACCTTTCGTCCAAACCTCCTGTGGCAGAGACTGCAACCTGTCCCCTAATTATTCACTCCCCCACTTTTTTAGTTATAGAATCTTCTCTGTTTTAACAGGTCAGCCTCCTTTGTGCCTAGGTGCAGTCATATGATGAAGTTTTGGCCAAGAGATGCAGGTAAAAGGAACAGAAACAGTTTCTAAATTCTATTTTATAAGGAAGCTGCCTGCCGCTTCCCTCTTCTTTCTTCCTGGCAGCTGGAGGTGAGCCAGCTCACCTATGCAGATGAGAACACATTTTAGAAGGAACCCAGGGGCAACTGGGTGGCTCAGTTGGTTGAGCACCTGATTCTTGATTTTGGCTCAGGTCATGGTCTCACTGTTGATGCGTTCAAGTGCCGTGCCAGGCTCGGCGCTGACAGGGCAGATTCTCTCTGTCCCTACCCCGCTTATGTGCATGCTCTCTTTCAAAATAAATAAACAAATAAGAACCCAGGCTTCTGGATCACTTCATGGAGAAGAGGTACCCACCCTTCTTTAGTGTAGCTACCTATGGAAAAATGCTTTAAAAAGAAATACACCTTCTTGTTTGAGTCGCTCCATTTTGGGGCCTATTTGTTATAGCAGCTTCACCTGCACCCTTACTAACAGAGGTCCCTTGAAGCTAGTCCTTCACAAATTCAAAATATTACAAAGTGATTTACTTACTTACATTTTCAAGTTGACCCCGTATAAATGCCAAGTTGGCCATCTGAAAGCAAATTACAAATTGTTTTCAGTTTAGAGCACTGTGTTCTACTTATTTCAAAACCTTTCAGCTAATGACTCCCTTTTGCTTTCACACTCTAAATTAAAAAACAGTTCAAAAGAGAAAGGTTTGTCACTAATCTGCTGACATCAAAGTATAGCAATAGTGTGAGTGCAAATAGCTGCCCAATCTTTGTTGGTGACAAACTAAATCTGGATCCATTCATCACCGAAGAAACAAATACTAGTATTTGATCTTCGGTCTAGGATTTAGACTTTGTATAAGTGACACCCCAAGGGTAATAACATTTGAAACCGAAAGAAAACTTAGTGAAAACAAAAACCAAAGAGCTTTACGACATCCTGAAGGGCAGGAGTGTAAATCAGGAGAGCTAGCAACCCTTCTCTTGGATCCACCCTTCGTCATCAGTGGCTCAGACTGGTTAGAAAAGTTACCAAATCGTAAGTGTAAGTGATGGCCTTCCTGTTATCGCTCTGATAGGCAAGACGAAGAGCGTCATGTAAAATTAGCTCAGCCTCTTCTGGCTCATCTTTCATGATGCTCAACTGAAAAGAGAAAACAAAGAAAATAACAGAAAATGAAAGGTAAAGAAGGCAGATGTACGCACTACCAGACAGAAGTGGATATGGCTATACGTCCCAACACACAGGAGAAAGCTAGTCATTCAATTCGCCAAATATTTATTGAACTCCAGCTACGCACCAGGATTTATATCTACGACGGTGACAGAGCGGTCAGCTTCTCTTGCAGCTATGTGCAGCCACACGACAAAGATTTGGCCAACAGATGCCGACAGCAGGAATGTGAGCAATTTTATAAGGAATGTCATCATATTTTATAAGGAAGCTGCTTGCCCTACATCTTTTTCTTCTCTTCCTACAGGCTGGAAGCCACTTGTGGAACCAATAAGCTTAATTACAACTAATGATAAAAACTACGAAGAGAAGTAAAGGGAAGGAACAGTAAGCGGTCTCCTCTAAATGAGAGCCAGAGAAGCCTTCCAAGGAAGCGACAGTTAAACTGAGGCAGGAAGAAAGAGTCAACCAGGAATCATGGGGAAAAGTTATGGGGGAAAATGACCCACAGAGCAGGGGATGAACAAAGGCACTAGGGGCTGAAGAGAATGGTCTTCAAGAACCATTCAAGAAACGAAAGGAAACATGTGAAGGGAAAAGGATGAGCCAGGGGATTATTGCCAAATTGGTGGGAAGGCAGGGTGGCATAGGTCATGCAAGGTCTTGCAGGCCATGGTAAGGAGCTTGGATTTTATCATGAATGCAGTGTGAAGTCACTCAAAAAAGGTAATATGACCCAATTTACATTTTTTAAACAAGGTATTCTGACTGCTGCATGGAGAGCAGGCTGCAAGGGAGGGGCGGGCAACAGGGCGGGCAAAACTACTGGACGGCAGACTGTGGCAACGACGCCAGCGTGACACCAGAGGAGATAGAGAAAAGGGACAGATTTCAGAAATATTTTAGATTTGGGGGCAACGGGATTTGTAGCTGGGCTGTAAGTGTACCAAGGGGCGGTGGTAAGGTACTGTGAGTTTTAACAATGACAATGAGGTTTCCAGGCTGAAAAACGGGGTAGGTGTGAGCAAAGAGAAGACGGTGAGGGGCTGTGCAAGGGAGGCCACTAAGATCAAGAGTCTAGCTCCGGGCACGTTAAGTCTGAGAGGTAGGTGAGCCTTCAAAGTGGAGACGGGCTGTCGGTAGCACACTGCAGTACACGAATACAAATTCAGACGTCGTGAGCCTCGAGGCGGTAGGGAGCCCAATGGTAGAGAGGAGCTAACCTGAGGAGAAAACAGGAAGGAATGTGGAGAAACGGAAGACATGAGAAAGATCGGAACCAAACCGTGCGCACCGAACACGGAGGTGCGTTTTCAGGACGCTACATACGTGCACAATTCTCTATGCCAGTCCTTTCGGCCTGGCTGGCTCCCTGATAAAAAAAAACAAAAAACAAACAAAAAAAACAACTACAAAAACATTTCCGCTAATTTTGCTTGGATAAAAGCGCGATGCCTCTGGTGCCATCTCCATCTGCACCGGAGACTGCAGCGGTCTGACAAGCCTGGACGGATGCCAACCCCGCCCCCCACTCCCAGCCATGACCCATCGAATTCCGGGCAATTCTACCCTCGGAGCCTCCATCCGGCCTGCGGGAGCTGGAGCGCGCACCGCGCACCCACAAAGCCAACAACAGGCCTCGTTCACAAAGGCCGCCTCACCTTGGCTCGCTTCAGCAGCTGAATGATCTCGGCCTCGGTCTCGTCCACCGCGCCCTCGGCGGCGGCCCCGCCCGCTCCCTGCCGCTCCTCCTCCTCCTCCTCTGCCGCAGCGGGCCTCGAGAACCAGGCGAGCGCTGCAGGAAGGGGCTCTGAGGTCACCGGGCCCGGCCTGCGCCCCGGTCCCCGCCCGGCCGGCCCCGCCCGGCCCGCGCCCCTCACCTGCCAGCAGCGGCAGCAGGCCCGGGCCCCGGCCGCGCGGCGCGACTCGGGATGTCGGCACCCCCACCTCAGGCGCGCGGCCTCCTGCCGGCCCCAGGAGCAGGCGCGCCGAGCAGTCCCGGCACCGCCGCCCCGCGGCCCGCAGGAGGCCTCGGCCCAGACTCGGGCTCAGCAGCCGGTACATGCTCGCGCGGCGTCCTCGGCGCACTGCAGGCCAAGCCGGACCCAGGCCGTCCCGCCCCCAGTGCCGAGCGCCCGTCGGATTGGCCCGACCGTGAGGCAGGAGGAGGCGTCGTCGTGGCCGCCCGCATGCGCGTGACGCACGCCGACGTCACTGCGCCTCGCCCCGCCCCCGGCCGGCGGCGGGAATCTTCCCCGGACGCTTCCCTGACGGAGCGTCGCGCCTTCTGGGCTCTCCTAGGAGGCCATCGTTTATGACGCCATGGCCGCCGCCTTGGCTGGACTCACGTTGCCCGCTGTCGTGGAGGAGCTCCTGAGTGAGATGGCCGCGGCGGTGCAGGAGAACGCGCGAAGTACGGGCCGGAGGGCGTGCGTAGCTGTGTTGCGGGCGGTGGACCTGGCACGACGGGGCGGGGAGGCGAGAGGCGGAGTTCCCTGGGCCTGCGGGGCGCCGGCCGTGCCCCGGTCTCTGGGTTCTTTATTCCGTCTGGTTCTATTACCAAGCCCCAGTTCGTAAAAGATAAATAGAAAAGAATGGAAGGAAAAGAAGATCTAAATTTGTTCAGGGAGCAGCGCAGTGGTTCCCTGCAGGCCAGGGGGGCTGTAGGAACAGAAGTGCTGAGCGCTGTCCCGAAACCCTTCAGAAGGGGCATCGGGCTGGGACAGCGGAAGGCACGGGAGTCTGCAGGGACGTTCGGAAAGGTGGGGTTCTGAATTACTCAACTTGCCTGTAGTATCCCCGCCCCTAAAATCTTAAATTAATTTTAAAGTTAATCCTCTTGTACCCTGCGTGCACCAAATATTTTAGAGCCACAAAACCCAAATGCATACGCAATAACTGGAATTAACCGGGATCTTGTGAAAGCACCTTTTATTTCTCTGACCAGCAGAGGATGCTCTGTGACTATGCTTACCAAATCACCGAGGTGATCTCAAGATGTGTTCTCAGCATAGTAGTATTAAGACGATAATTCTAATGAAAATGCATTGACAAATTAGAATTACTTAACCAGTGTAAAAAGAGTCACTTAATAGTAGTTCAGGACTCAAAACTGCCACTGCTTATTCACTTGGGTGGCTTTTGTTTTAAAAGGACTGCACTTTTGGGGCGCCTGTGTGGCTCATTTGGTGAAGCATGGGATTCTTGATTTTGGCTAGGGTTGATTTCTTGGTTTTGCGAGATCAAGCCCAGAGTCAGGCTCCGCGTTGACAGTGTGGAGCCTGCTTGGGATTGTCTCTCTCCTCTCCGCCCCTCCCGCCTCAAAATAAATAAACTTAAAAAAAAAAAAAAAAAAAAAAAAGGATTGCACTCCGAAAGGGTTTGTCTTGAGTTCCTGCTTTTAAAGGGTTGAGAAAAGTAAGCTGTGCTAACACAAGTATAGTATATTCCCTTAAAAGGTTAGGCCAGCCAGGTATTCAAACATGTTCAAATCCCCAAAAGAATGGGGAGAGAAACCAATTTGTTAGCTCAAACAGTGGTTGCAAAAAGCGGGTCTGTCTGAATGGGTTAATCTATACACAGTGACACTCTTGGAGAAGGCCCAATAGGTGCCCCTAATGCTCATGGCTGAGACTGAGGACCCACTGCCATTGATTCATGTTTATTTCCAGCAGAACCTTTTTCTGCTATTTCAAAGTATTTGTCCCAGATAGTAATACACTCTTCCTGATCTGTATCCTTCAATGATAATTTTTTTGGATCAAGATTTGAGTTTACACTTGTATGATGATGTGATATGTATCACATTTGGGCCAGTAGGAGGCAATTATTTGTCCTTTCCTGTGTAACTTTTTGTTTTCCTTGGAATTACAGCTGTTGTGGTTGTGTTTGTTTCTTTAATTTTCTGTGTATTTATCCCCAGTTCAACCTCAAACTCTTTACCAGTGTTCTAGATGCCTGCTCAAGATGTTCAGATAAGTGAGATGTTCTATCAATTTCATTTTCCTATAGAAATCTCTCCTAGAGCTTAGAGTTGATCGAACATGGGCTGACTGCTCTCCTGGATATCTCCTGAGATCTTCCTTCACCATTTTTATCCTAGGAATTCTCTTACCTATGTTGAGCTGTATGTGTAGTGTATCTACAATTTTCTTTTTCTGGGTTTACTATCTTATTTTATAGAGCACATACACTAGTAGCTTCCTGAAGAAGAACACATGAGGTGTACTTTTTGAACCTTTACATGTCTGAAAAGTTTTTTTTTTTCTTTTAATGTTTATTTATTTTTGAGAGACACAGAGAGAGACAGAGCACACGTGGGGGAGGGGCAGAGAGGAGACATAGAATCCGAAGCAGGCTCCAGGCGCTGAGCTGTCAGCACAGAGCTCGAACTCCAGAACTGTGAAATCATAACCTGAGCTGAAATCAAAGAGTCGGACACTTGACTGAGCCACCTAGGAGCCCCTAAAATTTACTTTAAAAGAGTCTTTATTACTTTAGCCCCCCTGCTTCATCCCTACCTGTAAAACTACCCAGTGCTACTAATTTCTGAGGATTTTAGGGGGGAAGAGGGTACGTTATTGTTTGGTTTTCTCCATTGCTAGCTTAGGATTCAGTTTCCTCAGGTCTTGTGAATTATTTTCCAGTGTATCTTAGCAGTTGTCTCTCCCTGTCCTTTCATCCCTGGGAGTTTATGTTTAAAAAAAAAAAAATCCTTGTGTTACTGTTTATTGAGGTGTTTGGAAGAAGTAAAATTAGATGCATAGACTTAATCACCATCTTACACAAAAACCTTTTTGGTTACAGTCTTTTAAAGGTTTTTGTGCCTGTGGGGTCACTGGTTTAACATGATTAACTCTCTTTCCATTCTTGTTTTACAGTTCCTGATGAGCATTTATCATTGTAAGTATATATCCTGTTGTAATTTTTTTTTAACCATTTTTTTTTAAGTTTATTTAATTTGACAGAAAGAATGTGTGCATGAGCAGGGGAGGAGCAGAGAGAGGGAGAGAGAGAATCCCTAGCAGGCTCTGCACTGTCAGCCCAGAGTCCGACGCAGGGCTTGATCTCACAAATTGAGGTCATGACCGAGCCAAATCAAGAGTCAGATACTCAACCGACTAAGCCACCCAGGCACCCCCATTAATGTGTTTTAAAAGTCAGATCCTTTCAACATCAACTATTGATTTTTAAAAATACCCTTACTAAACTGAGAACAATGTTTTCTTGACAGGATTGTTAAAAATCTGTCCAATAGCCAATACCACATTTGACAGTACAGGGCATTCTTGTGTTGTCTTATTTGTCATTTTTGTTTAACATTGTTCTAGAAGTTGTAGCTGTTAGCCTAACACCTGAAAAAGAAATTAGAGGCATACCTATTTGTAAGAAAAGACAGCTATCCTTATTTGTAGATGATACAACTTTTTAAAAACCAAGAGAATAAAGTTTTTGTATTACAGAAATTAAAAATTGTTTTCCTTCACGTACAAAGTTCAAAAATATAACTATTTTCAATAACAACAAAAAGGTGAAAGCTACCTAGGAATAAGTGACATTTAATTGTATACGCATATGTACACATTTATTTATTTAGAGAGAATGAGAGAGAGTGGGGGGGGTGCACAGGGAGAGGGAGAGAGAGAGAATCTAAAGCAGGCTCCATGCCTAATGCAGAGCCTGATGCAGGGTTCAGTCTCACAACCATGAGATCATGATCTGAGCTGAAATCAAGAGTCGGACTCTTAACCAACCGAGCCACCCAGGCACCCCACTATGCTTATATTTTAAAGGTCTAGAAAGATATATACCAACCTGTACCAGTGGCTTTCTTAGAGGAAAGAAAAGAGATAGAATTTAGGTTTAGAAAAGGTTTTAACCTTTTCTCTATTAAATTTTTTACAGAGATTATGTATTAGAAAAAAATTACTTTTAAAACGAAATAATAAAAATGTAAATTAGCCAAAAATTTTGGGGAAAAGGGCTAATATTACTAGTGATCATAAATATGCAAATTAAAATAATGACACAACTTTCCATCTATAAAACTGGCTACCACAGAAAAGATGTTGGTAAGAATGTCCTAGATGTTGGCAAAAGCATGGAGAAAAGGGTAATTGATACCCTGCTGGTAGGAGTGTAAATTGGAAAGTAATCTGGCAACAGGTTATAAGAGCTTTAAAACATACATATTCTTTGGCTTACAAATTCCACTGAAAAGAATGTATCCCAAGGAGGTAATCATGAATGTTCATAAAGATTTTACAGTGAGCATATTCATCCATTATTGCTTATAGTAGCAAAAGCAAAAACAAAAAACCACCTGGAAACAATCTAGTTATTCACATTAGATTTAATAAACCCTAATTATCCAAAAATGGAGTTTGGGGAAAAGTAAAGTAATTCATCTTTATAATGGAATTCTTTGTAACTATTAAGAGTGATATAAAAAATACTGCATTGAAGAGGTATTCACAATAAAGTTACAAAAGCAGGTTTAAAAATTCTTGTTTATTTTTAAAGTTAACTGTGATTAATAAAGTTATGATCAAATTTTATTTATTTTTCTTTGTCCATAGATAATCTTCATATGTTTAATGTAAAAAATTTAAAACTCTTCCCATTCAAATGGTTTGTTGTGTAAAGAGACTGGTTTGTTGGAAAATGAAGAAGTTGAACATGTTAATTTTGAATACTTAGTAGCTCTGTCTTTATGTCTTGTGTCAGATCTTATGAGTTCTTTAAAACATTAACTTTCCCATTTTAGTTCAACCAGGCCACTTTATTTTCCAGTCTATAAAAGTAACTCCTACCCGTAAAAAAATGTTATTGGAAAATAAAGAAAACATGAAAAATGTCAACAATCATACCACCCAGTGATAATCACTGTTACAGTTGGGTTTATTGCCTTTTTATTTAAATTAAATGTTTTATTTTGAGATAATTGTGAATTTTATTAAGAAAAAAATTTTTAGCATGATTGAGAGTTTCTAAATAACCAATTTTGTGCCCAGCCTTTCTCACTTAACACAAGAATTTCTTCACATACAAAATTTTTTTCTGATAGATCATTTAACAGATGGTTAGCCTTTACTACTAATGCAAAAAAGAACAAATTAACACCCACCAAAGGGGTTATGAAGAACTGACAAGGGGGGCACCTGGGGGGCTCAGTTGGTTAAGCGTCCGACTTCAGGTCATGATCTCACGGTTTGCGGGTTCACAGATTCTGTCTCCCTCTCTCTCTGCCCCTCCCCCACTCACACTCTGTCTCTGTCACAAAGATAAATAAAAATTTTTTAAAAAAAGAAAGAAAAACTCTGACAATACTGTAATTGGTTAGGATGTGGGAAAATAGAACTCTTAAACAATGCTAGTGGGACTGCGCTGTTTCCACTGTGGAAAACTATTGGCAACACCTATTAAAGTTGAAAAATGCACACATCCTAAGGCTCAGCAATTCTACTTAATAACCAGGAAGAACTAAGGGACATATACGGGGATAATTGAGTATTATTTATAATGTGAAATAGAAATGATCAGAATGCCTGTCAATAGGGTACTTAAAAACAAGATGCATGTACATACAATGGTATATTATTCAAAAGTTAAATTAAAAAATATATATTGAGGTGCCTGGCTGGCTCAGGTGGTAGAGCGTGCAACTCTTGATCTCAGGGTTGTGAGTTCAAGCCCCACATTGGGTATAGAGATCACTTAAAAATAAAACCTTGGGGTGCCTAGATGGCTCAGCTGGTTAAGCGTCTTGACTCTTGATTTCAGCTCAGGTTATGACCTCACAGTTCATGAGCTTGAGCCCCGCATCGGGCTCTGCTCTGACAGCATGGAGCCTGCTTGGGATTCTCTCTCTCTCTCCCTCTCTCTCTGCCCCTACCCTGCTCATGCTCTTTCTTTCAAAATAAATAAACTTTAAGTAAAATAAAGTAAAATCTTAACAGATATAGATATATGAATAGATACATAGATATATGAATATACATATATATAATATGCATCATTTTTAAAAGCACATTGAGTGAAAAAAAAAAACAGGTTGCCAAAAGTGCCTACAATATATCTTTTATGTTTTAAAACTTATAAGACATCCTGAAAACATTATTACACTATATGTTAACCTGGATTTAAATAAAAATAAAAAAAACACTTTTTTTGTTTTAATCTTTATTTTTGAGAGAGAGAGACAGAATGCAAGCACGGGAGGAACAGAAAGAGAGGGAGACACACAATGTGAAGCAGGCTCCAGGCTCCAAGCTGTCAGCTCAAAGCCCGATGTGGGGCTTGAACCCACAGACTGCGAGATCATGACCTGAGCTGAAATCGAACGCTCAACCAACTGAGCCACCCAGGCACCCCTGGATTTAAATAAAATTAAAAAAAAAATAGTAATGAAAAAACTTACAATACCACATGTATATATACGTATACGTATGTATATGTGTGTGTGTGCGAAGTATACGTATTCAATGTACTAAGTATAATAAAATATAAAAACGTTAACAGGAAGGAAACCAACCAATGCATGCAGTTGCCTCAGGGATGATAGGAAGTTGGGAATAAGAACAGGAAGCACTATGAAGTATAAACAGGGTTGTTTTTTTTTTTTTTTTTTTAATTTTTTTTTCAACGTTTTTTATTTATTTTTGGGACAGAGAGAGACAGAGCATGAACGGGGGAGGGGCAGAGAGAGAGGGAGACACAGAATCGGAAACAGGCTCCAGGCTCTGAGCCATCAGCCCAGAGCCTGACGCGGGGCTCGAACTCACGGACCGCGAGATCGGGACCTGGCTGAAGTCGGAGGCTTAACTGACTGCGCCACCCAGGCGCCCCTAAACAGGGTTTTATCTGCAAACATGGTAACATTCTGGGGGGTTAATTACATGGGTTTCTCCTATATTGCCTTTTTTTTTTTTTCAAATTAAAATGAAATGAATTGTTTGCAACTGCCAGTCGTGATCCTTTGGGCGAAGTTGCTGAGGTGACAGGCAGTCTAACCTGTAGCCTCTCTGTTTCTCAGGCTGAAGTTCATCTTTGGCCCATCAGCCATTCAGGCCTTGGACCTTGTTGATCGACAGTCCATCACCTTAATCTCATCGCCCAGTGGGAGGCGTGTTTACCAGGTAGAAATCCAGAGGTGGGGATTATCTCAGCAAGAAATCCCTTAGGACAAAATGTTTTCATGAATCTCAATGGAAAATGATGACCAGCCTCAAATATTTCCTGGATTATAGAAGAACATTTGACCCATCTTAGTAAAATTAAGTATTAGTAATTAAGATAAGATAAATATGACTTATTAACCCTGCCCAGGAGCAACATACAGAACCAGCAATGATGTGGAGAGGCTGTTTTCTCAAGTCTAACGGAGCATAGTCGACTTTTCTTTCCCAGGTTTGATAACAGGCACTTTTCCTCAAAAAACTGGGTTGATATTTCCATCTTGTTCATTATCTGTCGCCTACAAGCAAATGCCAAAATATTTTGAGGTCTTTCTGTATGCCCAGATTGATCTGTCAGAAGTGATCTTTCAAAACTATTGTCAGGTAGTATTCATTAAGTATACCAGATGTAGGCAGTCTACTTGGACCTTAGTTCTGCCCTCTACAATTTAAGATAGGTAGATTTGTAAAGTAATAGCCTCTGAACAGACTCTGAAAGACTCAGATTTCCATGTCTTGTTGCTATTTCCCACCAAAAGCCCAACAAGGTATTTATCTTCCAGGAAACTGAGATGCAGAAGAGTGAATTAACAGTCACATCTGGCAGCTGGGACTTGTAACTGCTGCCCTACAGTGTCTCTTTTTATATATAAATGGGGCCACATTCCATTCCCACTCCTCCGCCCCCCCAATTTAGCTATATGATACCATGTAAGTGCAGTGAGATTGAGGGAAGGGAAGGTTGTGAATGAAGAACATTGGCATTTTGTGTTTGGCTTGGAAGGAGTAAAAAAGCCATCAGCTCTAGTATGTAATCTAGGTCTTGCTGAAGACCAGGAAGAGACAGGAGTTTTTCAGTGTTTGGATTCTGGTTTATTTATGATGAACTTCTCAGAGCTGAGACCACGTCCGTTAATTCTTAGTGAGAGAGTGAGCAAAGCCTGCTTGGTGCCTTTGGTTAGTGAATTAACCCGCCGTTTCACCTGGTAGCTTAACTTAACCAGTCTGGCAAAATCTTCATTCATTTCTTCATTAAGGAAAATGATGTGACTAATGTTGAGTGCCGCAGTTAGAAATTTCGGGTCGTATTTACTTAAAAGAGGCTGCCTGTTAGAATTTTGTCGGGGCGAACTTAGCAGACAAAATACCTCAAACAAAATCTTTCAGATTTTAAGTAATGACTAGGTCACAGACCTAGAGGACAGAAGGCTTAACAAATCACAGCTATTAAATGATATTGTGCCTGACGAGGTTTTTCCATTTCTCTGCCTAGTGTGTTTATTGGGGGTTTCTATGTAGCTAAAGTACCCGGAACAAGAAGGGCCTGTGAGTTTTTCCCACATCGTTTAGTTTGACTTTTTGTCTCCGTTCCAGTGTTAGCATTACACCTGACCTGCACTTCTAGTCTTCTAGTTCTGTGATCTGGTCATTACTTAAAGTCTGAAAGATTTTGTTTGAGATATTTTCATTATCGTTGCCTTGTTGTTTCTTCCAAGGTTGCCACGGCTTACTTAACTTCCCTCATTCCCAACCTGTACCATATCACATTGCTTTATTCATCATAAAAATGCTAACTTCCTAGTACTGTGGCTTTCAGCTTGGACTTTGAATTAAATGAAGCTGTAGAAATCTTAACGTCCACCCTCAATTTAACCTTACTGGTTTCCTTGTATACTAACATAGTCAGAATTTGGCTTTAGTCAGAGGTTCTCTGACATGATAAAAGTTGAGTCAGACACTATCTTGATATCCTGCTAGTCTCTTTCCATAGGTCAACCTGATACTCGCACTGTTCTCCTCCAGGTACAGTGGTAATTATTGCAAAGTCACCACTATGTTGTTGTCACCTGAGTCGCTTTTCTGTAAACTTTTTTGGTTCAGGTAGGGAGGGGGAGGCATCGGTCAGGAGAGGCTAAGTTATGCTGTGGTTAACAAATTTCAGAGGCTCACGAAAACAAAGTTTTGTGTCTCGTTCATGCCTCATATCCACTGAGAGTTCATTGCAGCTCTGCTCTAAAACATCGTCACGCAGGGATCCCAGCTGGTGTGGCAGTCCTTCTCTGGAATATTGTGGATCTCACAGCAGAGAGAAAAGAGGATGTGGTGTGTGCCAATCTTTAATGTTTCTGCTTGGCTACTCACATTTTATTGGCTGAAGCAGGTCACATAGCCAGGGGTATTTAATAGGGCAGGAATGTATAATCTTCTTTCAGAGAGAGGCACCGAACACAGGAAACAATAAATAATACATTTAGCACTATGATGGCTCCTAAAACGCTTGGAGCAATCATAAAATAAAACTATACTTGTGAATGGATGCCCATCTAGGTGGGTCATACTTCTTAGAACCCAACTGGAACCACAGCAGACGTCCTCCAAGTGAAGTTCATACGAGTCTGCTCTTGGGTCTCAGTATCCTATTTCCCACGTGTTACTTTTTTCTAAAATCTGTCTCCTTCTGGGGATGAACATTCCAGACTATGAGTGGGAGAAGTGGGGCACTTCCTGTAAGAGGAGGTCATTTTTCCATTGGAGGATAAAGCAATTGAATTAGATGATCCCTGAGGTCAATTTCCAGTTCTAATCATTTCTGACTCAGATTTTTACCTTATTATTGGGTTTATTAGTCATCTGATGCTAGATAAGGAAGAAGCAAATTCAAAATGTGCTATCACAACAGTGTTTACTGCCTTGGACGCTTGAACATTTTACTTTTAGTCTCAGCCAGCCTTTGAAAGCATCAGGCAAGGGAACCTCTGTAGAATTTCTTCCCATCCCTAAGTCACCTGGTGTTTATTCAGCATCATCCAGGGTATTCTCATGGATTGGGGACCCACAAAAAGAAGGGAGCTGAGGAACCGTTCAAGTGAGTGTAGAATTTGTGCCTGCTTAAATTTAAATCCAGGGAGAAGAAACATAGGAGATAGATAAAGGAAGAAATCTAAAGTTTTATTCATCGGTAATAGTTGGAGACCTAAGAATTGTTCATGTCACTGCTGGATATTGGGTTTTTCCCAGGCGTTAAGTGGAAAACAGTCTGCTTTCTAGCTGCTGTCAGTTTGACAAACGAGCATGACACTTGGAACACTGCTATTCTGTTGAAGCCTTACCTGTTGCTTTATTCTTTGTTGGGGAGAAAGAAGGAAGAATCTTAGGAGTGCTGACTTTTTTTTTCTTTTTTTTTTTTTTCATCCTGGCCTTTTCATTCAGATTGCCATCTTGGAGCCTAAAACTAATTTGAAAGCCCTGTGGCAAATTCCTAAGTGGCATCTCACGGTAAAATAACCTTCAGGATGTTTCTGCTTCCTCAGATACTGATTTTACACTTCCAGTTTGGAAATTAACTCCAGGAGTGAAGCCCTTGACATTTTTGGTTTGGGCTCCCTGGTGGTAGAGAGGCTTAAACAAGTGATTTCTCCGACAAGTTTGTCCACCACAGACACATCATAATTTCACTGTACGTCTCCTTTTTGTCCCTTGCCTGCCAACAAGGCGATTTGTTCTTGGACTAGGCCTCTTACCAACCCCTCCTCCTATCTGCGTCCTCTTGCCATCCTGCTAGGTGAATCGGCAGATCCAGGCGTGCCTCGTTCTGAGACCTCCACCCTGAGCAGCTGAGTCATCCCTTTTGCAGGCTTCTTTGCTTTATTTATTCTCCTTGCTCTCAAACGGTTTTCAAGAGGCCTTTCCTACTTTCTCTGGAAGACCTGAATTTCTGCCTCACTGCTTGCTCTTTACCTGTTCCACACTTTGTTTAGGTGTGCGGCGGAAGCTTCAGAAATGTACACACATGTTGTGCAATACCAAAGGCTGAGAAACACCACAATAATGTGTATCTGAGGGGACCTTTCCCGTCCACCTCTTTTCTAGGCAGCCCATGGAGTGGACCCTGTAAATCACTAGACGGAGGAACAAAATGGCTCATGTGGATGGTTTAACTAGCCTGAAACTCCTGTTTCGTGGTCTGAAGTCCTCAAGGACAGAACCTGTACATGGGGAAGTTGAGTTTTCACTTTTGTGTAAGACGTTACCGCAGCCCTTCCCAGTACGGTTTGCAGAGCTGCTCTGAGTCATCAGGCGGATAAATTCAGGGGAGGGAAGCGCTTTTCCAGCGCACCTTTTGAAGTCTGATCCCATCTGTCCTTTCCTTTATAGGTACTTGGAAGTTCTGGTAAAACGTACACATGTTTGGCTTCTTGTCATTACTGTTCATGTCCTGCGTTTGCCTTCTCCGTGCTGCGGAAGAGTGACAGCCTGCTGGTGAGGATGGGGAAGCCTCTTCCCACTGCAGTCGAACTAGGAGGGAAATTCTTGGCCCCCTTAGCATGGTTTGAGTTGTACAAAGTGAGAATTTTTACGACCTGTTGAAGCAAACGGTTTACTGTCCTGGATTTCAGTCCTGTCTTTTGGGTTTACCCTCCCAAAATGCACTGTCATTTTTTAGATCTACATTCATTTCCCAATTGTTTATTTAAAAGGTCACAGGTGAAACTTTGGGGAGGGCAACAAGGTAATCTTGAAAGTTGGCACTGGGGAATTAGACGGCCCAACAAAAATACGAACTAAAGTGACTGCTGGCGACTTTGCATATCCCCAACTCAGCTACGAGGTATTTCTTCCCACTACACCCATAAGACAGCCTGGCACTTAGCCATACTTGATTTTCACCATGGGGCAGGAGAGCACATTGATATTTCTGCCGATTTCACAGGAGCCCAGAGCACCAAGCAGGAGCAAGACATACTCACACAACTCCCTGTTCCAAAGGAGAACAGCATTACCCACCTAAGAGCAGGTAGCTATTTTGTCAGTCTTCCCAAGGAAAATTACAGTATCCACTCCATTCTTCCCCTTTCTTTCACACTGTTAACTTTGTAAACATCTTGGGAATGGCGGTGGGAAGTTGGGCATCTGATTGTTGAGAGGCCGCATTTGCAGCTGATGTGCCCTACGTTTGTTTCACCTGTAAAATGACAGGATTAAATTAGGGCCCCTGCAATATCTAAGCTGTGTGTTCTGTGACATAAGGCGCAGCACTTCCCCACAGGCTGCTGTCTGTGAGGGTTCTGCTCACCACCCTCCCCCGTAGTACAGCACAGTGGTTAAGGGAGCGTAGACTCTGGGCACATGGGTAGAATGGGGATAAGACCTGTCCTCATGGGGTAGCTGACAGATTTAAGTGAGACCGTCTGTGGGAAGCACTGAGCAACACAGTAGGTCAAGGAACGTTCGCCATCGCTGCGAATAGCTTTCTGAAGGCCGGAAGAAAGAGGCAGAGCCAAAGACTGCAGTGAGGGGCCTGTCTTGCTTCTCATTGTGGGTGATACACCCTGTGCCAGCTGGGCCTAAACTTCCCCAAAACAACAGGCAAAGTAAAACTTCCTTTATCCCCTCTGATTTCCAGAAAAGAATACATTTGTGTCACCTTTATCTGCAGTTTTTAGGCAGCAAGTCTTTAATCTGTGTGCCCACTCCTTTCCTACTAAATGTAGTGACAGGTCTTGGTTATCTCGGCCCTGCCAATTAACGGAGTTGTGTTTTGTATTCCAGTGCAAGCATCTCTTGGCAGTTTATCTTAGCCAGGTGACAGGGACCTGCCGACAGCTGAAGGTCTCTGACAAGCAACTGACAGACGTATTATTCGCAGAGAAGAAACAAAAAGCATAAAAGGTATAGATTAAGCATCATTATCTTTCAAAATAGAAGTCCCACCAGGAAACACGTGGTTCATGTGGAAGAGAGGTGAAATAATCTTCTGGAGACTTCTCGTTACTGTCCCTCTTCCCTCCTGGACAAGAGACTGTGAGTTGCAACCCAGGATGTGTGTATGGTTTGAAGTTCTGTACAGTTCTTGTGGAAAATCAGAACCCGCCTGTGAGGCCCTTGGATAAATTTCTGAGGTGGAATCAAGCATTTTAGACTCAAACAAACCCTAATCTCTATCACACCCTGTCTGCAATTAGATTAAGTTACTGAAGTACTTAGTAATTTTTAAGAGGTTGGAATGGTAGATGAAACTGGTAAGAAAAAGTTTAGATGAGTTAAGTGTTACTTCTTTTCTTTGGGTCCAGGGAATCACTCTGCAGCAACAAAAGAGCAGAGCAGAGCTATGGCTAAGCAGCAGCAACTATAAAAAGACTCCGGGGTTTTAGTTTCACTGAGCTTTAGCTCCCGGTGGTGTTGCCAAAAAAGCTTACATAAGCTGTATTGTTAGAAAGGTGTATCTGAAGCAAGGAAAGGGCTGGTTTTGCTCTGCGTGCGTTTCTGAGCTTTATAAGAAGCCAAATGAAGGAAGAGACAAAGTCATGCCCTGAAGGAAGTAGAGAAACCACCAAGGATTTCCAGTCTGAACAAGAAAACGGAAAAGAGACTCCAAGAGGAGAGTTTTAGAAGGGAGGGAGATGGGACTCGTCTGGACCCCGAGAGAGTGAGGGGTAAGGACAGATGGCAGTGAAGATGAGGCCACCTCAGCCCAGAAGAACTTCCTAAAGAAAGCCATTCATGGCCAGAACGGGAGCCTGGAAGGCCAGGCATGCTGTCTGCGGGGCTTGCACACCTGCAGCTTCCTTGTGCAGATATTACAGCAGTGAACACACAGAGGGGAGAGATTTTACGGCCCAGGAAACACGAGGTGCAGGTGCTGGAGAGCCATGTGACCGGCTCACAGGCGGTGCACCATTCTCTGGTGGCCAGAGCCTTGGGTTCCGTGGAGGCGCAGCACACAAAAGCTGTCAGGACTTTCCTACTTGGGAAGCTTGGGCTGGGTATAAACTTCTCCCTTTAAGCAGTCTTCAGAACAAAGAATAGAAGGTAGATTCAGCACCCTGAGCTTGTTTTTTAAGTTTTATTTTTATTTCATGTCATACACATACACAGTTCTAGGATTTTACTTATTAAAATTTTCACACTTGGGCTCCAGCAACTTGGCCAAACGTCAGCTTGGTAGACAACTAAAAATCACTGCCTAACTCTAGAAGGGGAAGACGCAGTCTGGAAGAGGAGGATCGATCCCATTTCTCCAGTTTCTTCCTCTAGGGTATGGCTTTGCAGTATGCGGAGAAGAATGTTAGGAAAATTGTTATCTGATATTCTACTTCAGAACTTATTAGAGTGTCATTTCCCCAAATAAATACAGCAGTTTCTTGACTGAAGAATTAAACTTTTAATTTTCCTGGTCACCTTCCTAGGAATAAGTATGTATTTTTAGTATGTCCAACTTTTGTTTTTCCATTGCTTCTAAATTAAAAAATATTTGTATTACAATAGTTCACAGTGTTTCACAGTAAAATAGTTTCATTTTCTACCAAAAAAGAGGCAGACTCTTAAAAAAAAAAAAAAAAAAAGTCTTTTATAATCCATTCAAGCCATCAGCATCATCCACACAGTGGGAGCATCCAGAAAGAACCATAAATACATTTGTGAGCCTTTGGAGCCTACTAATAACATGTACATATTAGCTAGGTATGTGGTGACTCCAGGGGAGTACTTAAAAGAGGCAGCCCATATGCTTACAAGGTGTAGCTGTCTTTAACAATGGGAATCAGCTGGTCACGTCCTGTCTGTCCCTTTATTGTGAATTTATGCCTTCTTAAAGAGGCCAGGACCTAGGTCATAGGCCCACATCGAGAGCAGGCTGCACCCCTGGCTGCCCATTCCCACTCTTGAGGACATCTGTCTGGCAAAGAACATACCTGGAGATGATTTTGTGAAAAGTATAGCGGAAGTCTCGGTTCCGATAGGCATAGACGATGGGATTGACAACTGAGTTGGCATGTGACAAGAGAATGGCCATGTTCATTGCCCACTTGGGCTTATCCTTAGCCCGAGCTGGCTGGAAAAGAGTGACACAGTTGATGGCATGTACTGGCAACCAGCACAGAGCAAAAATCCCAACGATCATGGCCAGGGACTTGGCTGCATGGATCTCCCGCTGGATGATGGTCCTTGAGTGGTCCATCAGCTCAGTGCGCTGAAGCTGCTTGCAGGCCACCATGAAGATGTTGATGTAGATCACCAGCATAATGAGCAGTGGGGGCAGGACACACCCAAAGAAGTTGAAATAGACCATGTAGCTCATGGGGACCACATTCTCAAAAAGACACTTCACAAGGCAACAGCTTTCATTTGTGGCTCCATCCCAGGGTTCCGTGCAGTTGTTGATGGCACTGTCTTTACTGTTCCACCCCAGGAATGGAGTCAGTCCGATGCCAAAGGCAAGGACCCAGAGGCCAGCAATGACTCCTCTCGCTCGGGGCCCAGTGACCAAACTCTTATACCTGTCCAAAAGAACATCATCTGTTATCGTCAGTTTGCAGTACTCTGTAACCAGAGTCCAAGACCCCACCTCTGCTTTTGTTCCATGGCCTTTCCCCATGACAACCTTTCAGGTTCACCCTCAAAGGGCACCACAGCCTTTTACCCTCAACATGAAACCCGCAAAATCAGTATGAACAGTTTTGCTCTAACAAGCTCAATAAGATTTTCATTCTCGACTTACTAGCTCATCTCTGTTGACCACAACGGTCAGTGGGAAGTGGGAGAAGTCTCAGAGGGTGCTTTCTAATTACCCACATACCGACTTATGAGCACAGGTCTTCTATAAGGCGCTGCTCGAAGTGGTGAGCTACATCAGTAAACAGAACACATAAGATCCATGCTTTTCAAAAGCTTACATTCTAGTGGGGGGGGGGGGAGACGACTTATAATGAACAACAAACATATCAGTAAGTTGTATGATATGTTAGAAGGAGAGGTGTGGTGTGAAAAGAGAAAAAGCAGAGTAAGGAAGACCAAGACTGGCAGGGACTGCGGTTTTCGAGACGATGTTCCAAGGCAGCTTCATCAGTAAGGTGCCATCTGAACTAAAGTTGAAGAAGTGAGAATTGGAGCCCCCAGGAGTCACCACTCCTTGGTGGCTCTGGGCAAGAATCCTTCTGGTCCCCCACAAATACACAAGAGATCTGTCCCAGACGATGGGAAGAATCCTCCCTGAATACCTCTGGAAACTGCTAGAGAACAACACTTCTGGTGATGCCCCTCTCTCTGTTAGCAGCAAAGTGGATAAAAAATGGGAAATAACTTAGCAAATATGAAATCACTCTTAGTAATTTTAAACCTTTAAAATCTTACTTAAAATTGCGAGAAATCACAATACACAATGTAGACATTCTGCCATGAACTAGTCCACATATGGTTAACAGCAAAGCTATAAAGTTGGCTATTAATAATTGATCAATAATATGTATTCAATGTAATGTATTGAGGAAATGAAAGAAAATCCTTCCTTAACCTCTAGGAAGAAAATGGGGAGCTAATTCGATACACATTACCTTAAGACCTGTCTACGGGAAGTGTCCAATTTCCTGTGCCTGCAGTATAAAGCCTATACTTCTCAGCATGACCCACAGAACCCTCCAGGCCTCAGCCCCACCTACCTAGTGCCTGCCATTCCTAGCCAGCGGCTCCCTCCTGGCCCATGCTGCTCGCAACACCGATGAAACACCTGTTCCTATTTCAAGGCTCACCTCCTGTCCTGATCACCTCTCAGGGTGACGTGGCCACTCCCACTCTCTGGCCCCAGACACACACCTGGCATACAGCTTGTTTATCTGTTATGTATGTTTTCCCCTCAACTAGAATGTCAACCTCCTGAGGACTAGGACCTTGTCCCTTTGTATTGGTATCCCAGGACCTAGCACGGTGTTTGACATATATAGTGGGTTCTTAATTATATGGCCATTATGAATACCTATCTGATTTGTTGTCAAATCGGTTTAAAAGAAGATTCTACTTAGGAATACCTGATGCTGTGGCCTGGACAGTCAGGAGAACCAGTACTGTTTGTTGAGGAAGTTAACAGAGACCTTGACTGGTAAGTGACCATGATCCCTAATCTTTTCTGCTCCCAAGAAGGGCAGCTCTCAGCAACTGGCAGCTCAGTTGTGGGGCCTTTACTACAAACGACCTGCTGGGCTCAGTTGCTCACTGAATTTTCCTTAGCCAAGAAATCCATCTATTTCTAAACCCTTTCTGTTCCCTTCCTCATTCAGGAATGTACAGCCATTCCTTACAAAAATGTTATTCCTGTCCATTACCTCACCAGAGAAGCTATTAGTCTCTGCAGGATAACAAGGCAGCCTCCCTAAAAGCCAGGCACTTAGAATCACAGGAATTTAGATTTATGAGGCAGGTCCTCAGAGATCAACAGTCCTGCCTGTTCTCTTTTGTTGTTCACAGGACTCAACTGTATTTAATCAAGTACTGTTGAATATAGGCTAGTCCTGAGCCGGGATGAACTGTATATTGGCTAAGCAAATCCTGTTGTAGGTGATGGCCTAGGGGGGATAAATGAGGTGGTTCGGTCAATGAGACAAAAGGAAGTCTGCGAGGGTACTTCCGGGAAGGATGTTTACTTCTTTTTTTTTTTTTTTTTTTTTTAATTTATTTTTGGGACAGAGAGAGACAGAGCATGAACGGGGGAGGGGCAGAGAGAGAGGGAGACACAGAATCGGAAGGATGTTTACTTCTTGATGAAAGGAGGGAGACCCATGAGGAGAGCCCTTCCCCATGCCCATCCCTTTCTGCTCTTGATGCTCTTACGGGAGGCTGTGGTGCCTACAGCTACAGCAACTATCTTATGACCACGCGGGCTGGCCTGGAGACAAAGCAAATGGCAAAGCAGAAGGAAAGAAACCCCAGAACCATCACGGCTATGGCTCCACGTTCTAGTTAAGAGATCATTAAATGTTGATTTCTGAAGCTACTGGTAACCTGCAGCCCAAAGCATACGAACTGGAAGGGACTCTTCTCTCTTCTAATCAAAGTTCTCTCGTTTTACAAATGAGGAAACAGATACAAAGTCTGTGAGTGACAAAAGCAATATGAGAACCAAAGAGCAAAGCTAGGTCAGGACTCTCAAGCCTGTGTTCCTTGCACCATATGACACTGCTGTTGTACTTGACGTTTTTTAAAGCAATATTAGACACCGAGTATTCTGTACATGGAGGGATCATGGGGTGGCTTCCCACTAGAGTTCAAAACAAAACTGGAATTCACAAAGCTGCTGGATGCTGCAAATTTGAAAAACTACCTTTTTTATAAATGTTTATTTTTCAGAGAGAGCGCAAGCAGGGGAGGGGCAGAGAGAGGACTAGAGAGAGAATCCCAAGCAGGCTCTACACCTCCAGCACAGAGCCTTGCGTGGGGCTTGAACGCACAAAACTGTGAAACCATGACCTGAGCCAGAATCAAGAGTCGGACGCTCAACTGGCTGAGCCACCCAGACGCCTGTGACAAACTACTTTTATGCTAAATTGGCTTAGATAAGGAGAAGCAGAAGATTCCATCAGGGGAGCAGCTGGTCACCACTTTGTGAACCCCCAAACACAGCCTCTCTTCCCTGTTATTTCATGCAGAGTTCTTTCTTTGTACCAAGCACTCTGCTGTCACTGGAAACATAATCATAGCCCTCGTGGGTTGTAAAGCTAACGAAAGAGACAGAAAGTAAACAAGTAAACACGCAGATGTGTAATTACAAATTAGAATGAGTTTGGCCCAACCAAAATGAATAGGCTGCAGATAAGAGAAAAACAGGAAGACTGTGGACATAGGATGTCAGGGAAGGCTTCTTAAGCAGAGCTAAAGGTTTCAAAGGAGTATAAAATTTGAAGAGTGGGGAGAAGAGCATTCCAGGCAGAGAGAATGGAATAAGGCTTTCGGACAGGAAAGGATTTCACTTTCCTAAAGAAGCAAAAGGAAATGTGAGTGACCGAAGATCGGGCAGGGCCAGCCACAGGCCATGGGAAGGAAACTCGATTTTGATATTCCAAATGCCTTGGGAAGCTGTTGAAGGCTTTTAAGTGAGAACGGTACTAACTTATGTTTTATAAAGCTCATGGTATGGAGACTGAGTTTTAGGGAAGAATGAAGGGAAGAAGGGAAGATGGGTTGCAAGGAGATGAACATCAAGAGAACAGTGGATGTCAGTATCCTGATGAAGACAGTCAGTAGAGAGAGAAGATGGAGGGAAAAGGCAAGATTATTAGGGAGCTACGAACCTGAGGAGGTTGGAGGGTGTGGGTCCAGTGCACATGTGAAGGGACACTTCTCTGCTGTGGCTCAAGTAAGGACAACAGGGATAGCGCAGGAGGGGAGGGCTGGGTGGTCAAAAGGCAGGGGCAGCAGCCCTTTTGAGAGCTGCTGTCCCCTCAGATGCTCGGGAAGAAAATTCACTCCCTAAGGGTGAGGGCATGGCTAGGGCCCTTGAGTGGTCTCGGGAGTGGAAGTGGGAGCTCACTAGAAAAATGTGGCAAAGAGAGTGCGGCGGGGGGCACCTGGGTGGCTCAGTCGGTTGAGCATCTGACTTCAGCTCAGGCCGTGATCTCACAGTTGACGAGTTTGAGCCCCACATCGGGCTCTGTGCTGACAGCTCAGAACCTGGAGCCTGCTTCAGATCCTGTGTCTCCCTTTCTCGCTGCCCCTCCCCTGCTCATGCTCTGTCTCTCTCTGTCTCAAAAATAAACAAACACTGAAACAAATTTTTTTTAAACAAAAAAAAATGTGGCCGGATGGTGGCCACTGTGGCTTTAACAGTGGTTAACCGTGGTACAACAACTGTTGTTGATGAGGTACAGGCTGCATCATGGAATCGGGAGACCAAAGGAGAGCGAGAAAGACTGAGGAGACCAAAGACTTGAGACCAGGGTGCGGGTGGGTGGTACGGTTGGCACGAATAAGGGGAGCAGGGGGGGTGGCAGCAGGGCGAGGAGAGGACAGGGGCAGTGTGTCTGGACATTGGCAACACCAAAATTCCATGTCTACCCTGGAAAGGAGAGTGGAGAGAACCAAGAGAAAGAGCTCAAGCCCAAGTCCCCACCTGAGGTCTAGGTGTAAGCAGAAATAGGGGAAACCGTGTCCTTGGGGATGCAGATCTGGGTCAAGGCCAGGTGGCCAAGGGAACGTTCAGAGAAGAGGTCAAAGAAATAGGGGTGCGGTGGTGACCCAGAGAGCACAGTGCTTGGGAAGGCGAGGTGGGACTTTGGGTCTAGTCAGCCAGGGAATGTAGAGAGCATTGTGGGGTTGAGAATTAACAATTAGGGGTGCCTGGGTGGCTCAGTTGGTTAAGTGTCTGACTCTTGGTTTCAGCTCAGGTCATGATTTCACAGTTTGTGACTTTGAGCCCCACCTCGGGCTCTGTGCTAATAGTGCAGAATCTGCTTGGAATTCTCTCTGCCTCTCTCAAAATAAATAAACAAAATATAAAAAAAAAATTAACTGAATTATTGTTAATTGGCTGGGCTAAATACTTGGCTAAAGCTGACACTGAAGCCACGTCTCCCTTTTCATCTTTAATATGCCAATGGCACTTGAAACTCGAAAGTAGAAAAAAAAAGTTTATCGTTCCTGTCTTTTTAAAAACATTTATTTATTTGAGAGAGAGAGAGAGAGAGAGAGCGAGCACAAGTTGGGGAGGGGCAGAGAGAGAGGGAGAAAGAGGATCCAAAGTCGGCTGCATGCTGACAGCAGAGAGCCTGATGGGCTCAAACTCACAAACCGTGAGATCAGATGCTTAACCAACTGGGCCACCCAGGCGCCCCATCATTCCCACTTAATCTAAGACAGGTCTTCCTTCCTCACTTCCTCCCAACTGGTAGATAGAATGGGAACATTCTGGCAGCCTTTGAACCACACGAGCCAACGCTAGGTTTTGGAGACTTGTACCTACAGGCCCCCTCCCCCAGCCGTACAGAACCGCAGTAACACGGAGCCTCTGCTGTCTAAGCGCCGCCTCCGCACAGCCCGCCCGACCCATCCCACTCAGACCAGGCCTCCGAGGTCAGGGCTGCTCTCTCTCCTGTTTACAGATGCAGACATTGAGGCTCTGAGAGGTTACGTGATTGGCCTCTGCCCCTGACTGCAGTCAGGACACAAACTCAAACAAATCTGACTCCAATTTTGCCAAAGGGAGTCGTTTTCCTGCTCGGGAACATACAACCCCTCCACAGATCCCAGCTCCCGCCTCCACTGGTCCCTCAGCCACAGGCCCACCATGGGTGCAGCCAGCCGTGGGTCTGCTGCTTCACCTTCTCCCCTGCCAGAGCTGCTCGCTGGGTCCAGGGAGCTTCCCCTGTGGAGCCAGCCACGTGGGAATTAAAGACTTGAAGGATGGGGGCCCTGCTACTTTCTTGGGAAGCAGTCCTTAAAAGGCAGCAAAGAGACTTCCTGTATTCTGTCGGAGGACACAGCCAGGCCCACAGGAGCAGCGTGGGCTCCAGAAATGAAAGCAATTTTGGCGCTGGGGCTCCAGTACCTATAATGGCACAACAGTATCCATGAGGCCTGTGCCTGGGCCCAGGTGGGAGATAGAGATGTTGGAGAAAGCAGACAGGTGTCCCTGCACTGGGCAGGATGCTGGAAGGGATGACCTCCGGGGTCTCTGGCATTCACGAAGGCTCTAGCAGCCTCCTGCCCTGTCTTCTCATTTCCTTCCATCTGGGCCCCCATCCCTTTCCTAAATGCTGGCCTCCTTCCTTGGCCCCACCTCTTGCTTGCAGATTTCATGCTTTGCTCCTTATACACCAGTGGCTCCTCATGTGTGTGTGTGTGTGTGTGTGTGTGTGTGTGTGTGTGTGTGTATGTGTATGTGTATGTCCCCAAAACATTCCTGAAAGGCAGGGGCCAAGTGTTTTCCTGCATCTGCCCCTATGCTGGTCTCTGCTCTGCCACGGAGGGCCCGAACACAGCAGTAAGGACCGCAGAGCCGGACGTCTGCCCCAAACACAGGAGGTGTAAATAAAAGGCGATGAAGAGATGAATAAAGGAAGCATAAGCAGCTTTATTATTCCAAACAAGCAGGAACACTTGTATCCCACAAAAAAAGGGTGTTCTGGGCAAGTCCACGTTCTGGGAAATGCACTGCTGTGCACGAAGCGGTGCTGTGATCCACCCGCTCTCCATAGAAGGGGCTCATTAGCTAAGGAGATTGATAGGAAAACAGTCACATGGGGGGAATCAACAAAGGGAACAGTGTGGACGCTGAGGTTACATAACGAAAGAGGAATCGCCAAGTGCCGCATAACAAGTGCTGGCCTATTTCTGGGGCAGGGTCTCCTCCCTCTCTGGCTCTGCAGCCTTGGCTCAAATCAGGCCACCTTCTTGGTCTGAGATCAGAGTGCCCAGCTCTCAGGAGCTCCTAGTTCAGCACATGCCCGAGGGCAGCTGCCCTGGGCAGTGGCCCGGGGGCTGTGTAGCATCTGTGCTCTGGCATCAAAAAATGACACTGGGGCAACTGGCTCGCTTAGTCACCAGAGCGTGTGGCTCTTGATCTCTGGGTCCTGAGTTCGAGCCCCATGTCGGGTGTAGAGCTTACTTAAAAATAAAAGCTTTAGGGGTGCCTGGGTGGCTTGAGTGTTGGTTAAGTCGGTTAAGTGTCCAACTTCAGCTCAGGTCATAATCTCATGGTTTGTGGGTTTGAGCCCCGTGTTGGGCTCTCTGTTGACAGCTCAGAGCCTGGAGCCTGGAGCCTGCTTTGGATTGTCTACCTTGCTCTCTGCACCCCCCACCCTCAAAAATAAACATTAAAAAAAATTGGAGGGGGGTGCCTGGATGGCTCAGCCAGTTAAGTGTCTGACTTGGGCTCAGGTCACGATCTCATGGTTTGTGAGTTCAAGCCCCATATCAGGCTCTGTGCTGACAGCATGGAGCCTGGAGTCTACTTAGGATTCTGTGTCTCCCTCTCTCTGTGCCCCTTCCCTGCTTGCCCTGTCTCTGTCTCTCTCAAAAAGAAAATAAATATTAAAAAAAATTTTTTTAATAAAGATCTTTAAAAAAGAAAAAATGAGGATAAAAGTGTCTGTGGAAACTACCTTCCATGCTGCTGGGACCTTCAGCAGATATAATGTGTTCAGAACACTTTACGAATACAGATCTGTTAAGTGAATGCATATGAGTTCTGCTGCTGTTTCTTGAATCGTTTCCTGTTTGCTTAGGGACTTTTTTCTTTATATTCTGTTTGGCTCACAAATTGTACTCCTCTGTAAGACGAACATTTCTGCTTTAAAGCGTGTAAATAATCCAGTTTTAGAAAACCTCATATTCTCACACGAGTAATGACAGGACTTCCTGTAAAAACGGGCTTAGGGCAGACCCCTAAAAACCTACACAATTTCCTAACTAGACAACTTAACTCGGATCACCTGGGCAGGCAGTTCAGCGGAGCTAGAGGCTGCCACAATGAATATTAAAATGCAACCCAAAAATCTAGTAGAAATTCTGGCGAAACTTTAATGAGAGCGAGGTCAGTAAGTGCCCAGACAATGCAGATGAAAGAGCTGTTGTGAGCCGAGGGGCTGTGATGAAGTGGGGCACGGTGGGCAGGGCGGCCAGCCACGCCAGGACCACAGGCTGGGATGTGGCTTTCTGAGGAAGCAGGCCCAGATACAGGCACCGTTTGTTTTTTTATTCCTCCCCGTTCCTGGGAGCCCACAGGGGCTCCTGCGACACAGCAGTCAAACGGAGGGCTTTTTCGTCTTCTGCTGAACCACGAGACTACTCCCCCATCCCAACTCCTTTTTCCTGGAAGAATCCATAGATGAACCAAGGCAGTGTGCCCTGAGCCAGCACGCTTCCCTCTTCACCCGTGACACGTACCGGAGCTCACGCTGCGGGAATTCGCACAGAAGCAGACCAGTGTGGACCGAAGTCCACTGCTGTGCTCCCCGGGCACCTCCGGGTTCCCACGGCACCCCTCCCCAAATACCTCCCACGAAGCCCTGTTTTCTGTCTCCTCCCGCGGAAGCGTGCGCAATGGCAAGCCTGTTTCGTTCACTGTTGAATCCAAAACACCAATAATGGGCCTGGCACACAAGTGCTGAATAGAAGCCTGAATTTATAAGAAGAGAACAGAACTCTGGCTTCTTAATCACATATTACGTGTTTTAACACCCACTTGGTAGCTCTAAACAAAACAAGGCACGGGGCGGGGGGAGCATGTGAACAGCCTTGAGCTTCAGCTTCTAGTTCACAAGAGGCCGTCTGTAAAAGAGGGAAATCTTTACGCTGAGTAGTTGCTTCTGTTTTTCAGATTTCTCATGGTACCAAACTAAAAAGGTTTTTAAAAAGTTGTCATGGGGGCGCCTGGGTGGCGCAGTCGGTTAAGCGTCCGACTTCAGCCAGGTCACGATCTCGCGGTCCGGGAGTTCGAGCCCCGCGTCGGGCTCTGGGCTGATGGCTCAGAGCCTGGAGCCTGTTTCCGATTCTGTGTCTCCCTCTCTCTCTGCCCCTCCCCCGTTCATGCTCTGTCTCTCTCTGTCCCCAAAATAAATAAAATTGAAAAAAAAAATTAAAAAAAAAAAAAAAGTTGTCATGGACAGAAACATAAAAAAAAAAAAAAAAAAAAATTAAAGGGGCACCTGGGTGGCTCAGTCAGTTGAGCGTCTGGCTTTAGCTCAGGTCATGATCTCACAGTTTGTGGGTTCGAGCCCCCGTGTCAGACTCTGCGCTAACAGCTCAGAGCCTGGAGACTGCTTCAGATTCTGTGTCTCCCTCCCTCCCCCCACCTCTCTGTCCCTCCCCCACTCGTACTCTGTCTCTATCTCAAAAATAAATAAACATAAAAAAATTCTGTTTTCAAGTTGTCATGGACAGAAAGAGAATTTGAATAGCACTGTATCTAGCAAAGAAATAGAATACATAGCCAAAAACCTTCCCATAAAGAAAACTTAAGACCCGGATGACTCCACAAATGAATTCTATGAAACATTTGAAGAACAGATAAAACCATTCTTACACAGAAAGAAGAGATGCTATTTGGTTCTGTTTATATGAACTTCAGGTCTGGGAGTGGGAAGAAAGTCTCTCATTTACCATTTACGGAAAATGTATTGAGGGCCATCTGCCTTGTCCCCGTGGTCACGGTCTGGGATGGTCCTGGCTCTAGTGTACGGGGCAGGCTGACAAAAGGACAGTGCCTGCCTACCCAGCAGATAACAGGCTATGGTCACCAGAGCTTACCCTCAGGCTGTGCTCTTCTGATGAGGCTGGGGCCCTCAGCTACTCCGGCTCCTGGCAGGGATGGGGAGGGGATTCTCCTCTACTCTAACAAGTTCAGACGTGTCTGAATCCCAGCGGTGGACCTGACTGGGGCCTGAACTGAGACCACTGCCACACGTAAAGGTGGTCAGAAAGGAAGCCAGGTGTCCTTCTCAGTCGCCCAAGAACAACGGACGATGAGTATGGGTGGCAGAAAAGAAAGTTTTCCCCACCAGCTTACTATGGCAAGGAGACAGTCCAGAATGGTCTGATAGCGATTAAACCCACTGAGATTAAAAGATGGAGACCAGGACCAGGTCTCCCAGAGTTCATCTTTGAGGCTGTTTTTTGGTGAGTCTCCTATTTCGGTTTCACGTATCGGGTGTGACCCAGGGACAGATCATGGTTGCTGGGCTCCAGACTCTGATTTTCAAGTGAAGTAAGAGTCCCTAAGAGAAACGGCCCCTGCCTGACACCGAACAAGAGAATAAAAAAATACCTTGTCTCCTCTCCCATGGCTAGGGTTAAAACACACTGCTTCAGATACAACATTATTTGTCAAAAGCATCGGCCTCTGAATACACAAACCATCAGAAGACATCAGGAGGCATGTATTATCGATGTGTCCCATTACCGATGATGTCAACTTGGATCACCTGGTTATCATGGTGTCTGCCAGATTTCTCCACTGTAACTATTTTTCCCTTTGTAATTAGTAGATATCTTGTAATAGATATCCCGAGACTTTAAATATCTTGCTTCTCATCAGACTTTCACCAATGAGTTTTAGCACCTATTGATGATTCTTGCCTGAACGGGTTATTACTATGATTGTTGCCAAATGATGACTTAACTCAAGCATTCCTACTCGTTAATTAGGTGGCGTTCTACTGTAAGCAAGAGTTCTTCAACTCATTATTAAAAAAAAAAAAGAAAATCTCCTAGTTCTGTTCATTGTGAGGGCCTAGAAAAAATGACGCTCCAGTAGCAATGAGCACACGGACCCATACCATTCTCCACTGAAAAGGAAACCGGGCTCCTTGGAAAAATGGCTGATCTAAAGGTGGAAAATAAAATGTGAGCTTGAAAAACCTTTCTGTGGCAGGAAGTAAGGAAGTGCTCACAAAACTGATGAGAACGCTTGCAGAAGTGAATTTGAACGGGCTCCCACTGGCCAATTCTGGGCCTCAAAATGAAAAACACAAATGGATGATAACACGTTGAATGAAAATAATATTCCGTAAGTCCATACTGAGATTAAAAAAAAATAATTTAAGGAAGAGCAGAGAAAAGGCAAAACTCTTCTTTATGAAGAACGCCAACCAATAAAGTTGGAAGGAATGAAAAGAAAGAAAATTACCATTTTACATGGTAATAACGTACTCAGGCAAGAATCCTCAATGAACCCGGGCTATGAAAACAAACCCTTACAGTGACGAAGCCCCGGCAGACACAGGTGTAACCCAGTGATGAGATTTAGCAACCCAATAATGGGACACACTGAGATCGCTTGCCCTCTCGTGTGATGGGCTGAGACAGACATAACGTTAAGAGAGCTGGGCCCTTATCCTAAAGCACTGGGAATATTACACAAACAAAAGGAGGTGCCATCAGGTTTTCATTTTAGAAAGACTGCTGTTATATGAAGAATGGGCTAAAAGGGTGAGCACGGATGCAGAGAGACCAGACAGGATTTTCCTGGAACAGGGTAGAGGTAGAGACAAGACCAAAGAGAAGTGATTGGGGACTGATTTCAGAAGTGTAAATGACAGGACCTGTTCTTTTTAAATTTTTTTTTAAATGTTTATTTTTGAGAGAGAGAGAGAGAGAGAGAGAGAGAGAGAGAGAGAGAGAGCGGGGGAGGGGCAGAGAGGAAGGGAGACACAGAATTCAGAGCAGGCTCCAGGCTCTGAGCTGTCAGCACACAGTCCAACGCAGGGCTGGAACCCATGAGCTGCAAGATCATGACCTGAGCCGAAGGGGGACACTTAACCAACTGAGCCACCCAGGTGCCCTGACAGGACCTATTCTTTAATGTCTTTCAATAAAGCTTTATAATTCTCTACGTTAGAAAAAATAAAGCAGTTGAGGTCTATCCCAAGGGGATTTATTCTGCAGACCTACATCACTGGAAATGCCTCTAGAGCATACATGTGGTTTCCTTTATTCACAGAACTGTGTGTTAGATCTGAGGGAAAGAACTCCAGGACCTCGATCATCTAAAATTATGAAAGATCTAACAGCACATTTTAAAATTTTTTATTTTTTTTTAATTTTTGAGAGAGACATAGTGTGAGCGCAGGAGGGGCAAAGAAAGAGGGAGACACAGAATCTGAAGCAGGCTCCAGGCTCCAGGCTCTGAGCTGTCAGCACAGAGCCCGATGTGGGGCTCGAACTCACAAACCGCGAGATCATGACCTGAACCAAAGTCAGATGTTTAACTGACTGAGCCACCCAGGCACCCCCTACCAGTCACATTTTTGAAATCTCAGGTATTGGCATGTACCAACAATCTGTACAGCTCAAGGGCATGACAGTGTAGGGGTGAATAGGATTGGAAATTATTTGTGTTTAGAGGGTGTCTGCAGTTGAGAACCAGACAGATCCATCTACTCTGAACCTACATGTGACCCTAAAGAAAGTGGATCCCAAAGATTACAGGAGGGGAAGTTGTGAATGATGTCCGTATTCAAATGGAGATCAAAGAAGCCCAAGCCAAGAATTATGGACTGACAGGGACAGCTGTGGATTGAACAAAAGTTCATTCTAAAAGGGCTATTTTGGAGGTTAGAATTCTGACTTTGGAGGAACTAAGGTGATTGGCAGTGGAAGGAATCACATATAAAATCCCTTAAGTAAAAATTAATTGACTTAAACTTTTTAATTAAAAAAAAAACCCAAAAACCAGCAGGTTTGGCAGTGGTATTGAAATTAGCAGTGGAGGGGCGCCTGGGTGGCGCAGTCGGTTAAGCGTCCGACTTCAGCCAGGTCACGATCTCGCGGTCCGTGAGTTCGAGCCCCGCGTCGGGCTCTGGGCGGATGGCTCGGAGCCTGGAGCCTGTTTCCGATTCTGTGTCTCCCTCTGTCTCTGCCCCTCCCCCGTTCATGCTGTGTCTCTCTCTGTCCCAAAAATAAATAAACGTTGAAAAAAAATTTAAAAAAAAAAAAAAAAAAAAAAAAAAAGAAATTAGCAGTGGAAATCAAGACGTCATATACAAAAAGCTGCTCCTGGAAGTTTGTGGGTGGTAGGACCGGAGCAAAACAGGCAGTAAACCAAAGAAGGTGAGGCTCAGAGAGGGGAAAGAAGCCTGAATATGTTTAGTGGACGGAAGGAGGCTGCAGACCAAGAGGCTGCCATGCACGAGGCTGGGAGTAAGAACATTGCTGGGCTCCCAGGAAGCAGGCAGACGTGTGTCCAGAGCCAGGTGGAAGGACCACCCAGCCCAGACTCTCTAAGCTCCAAACTCAACCACCTACTGTTATTGCTCAACCTGCAGGCACCTTAACCATAACCCACGCAACGCCTTCCCAAAGCCCCCGTGGTTGGGGGGACGGTGCCACCTGGCTGCCCAGGAATCTCAGGAGTCACCTTGGACTCCTCCCGCTTCCCTCATGCCTAACATCCAACCAAGTCAGCAAGTCCTCTTAAGCCTGTCCCCAAAGACCCCAGCCTGTAGTCACAACACCTCACTCAACTTGTGGTGTCCATACAGACACAATGGGCAATCACACAGGCTGACTGCTTATTTCACACCCTAAGTCCCACCCTGCCTGGCCCTGAGGAGCCACGTCTTTGGTCCTTGTTCGCTGACTGTGGTCCCAGGGCCCATATTTGGTTCTTAGGGTTCTTTCCTGTCCTCGTCTCTGGGCTGTGTAGCTTCACTGATGGCCCCTCTGCCCCGAACTCTGTCAGACCCTTTGGCTGGCATCAGACATCAACCTCCCCTGGTGCAGACATTCAGAGTTTACTCATATCGGGGCGCCTGGGTGGCTCAGTCGGTTGGGTGTCCAACTTCGGCTCAGGTCACGATCTCGCGGTCCCTGAGTTCGAGCCCCGCGTTGGGCTCTGTGCTGACTGCTCAGAGCCTGGAGCCTGTTTCAGATTCTGTGTCTCCCTCTCTCTCCGACCCTCCCCCATTCATGCTCTGTCTCTGTCTCAAAATAAACAAACAAACAAACAAATAAATAAATGTTAAAAAACAAAACAAAACAGAGTTTATGCATATCAAATATCTTGACTCTTCCTCCAACAACATGGCCTCATGGCCCTGGCCATGCTTTCTTCCTTCACACCTTGATGACAACTGGCAACCCTATGTACTCTCGACCCCTCCTGCCCTTCCCCCTTGCTGTCCGCCACAGTGCCTGTTTTATAATGCAAACCTGACCATGTCAAACTCCTGATTAAAATCCTACATTGGCTCTCCAGGTCCCACTTAATTGTCACTTCTCAGAAAATCCCACTTAAATGACAGTAGAGAAGTACAAAAGGAAATAAATTCATAACCTAAAATTCCTAAAAATGGAAGCAGAGGGGAACATCAGCAAACCAGAGATTTTGAGGAGTTTCTAGAAACCAGAAGGCAGATAGGTCGTCAGGATGGGGTCTGTGTAGCCCTACATCAGAAAGAGAGATGGCCAATAAAAAAATAAAAATAAATTTTAAAAATGTTTAAAAAATGGGATGCCTGGGTGGCTCAGTCGGTTAAGCGTCCGACGTCAGCTGAGGTCATGATCTCACAGTTCATGGGTTTGAGCCCCGCATCAGGCTCTGTGCTAACAGCTCAGAGCCTGGAGCCTGCTTCGGATTCTGTGTCTCCCTCACTCTCTACCCCTTCCCCACTCATGCTGTCTCTGCCTCAAAAAAAAATTTAAAAAAAAAATTAAAAAATGTTTTTAAAAAAGCAGGGGCAGGGCACCTGGGTGGCTCAGTCAGTTAAGCGTCTGACTGCAGCTCAGGTCATGATCTCGCAGTTTGTGGGTTCGAGCCCCACGGTGGGCTGACAGCTCAGAGCCTGGAGCTTCCGATTCTGTGTCTCCCTCCCTCTCTGCCCCTCCCCTGATTGCTCACTCTCTCTCAAAAATAAATAAACATTAAAAAAAATTTTTAAAGAAAAGAAAAAGAAACAGATGGCCAGGGGAGAAGCTCCAGGCCAGCAGAGAGCAGGTGCCAGAAGGGGCTTTAAAGACAAGCAGGAATCAAGGGGAAGACTGCCTGTGGACCAGCTGTGGGCTGCCTCACTGGCCCTACTGTTGTCCCCTATCTCCCATGGAGCACTGACCCCTCACTCTCCACTCTCTCCCCAAACTGCAGCTTGAGACCTTGTGATGGAGGAGGGGATGGGAGGAAGTTTCAATTATATACACTTTGTGAAGTTGTCTGAACCTCATGGATCCAAAAGAGGTTTTTTTCAAAACCGACTCAAAAAGTTTTCACCTCAAACGTAAAAATATGAATGCTAAAATAAAATTAAAAAATAGGGTAACTAGGGAGGAAAAGTCAAAGAATTCTTCCAGAGGAGAATAAAAAGTTAAACTATTGGAAAGTCATATCTAAGAGAACTTTTAAGAGACAAAGATCAGTCAAGGAGAAAAAGTCTCCATGCATCAGTTACGAATCCCAGAAGGAGGGACGCCTGGGTGGCTCAGTTGGTTACGCGTCTGACTCTTGATTTCAGCTCAGGTCGTGATCTCATGGTTCGTGGGATTCTCTGTCTCCCTCTCTCTCTGCCCATTCCCCACACATACACTCTATGTCTCAAAATAAATAAAAAACTGAAAGAAAAAAAAAAAAAGAATCCCAGAAGAACAGAGAAAAGGGAGATAAGAAAAGGATCAAAAAAATATTCTTTATCAGAATCTTAGAACTAAAGACAGACCTAAGTCTTCAGATTGGGAAGGTTCACCAGGACGTTTCACCCCCAGTGAAGGAGAAAAACTGAAGGTCAGTATTCAGACCCAGCCTCCAGAACACCAAGCAAAGGCAAGTGGTCCCAATGGCTTCCAGAGAGGAAGTACAGGTTACAAATAGGAATCACCACACATGAGACTTCTTGGGCACCACTGGGCGTTGCAGCAATGCGTTTACACTTCTGAACGGCATCCAGTCACACTACCTGTGACACGTGAGAAATAAAAACACCATTGGCATAGAAGACCCCAGAACATTTATCTCCCATGTCTGGAAAAAGTCACCTACGGGTATGTATACAGACAAACAAATATGGAATCCCAGAAAGAGGGAAGAAAACATGGAACGTGGGGAACAGCAGAACAACTCCCAGAGTACAGGAAGACACCACAGGACCATCGTATGGCACGCCGAGAGGGCCCGTTAGGTCACCCAGCAATGGGGATGATGAAGAAGTCAGATCATCCTAAGGATCTGGGAAGCCATGTTCTTCCTGGAACTTTCTCTTAATTTCCAGGTGGGTAACTCACCATCTAAACATGAAGCCAACTACAGTGGGGGGTAGTTTTGAGCAGCAGATAGCATCTAAAAAATAGAATTCATCTGACCTGGCCACTGACACCGCGTCCTGGGGACGCAGAGTTCAGCGATGGGAGTGCATGCCCTAGTCCAATCGTTCTGCTCTGCTCTGGGGTGGAATAAATCCACAAGTCAGACATTCGAAATGCCGTTCATCGGTTTCCAGTTTTCAGAAACTCTCCACAGGGTTCAGGAAACGTTATCACAGTTACAGAATAAAATGCAAATGGCATTAACCTCGATAATGTAAAAGTACTCCTATAGTCTGAATGTGTCCAGTGTAGCATTCTTGTAGGAAAAGGCACAAGAAACAGCGGTTACCGCTGATGGGCAATTTGGGAAACCGCAGATCAGAGATGGAAACTGACTTTCCACAGTTCGTCATTTTGTAAAACACTTGGTTTCTTCACAACAGCATGAATTACCTTTTCGAAAGTAAAACCTCCACTGGGTAGGCAGGGTGCTGAAAGCCAGTGGGAGGCGGAGAGACACGGGGGCGCGGGGGCCTGCTGGTGGTTTACTTTTCCTCGTGTTTCTTGACAATTAACAGATCTTGCCTACAACTGATGGAATTAGAAATCAGGGCTGAAATATGATCCCCAGAAAAATATCCACATGTAACAAAAAACTGGGAGGACCAGGGTGGGAAAGAGGGCGTGTGGCCCTCCCGTGACCTGGGAGAGAGTCAACAGATTCTATTTAAAGATGGCAGCACAGACCCAGGTGTCACCCAGAGGGTAGTGACCCTCGGAAGAGATGCCAACAGAAATGGTCTGGTGAGGGCCGAGGGAGGGGAGACTTTTGCATGTGGCTCCAGCTCAGCTCAAAATTCTCTTCTTCCCACTCACCCCCATACAAAACCCCAGCTTCAGCCCTCGAGGAAAAGCACTCCCCCTCCTTCGGCCCAGGACGTGTTAGAGGGCCACCACGGAGCCTCTCAACTTGAATTCTTTCAACGAAGGCACATTTGCTACCAGCCATCAAGTTCTGGCTGCCCAAGGCAGCGTCTCATCAGCCTGTCAGCCTCAGAGATCAAGAGCACAACCTGTTGATGCCCTTGGGGAGAGTAACGATGTCCGGAGCCCAAGTCCTGAAGGGTCAGTAAGGAACTCGAGCATTAGGAAAGGCCAGGCCTCCGTTTCACCATCTGAGGAGTAAGGAGGCAGGCAGGAGATCCTCTATAGGTCCTCGCCACCGTCAGTTCTGTGCCGTTTCACGCACGAGGGCCAACGTACAGCTTTCTTCTCCCTCATTCGGCCACATTACTGCCTAGCTACAATCTTCTTTGTCCTGCACAACGTCTATAGAGTCCCAATCACAAGTTGCTGGTGTCCCCATCCACCCACTGCTAGAAGGGACCCCTCGCCTGTTCTTGGACGACCATGGTACTTTCCCTTCAGCCGCTCGCATGCTGGCTTAAGGGCTCCCAG
This sequence comes from Prionailurus bengalensis, assembly GCF_016509475.1. Classification (NCBI taxonomy): domain Eukaryota; kingdom Metazoa; phylum Chordata; class Mammalia; order Carnivora; family Felidae; genus Prionailurus; species Prionailurus bengalensis. The sequence continues at coordinate 9,726,465 of NC_057347.1, forward strand.
AAAGACACAATACACCGCTGTGGCAGCTGTGTGACCCTGGGCTGATCATAACCCTCTGAGCCTTGATTTCTTCATCTGTGAAGCGAGGAAAGTAACAGAGTTTGCCCCCCTAAGAGTTGTAAGGGTTACAGGAGATCAGGCACGTGTAGGGCCAGATGTGCAGAAAAGCCTTCTGAGTGGCTGCTGTCCACAATATTAAAAATTCTGATGTCTGGAGTAGCTGAGGACCTACGTCCTCGTGTCTGTCCCTGTAGCATATGTATGTCCATGCTGTGCTCACAAGCAGACAGAACAAAAGAGTGTGTGATGTGGAGACTGGGTCCTGCGAGTGCGTGGCGGGGAGGGCCCATGAGGCTGGAGACCCCATGCGTGAAGTCACAGAGGAAGGAGCACAGATTGCCTGTCCTATGAAAATGTCGGTAACCTCTGTCCCTTTGCACACACTCATTCGCCATATGATCAGAGGAGCAAACCACCCATGCTTTTTGGAATTCCATGGAAATGCTGCTAAAACACTAAGTCAGGGCCATGTCCCTTCCAGACACACACAGAGTGGCGCAGGCTGTGGCCTGATCTGCACGGGAGCTCCAGGCCATGGCTGGCCTCAGATGGCCAGGTGGACCCTCCTTCCCCGACCCTTCAGGTGCTCTTGCCCACAATCCTGAGTCCTCAGAGGCTGCCCTATGGCTCCCAGATGCTCCTGGATGACTGTCCAGCTGGTTGGATGCTACCCCCAGTGAGGGGACAGGACCTCCAGGTACCTCACCTCCAGACTGGATCACCCTGGTTCTGAGACAGCTCTTGTGGGCCTTACTGACCAGACCAGACCAGACGCTTGTGCCGGCAAGGAACTAACCCACCCAGGAACGAGCCCTGGGCCAGGCTGGAACTTCCCACTAGTACTTCTGGACATGGGCTCAGACTCCAGCAACTGTCGCATCTGCTGCCGGTTTAATGTGCTGGCTCGGGGCTGAGGAGTGTCACTCACAGTGGGGGGTTATAACAGCAGAGGGGCACCCAAGTCCTAGGTGACTTTTTCCAGTTCTGAGAGCCACGCTCCCTTGTGTGGGTAACAGGATGGCCGTAGGACTGACTCAAACCTGCTGTCCCCTGGCCGGCCCTCACCCACAGCACCTGCTGGTTCTCCAAAGGCCACTCCTCCCCGTTCTCCCTCAGGCCTGTGACAGCCTGTCAGAAGATGGTGTCCCCCGCCTTCCTTGATTAAAACTTCTGGACCATCTTTTTTCTGACATCCTTTTACCAGGGAGCTCTGCCCCTTGCCTGCATCGGCCATCTCAGACTGTCCCCCCGCCCAACACTGTGCCAGCGTCCCCCAGCACAAGCTCTTCACCCAGTACTCACACAGTCCCCCAAAATATGGGCGCCTACCCCATGCCAGGCAGCATGCCAGGGCTGGGGCGGGAATTCAAGAACAAGCCCCTCCCAGGGGTCACAGAGCTCCTGCTCGGGGCAGAAAGGGACTACAACTCACGACCAAGGAAAGATGTACTTTAGGGAGAGTCAGTGATAGACAAGCTCAGGGGCCAGGCGAAGCCTCTGCAGGCGAGGAGGTGAGAGGCAGCACAAAGACCAGCTGGGGAAAGAGCCCGGCCCGGTGGGGCTGTGTGGGTGAGGCGGGAAGGGGCGAGAGGCGGGTGGGCAGAAGCCAGTCAGCACAGGATCCTGAGGCCCGGGTTAAGCAGGGGACTGATGGGATCCGATGTGAGGCTCAAACCCTCCTCTCTGGCAGCATTCTGGAGAACAGCAGTGGGGGGGCCGGGTGGACTCCACGCCCCCCTCCCCGCGGAGCTGACCCGGAGCTACTGAGAGCACGTGTGCGATGGGGCCCGGAAGTGACCTTTAGGTTCGACCAGAATGGAGGCACCGCAGGGCGACGCAGGGGAGGCAGTGGGAGGATGGCTCATGGGAGCAGCTTACTGCGGAGGGCCACACAGGCCTGCACAGATGTGGCCCCTCACAGCTCTAGGGGCCGGAAGCCCCGCCCAAGCCTCTAGGGCACAATCCGCCCCACTCCCAGCTCCTGGTGGCTGTCCCCCCACCCCCACCCCGCATCTCTGCCTCCATCTTCACGCGGCCTCCTCCTTCTTCTCTGCGAGTCTAGTTCCAAGGATGTGATGGCATCTAGGGGCCACCAGATAGCTAATCCAGGATAAACTCTTCCTCCCAAGATCCGCGTAAGGGAACATTCATTGCTTTCCCACATAAGGTGATATTCACAGGTTCCAGGGATTGGAACACGGACGTCATTCGGGGGAGCCACCATGCAACCCACTACAATGGGGATGGTCTGGAAGAGAAAGAGGACACTGATGCACAAGACAGAGGACTTCCCAAGGAGTGTCCTTGGGATGGCCGGAGGGATGCGACCCAGACCTGAAAATCTTTCCTAGCTTTACTTCAAAACAGCACTAAAGATGAATTTTATCATATGGGATTTGTACAATGTTAAAAAGAAAAGGGGCAGGGTGCCTGGGTGGCTGAGTTGGTTAAGCGTCTGCCTTTGGCTCAGGTCATGATCTCACAGTTTGTGGGTTTGAGCCCCGCATCAGGCTCTGTGCTGACAGCTCAGGGCCTGGAGCCTGTTTCAGATTCTGTGTCTCCCTCGCTCTCTGCCCCTCCCCTGCTCATGCTCTGTCTCTCTCTCAAAAATGAATAAACGTTAAAAAAAAATTATAAAAAAGAAAAAAGGGGGGGCATCTGGGTGGCTCAGTCAGTTAAGCATCCAACTCTTGATTTCAGCTCAGGTCATGATCTCACAGATCATGAGTTCGAGCCCCGAGACAGCACAGAGCCTGCTTGAGATTCTCTCTCTCTGCCCCTCTTCTGCTCGCTTGTTCTCTCAAAATAAACTTTAAAAAAAAGAAAAAGAAAAAAATTTTTGTAAGAACACTCCAAAACCCCTGCCAACCCCTACCCTACAGCTAAGGGAGCCTCAGTGGAGGACACATGTCACCCCAGGCAGTCTTGCTAAGATGTCAGTCCCTACCTCACAGACCCGCCATGTTGGAACAAGAACTTTAAAGCCTCCATGTAGCAAAGGGAACAGGGAGGGTGACAGGGTCAGGGTCCATGGACAGAACAGACAGACACACCCTCTTCCATTCAGAGGACCAATCCAGCCAACAAAACACTCCCCGGAAAACACCCTCCTTCAGCTGCACTGGGGAAACAGCTGGCCTTCGGCCGACTGGAGACTCAACACCACCGGACACTGAGTCCAGGAGCAAGGCAGGGCACGCCCCCAGACAGAAGCGAGTCCCACAGTCACCCTGCCACACAGCTCAACTGGGGGTGTGGCACGAAGGGGAACCAGAGCAGATTAGGGGGGAGGAAGTACTCCTGCCAGGTGAAGTGGACTGAGGGTGAAGTGAGGGGGGTGGGGAGCAGCTGTGGGCAGACACGGCCCCTCCCCTCCCCTTCGGCATGCCCCCCACCCCCATCCCCCATCCCTCCCCACCCCCATCCCTGAAGGCTCCCACCTCCCCCTCCTCCCCCCCTTCACCCCACCCCGACAGGCTCCCACCTCCTCCCTCCTCCCCTTCCCCCCAGGCACGCCCCCACCCCCAGCAGCAAGGGAGCCTCCACTCCCAGCTCTGCTGCGTGTGCTGCCCCCCAACTCTGCACGGGTGTGGGGGGGACCCTCTGCCAGGGCCAGCCTCAGAACTGCGTGGACCTGAACTAGATTCTGTTTGTAGACACCCCTCACTCTGAAGACCAGGGACAGTGCCTGGTGTGAGCAGACACTCCTCCTTTTCAAGTTCAGCCAAAGTTGTCATTTCTGTGCCTGGCATCACCTTGGGGCTCCCCTTTCTCTCTGCACTGTGATCTCCCCAATGTTACTAAACGCCTTGGCAACCGGGTGGCAGGTGGGGGCTACGGTCTCCGCGGCCTTGAGCCGCGCTTATAGCCAACCGCTCTGGCCTCCCACTCAGAGCCCTGGGGCACGGATGCCTTTGGAGCCCCCCTCCCCCACCCGTGAACTGGTCCAAGGACTTGCCAGTTCCTCAGTTAAAGATACCGATAACTGGAATCCCCCCGCCATGCCCCACCCCACAGATTCTGACTCAGGAGGATCCGGGAGGGCCCTGTAATCTGCATCTCAGCCTGCTGGGGGTGGGGTGTCATACTCCCCAGAAGCAGGAAGCGCTCACGGCTGAAGACCGACCGGCCCGGGCAACAGCCCTCAGGAGCACTCAGGAGCCTCTTCAGCCCTTGAGGGTGGGGGGTCGGTGCCAGGGACAGGTGCCCTTCCTGGGGCTGGGAGTTAGGGCTGCTCGCACACACCTCTTCCAGACCTCTGAACTCCCGTGGGCAGGCAAAGGCATGAGCCCTTGCACCCCTCCACTGACCATTCTTCCCGTCCTTCCACATCTCACCCTCCCTCCTCTGGCAAATGCACAGAAGTTAGGGGCTTGTGAGTCACATTTCTTTCCCCTTAACACACCCACACCCATTTTTTTTCTAAGACCCCACCCAACACCAGGACGAGAACTAACAGATTGAAACTCCTATGGAGCTTCCGGCTCCATGGGGCAGAGGGGATCCTTCCAGTACCTCCCGGTGAGCTGGGGGCTTGTGACTGCCTGCTGGACACAAACAGTCCCAAAGGCCATCAAGTAACCAACATGAAGACCAAGAGGCAGAAAGGTGACTCCTAAGAGACTATGCCGTGCGGCCCCAAGTCCCGGAAATCCCTGGGCTCTTTCACACCTGATGGGATGCATGAGGCCCCCTGGTCAGATGCCAAGGGCAGCAGTACACGGAAAGGCCCAGACATGCAGATTGGGCTCACAGCCCGGCCAAGCAGGAGCTTCCTGTTCCCAGGAGCACAACCAGGGACCCAGGACACAACCCACAACAGGCAGGCTCAACATGTCTGCCTGCTAAAGAGGCTTCTAGGAACATTCTCCTGGTCAATTCCTTCAAACACATATCCCTTACAACCACCAATTTACTGCAGGCAGGATCTGCTTCCAGAAACAGCACTCCGCTTTCTGCCCACATCCCAAACACTGACACCACACACAACCCTGCAAGGCAGCCTGAGGGCACAGTGGGAATATGGTGCCAACTCTGAGTTCAAGTCCTGGCTCTGACACTCACTCCAGACGCACCATCCTGAGCAAGACTCTCATCTCCCAGGGGCACCACCCCCTCATCTACAAGAGGCAGGTACCTACCCTCTGGAATCACTGCAAGAATGGAAAGATAAAAGTTTAATATCAACTGCCTCAATAAATTCCTTCCCTTCCCGCCTACTCCTGTGACTCAGTTTCCTTTCTCAGCTCCAACCCAAAGAGATCCCAAGCTCACCTAACGCAGAAATGCCTAAGAGGCCCAGGCACAGAAGACAGAAAATAATTTTAATAAGCCCTAAGGTTCCCTGATACTCTTGCCCTCAAGTGCTCACCTTTTTAATTTTTTATTAAAAACATTTTTAACATCTATTTCTTTGTGAGAGACAGGAGACAGAGCGTGAGCGAGGAAGGGGCAGAGAGAGAGGAGGGACACAGAATCTGAAGCAGGCTCCAGGCTCCGAGCTGTCAGCAGAGCTGGACGTGGACTAGGACCGGGAGATCATGACCTGAGCCGAAGTCGGATGCTTAACCACTGAGCCACCCAGGTGCCCCTCAGATGCTCAGCTTTGAACCTGATCATCAGCTACACCTGGGGCTTCATCCCCTGAACCCTACATTTTCTCACTGGGTGAAAGAGACCACCCTTAAGTTTTCCAGTTTTCTGAAATCCGGGTGGCACTTCCCCGCCCTGCTGGGACAGGGCAGTGGAGGGTAAACAAGGTTACACAAGGGGCATGCAGCTCTCAGGCTGTTCGTGCTGGCCAACGGGGCAGCACTTTGACTTTTAAAGTGTACGGAGGTGATTTGAGTCCCCATTTAGCATGCAGGCACAGATGCTCCTAGTGTTCCCTAGAGTTAATTGGGTCCTTCCCCAACCGCACCCCACCCCCCGCCCGCATTTTGTGGCAGGTACATTCAGAACTTGGGTCTCGAGTCGTGTCCATTCTGACAGTGCAAAGCCCCAGTGTTCAGAGCTGTCCCCTGGAACCGCCCCAGCCTCCCGGACCTCCAGCACGCACAGGGTCGTGTCTGCCCGCTGCTCTGGACTGCAGATGAGGGGTGGAAGGAAACAGTCTAGGGGCCCCGCCCTGGGTCGGCAGCGGGTGACGAGTGAGAGGAAACAGTTATCGCCACAGAGGAGGAGATACGATCACCAAACCTCATGCGCCCGTGCCCCACCAGCCCGCTGGGGTGGCGCTTTCCCCGGAGTTTCCACCGCGGGCCGGCGACCGGGGACCACACTCCCCAGAACTCCTAGCGCTGTCCCTACGCGGGGCCCCCTAAAAACACGTGCGCATCCAGGGGCGCAGCGGCCTCCAGGGTCCTGTCTCAGGCACCAAGAGGGTCTGGGCAGCCCGGCGCACGTGTCCCTCTAGGCTGGGAACCCGAAGTCGGAGCGCCCCGCCGCGTTTCGGCCAGCAACCTGGGCCTGGAGCGCGCAGTGCTTTCCGGGACTCCGACGGGGCCCCGGTGTCGGGGACGCCGCGCGCCTCACCTGAGCGGGACGCGGATGGCCAGGTACCTGTCGACGGCCACGGCCAAGAGGCTGAAGATGGAGCTCTGCGTGAGCACGAGCACGAAGCATGCGAGGAAGAGGCAGCTGTGGAAGTCGGTGCAGAAGCCCAGGCTGATGGTGATGGCAAACGGGATGGCGAACAGCCCCACGGCCACGTCGGCCGCCGCCAGGGACACCAGGAAGTAGTTGGTGGGCGTCTGCAGCGCGCTCGACGTGCCCACCGCGACGCACACCAGCACATTGCCCGCCACTGACAGCGCGGCGATGGCCAGCTCCAGCGCCACATACAGCGCGTCCTGCGTCTCCAGCGGCATGGCCGGGCCGACCCGGCCCCGACGTCGCCTACCCGGGCCGCGCTAGGCGCGGGGCAGCCGCGTGGGCGCCGCCGGGCACCGCCGGAGCGCCCGCACCGCGCGTCCGCCAGCCGCTTCTGACCCGCCAGGCTCGCGCGCTCGGGACCCGGGCTCCGGGGGCGGGACCGCGGGGAGGCGGCGACGCCCATTGGCCGGGGCGCCCGCCCGTCTCGGACCCCCGGCGGAGCACCGCCCCTTCTCCCGAGCCCAAGTCTGCGCCCGCGCGGGGCCACGAGGGGCTCGGCAGCACGCGGCCGGGGGCCAGCGATGGATCCCGAGGCGTCGTGCGGTGGCGCTATCTGGCAAAGTCAAGTTCCCCAACTTTCTCTAAGGCTCCAAATCTGTGGGTGTGTCCCGGGCGGTCTCACTGTCTGCCAAGCAGCGCGGCGCGGCGCACGCAGAGCCCGGGCCGCCTCAGAGACAAGGCCCGGACTCTGCGGGCGGGGCGCCCGCCACGACCCCCGCCCCGCACCCCTCCCCCCCAGCCACTCCGCGGTCGGGCGCGGCGAGCTGAGGATCTGAAGCCCTTGGGGAGCTCTCCCACCCTAACCCTGGGCACCCCACGGGTCAGGCAGGGCTCGCCTTGCAAACTGGACGAGATGCCGCAGGAGGGGACGAGGAGCCTGAACTCGCAGACCTCCTTAGGCCATACGTTCCCACCTGACCTGTCCCTTCGGGCCGCGGCACCCCGACGGCAAGGATCGCTCTGGGACGCTGAGGCTCTGCGGCACCCCTACCCCATGCACCCAGCACGCCTGGCTCCCTGGCCTCACCTGCTCTTCTGTCCTCCCGGCCACTGCCCAGGCGTCTCCAGCTCTGCCTTCTCCTACCTCCTCTCCACGTAACTTCGCTTCCTCGTCCACCCTGCACCCCCCCCTTCCCCCCACCAGAGGCCAATGTTCCTCGGGCCCTCTCTTTGTCCTTCACGCCCACCCTGGCTAAGCTCGGGCTCCTAAGGCTTCACCCTTGGTCCTTATACCCTTAACTTTCAAGCCTTTTCGTGGCAGCCCTAAGTGACCCCTGAGCACCAGACCTGAGCACCACGCTCAGAATGTTCAACTCCTCTGGCAGAGCCTGAGGGCCTCCGAATCCAGCAAGTCCAAAATCAAGCTCCTGTTCATCTCTGTCCCAAACCTGTGCCCTCTCCTCCTTCTGGGACTCAGTTATTGCCCTTACCACCCACCTTCATCCAGGAAATGCACCCACACCGTCCTCCGTCCTTCCCGACATCCAAATCGGTAGTGTTACCAATTCTGCTTCCGGAGCTTTGCTCCTCTCCACCCTGAAGCAGTGTCTCAGGTGGGTTCCTCCTCACAGCTCGTTCCCATCGTCCCTCCCTCGTCTCTGCCCTGCGACCTCAGTCAAGTTTCTCTGGTCCCCACCAATGCTAGCATTCTAGAACACACCTGGCCATGCTATTCCCCTACCCCAAATCCTTTGCTAGCCGTCACCAGACAGGGTAGTTCAAAAGATTGCCAGGCAATGGAAAAGATGCTTGTAAAATAATGTTAAACAGAAACAATAAAAATGAAAAGAGTAAATCATAAAACATGGAGGTGACTGCTAACGGATAGAGATGATGAAAATATACTAAATATACGAAATGTAGTAATGGTTGCAGAACTCTGTGAATATACTAAAAAAAAAAACAAACCCGAATTGTACACTTTAAATGGGTGGATTGTACGGTATATGAATTATATCTCAACGTAGCCGTAATAACAACAAAACCCATCAGCCTCCAACAGTCGTGGCCAGTCATACCTGCCTCCGTATAGCAAGAGCCACACATTTTCCAAAAGCATTTACAGTCAATGTCCCGGATGGGTGAGGTTACCGGAGGGGACTTTTTTCTCCATTTTCTGGGTGCTTTTGTTACTTGCACAATGGAAAAACCACAACAGCCTGATTTTATGTTAAAATATTGGAGAGCCCACAAATGCCGCGCCCCGGCTATCCGAGATCTAATACACCTCCTCTACCACCCCACATTCCCATAGCACTCGACACAAACTACTGTTACCCCGTGGATGATAAACCGGAACCTCGGAGAGGTCAAGGAGCTTGACCAAGAGTATTTCCTTGGGGTGGGGGGTGGGGGGATGGTGAAAGAGTCAGGGGAGGCTCCTTGGACAGGGGGCTCTTGCAGAGTGGGCAGAACTTGGCAGTGAGGGGGTATCCTGGTGGGGTGCCGTGCCGGGCAGAGGTGAGGGCAAGGGGCTCACTCAGGGACAGCCGTGCCTAGGAGAGAAGAGCGAGGAAGATGGCCCGACCAGGGAAGGCTTCAACGTCGAGGATGGAGTGTTGGGCTGTTCTCCTGGAGGTGTGGGGCACCAGCCCAGGGAGGTGTCTGAGCAGAGCGATGATGGATCGGGGCATCATCTGGCAGCAGTAGCTGGAGGGTTGGCAAGGAAGAAGGGGCAGGACGGAAGCCAGCTGGTTGCTGTGAGTGTTTCCCGTACACTCTGCAGCCTCCAGGCCCTGGGCTCGGCTCCAGCATTTTCTGTGCCTGGAATCCCCATTTTCGTTTTTCAGAGCCTCCTTCGGGAAACTTTCCCCGAATCGCCCCAGGTAGGAACGCTGCCCCCAGCGCAAGGCTGTGCCCTAGCCCTGCCTGGGTGGTAGCCTGCTGAGTTCCACGTGACAGGAGTCCCCCTCTGGACACCCACCAGCAGAGCCTCCCTCTTCTCTGTCCTCTCCCCAGCCGGCCCCCGCCGGGCACAGTGCCCTTCGCCCCACAGCCACCCGCTCCTCTTCACCAAGTTTACGTGAAATGCATCGAATTTATCCTGACTCCATTGAACCCCGGCCCAAAACCCATGCTGGGATTTGAACTGGACTCACAGGGTCCTTGGGGGTGGCAGGAATGGCTGAGTCAATTGTTGAGAAAACAGGAGAAAGCGTGCAGTCTAGAGGGAGTCAAGTTTAGTCTCGAAAGCAACTGGGGTGCAGTGAACAGAGCCCGGGTCTCAGCAGCAGAGAACCCAGGTTTGAGTCCGAACTCTGAGGCTGACCTTGGGCAAGTTAATTCACCTTTCTAAGCCACAGTTTTCTCATGCATTAAGATGGAATACAAAACTTACCTCACAGGGGTCAGGCTAACAGGGGCTCACATCTGCCATGTGAGGACACGTAGCACCTAAACTCCTTGAAAACCACTCCAGTGACAGGAGCATTTGGATAAATTAGGAGTAGAGTCCTAGAAGTCCAAGTGGGGTCTTTAACTGGTGAAAGTGGAGGGGTACATTTTGTGAAGCAAATGACCCTCTGTAGACTTCCGGATGGCTGGCACCTGTTCTCCTATCTCCCACTCCTGCTCCATCTTGCCTCAGCTGCCAGAGCAGAATCCAGGCGGCATCCAGATGGCCCCAGAGTAGGCGCAATACTTAGAGATGTTGTCAAAGACCCAGACTCTCTCTGTCTTTTGGCTTTGCCATGTTTCATCTTAGGCTTATTGCCTCACGGTCACAAAGAGGCTGCCACTACAGCAAACATCACTTGCTCATGCCACCACATGAAAGCCATAAGGGAGCTCACTTCCCTGGTGGGAAAAGCCTTGCACCGCGCACTACTCTAAAAACCCTCATGAGCAAATAGAATTATCATGAGAAAACAGAATGATCATGCCTGGCTTAGACCAAATATGGTTTAATCTGTGGGACAGAAGAAGAGGCTCAGCTGCCCCAAATATGTCGCCATCTAAATAATGTTGGGGTTCTGTAAACTAAGCAGAAAGAGAAGACAATGCACGTTGTTGTCCACTCTCTCGGTGACTGTCAGAGGGAAGTTTCAACTTATAACCTCCCAGACCTCACTGGCTTGTACATAAAGACGGGGGCACATCGGGAGTAAAAGTCTGCACTTCATTGGCTCTTAGTTTTTCCTGACCTCAGTTACCACCAACCCAGCAAACACTTCTGGGAATCTGCAGAGGGTGTATTAGTAGTGCTGGAAGTTCTACTTCCCTCTGACATCTAAGATTTTATCACCGGATCAAGTTAGAGCTGTGTCCATGTCTTCCCAGGAGGCTCCTCGGTCTCTGATCAGTGGACTTCTGTTGGGTTGGTCTTGCTAAGTCTCCAGATGCAGGTCTGCACCGCAGAGATGGACCCAGTAGGAGGCTACAGGTCAAAGCAGACTCCTGTACATTCACACACACCCACACACACACCCCACAAATACTCAACACGCGGATTTCACGTTCTTGGACTTGGAAAAAGACCGTCTTTTATTTCTTCTGTACTGTGTCTCCTAGGGCCCTTGAACGGTATTCACAAAATAGTGAATATTTAATTATACTGTAGTATATTATTAGGTATTATTCCAGAAGTAAAATTATTCCAGAAGTAAAAGTAGTATATCTCAGGGGCGCCTGGGTGGCGCAGTCGGTTAAGCGTCCCGACTTCAGCCAGGTCACGATCTCGCGGTCCGGGAGTTCGAGCCCCGCGTCGGGCTCTGGGCTGATGGCTCGGAGCCTGGAGCCTGTTTCTGATTCTGTGTCTCCCTCTCTCTCTCTGCACCTCCCCCGTTCATGCTCTGTCTCTCTCTGTCCCAAAATAAATAAACGTTGAAAAAAAAAAAAAGTAGTATATCTCAGCTTCCTCATATGTGAAATGCAACTGGAGGTTGCAATAAAAGTCCAATTATATGATAAACAGAGATTCACATTAAAAAGTATTCATTCTAGGGGTGCCTGGGTGGCACAGTTAAGCGACCGACTCTTGATCTGGGCTCAGGTCAGGATCTCCCAGTTTGTGAGATTAAGCCCCACATCGGGCTCTGCGCTGACAGTGTGGAGCCTGCTTGGGATTCTCTCTCTCTCTCTCTCTCTCTGCCCCCCCCTCGTCCCCCCCCTCTCAAAAATGAATAAATAAACCTAAAAAAAAGGTACTCATTCTATTAACGTATGAAACAACATCACACATTTATTTACTCTGCCCTTAGACAATCCGAGAAAATGCAACTTCTTTATTCTATCAATTGCCCTGATCTTCCTCCTGACCCCCCCGCCCCCCCCCCCCCCACTCCATCGGGCACTAGAGATAACTTAGATTTTCCAGTTTGCAAAATTTATAATAGGTGAAACTACCAGGATGAAGGGCAGCCTCAAGATGACCGTTCTACAGCATTCCTAGAGAAGCAGTTTGGGTGGGAGCAAGGCGACAGAAGGAATGGTTCCAACAAAAGAGCAGAAAGAAGTTTCATTGTTTGCTTCCTTTGACGTTCTTGAGAGACACTTCCTATACACTTGTAGAGCTTAGCAAATGATTAGTAATAGGTACTTGGGAACAAGGCAAATAAAGGAGGTGGTTAATATCTCTAGGAAAAAATGAAGTTAAACGAGGAAGAAAAGGCATTAATAGTACACACGTGTCTCAGTGTAAACATGATCATACGGTCATAATACTGTGAAGTGACACTTCACCAAAGTGATACTGACTCTTAAGCTTAAGAGGGTGTTTAGAGGGGCGCCTGGGTGACTCAGTCACTTTAGCGTCCGACTCTTGGTTTCGGCTCAGGTCACGATGTCCGTGAGTTTGAGCCCCGTGTCGGGCTCTGGGCTGGCAGCATGGAGCCTGCTTGGGATTCTCTCCCTCTCCCTCTCTCTCTGCCGCTCCCCTCCTCGTGCTGTGTCTGTCTCTCTCAAGATAAATAAATAAATACATTTAAACAACAAGGAAAGAGGCTGCTTAGAAATATGTGCATATATATGTTTTTGATTCCCAATTTTGTGTGGCCACAACTGGCACTTTGCGGGCAGAGACCAGGAGTGTTAAATGTCCTTTACAGTGAAAAACTGTCCCACCAAAATAGCAATATTGTCCTCAGTGAGAAATTCTGATGTAAAAGTGAATATTGATTTAATGAAAAATTGTGATGCAACCTTCTCGATGAAATGATAGTAGGGAGGTGGAGAAACGTGTGTGTGTGTGTGTTTGTGTGTGTGTGTGTGTGCAGATTGGAGATATGAAAGATGTTTAACAGCACAGGTGCCTGAGGCAAGACCAGTTAAGGCTAACAAGAGGCCAGCCAGAAACTTGAAAAGAAAACCCAGAAAATGACACCTCCATAATGGGCTTTGAGAAGCTCAGGCACATTCATTGGACTATAGAAGGCCACATACATCTGCGTATGCCCAGGAAAGACCTGAAAATACCGTAATCTTTCGCTAGCCGCTGACTTTGAGGCTATGTGTCAGCAGGAAATAAAGACTAAGACAGATTTTCTTAATCTGTCTGCCAGAGCACTGAAACTGTACAGGAACACACGCTCTGAGCCCTTCTGTAAAAGCCGGGAGACTTACGGTCTCAAGGCATTTAAGGACATCTCTCTCTGATCGTGAGCTGACATGACTAACCTAATTGAGCCAAGACTTCAGCTGCCACACATGACAAGGAATATGGACGTTACAGAATTAGTCCAGGAAATTCACTAAACAAACAGCAACAACAACAACAACAACAACAACAACAAACAGCAGCAACTACACACCCTGGGGAGGGGAGAGAATCCGATTTTCGGAGTTGCCATGTTACATAATTTAAAGTGTCCACTCTTCAGCAGAAAATTATGAGACAGATATGTAAACAGGAAAACATGGTCTATACACAGGAGAAACAGTCAGTAGAAAGTGTCTCTGAGGAAGCCCGGATGTTGGATTTATTAGATTGTGATTTCAAATCAGCTATCATGAACATGTCCATAGAATTAACGAGAATCATGTCTAAAGAGTTAAAGGAGAGTACGGGAATGATGTTTCACCCAACAGAGAATCTCAATACAGAGACAGAAATTATGCAGAAGACCCAAACAGAAATTCTGGAGTTGGAAAGTACAATAACAGAAATGAAAACTAGAAGATCTCGAAAGCAGATCTGAACTGATAGAAGTAAGAACTGTGCTGAGTGTGGAGCGTGCTTGAGATTCTCTCTCTGTCTCTCTCTCTCTCTCTGCCCCTCTTCCCTGCTTGTGTCCTCTCTTTCTAAAAATCAAAAAAGAAGAAGAAAGAAAATTTAAAGAAATAGTGGTGGTAAACTCCCCAAAGTTGATGAAAAAAATAAAACCAGTGATACACATTTAAACACAGTATAGTGAAACTATCAAATCCAAAGTCAAAGAGAGTCAAGTCAAGTAGTGGCTATTAATATAGGGCAAAGAGACTTTAAGAAGAATAAGAATATTTTATAGTATTCAATCTATTATAAATACATATGGATATTTTTTAAATGTTTATTTATTTTTGAGAGAGAGAGAGACACAGAGTGTGACCGAGGGGAGGGACAGAGAGAGAGGAGACACAGAATCTGAAGCAGGCTCTAGGATCCAAGCTGTCAGCACAAAGCCTGACATGGGGCTCGAACTCATAAACTGTGAGATCACGACCTGAGCCGAAGTCAGCTGCTGAACCCACTGAGCCATCCAGGAACCCCAAATACATATGTATCTAATAATGGAGCTTCAGAATACATAAAGCAAAAAGTGTCAGAACTGAGCAGAGAAATAGATAATTCAACAATCATAGTTGGAGACTTCAATATTCCCTTTTCAATAATGAATAGAACAACCAGACAAGTAGATAAAAGATCATCATAGAAATAGAAGATTTGAACAACACTATAAAACAACTATACCTAAGGGATATCCATAGAGTACTCTATTCAATAACAGAATGCACGTTTTTCTCAAGTGCATGTGAGATGATCTCAGAAATAGACAATATTGTAGGCCATAAAACAAACTTTAGTGAGCTTAAAATACTGAGATCATACAAAGTATGTTGTACAAACAGATGGAATGAAATTAAAAATCAATGATAAGTGGATATTTGGGAAATTCACAGATATTTGAAAATTAAATGACACACTCACAAACAAATGATCAAAGAAGAAATCATAAAAGAAATGAGAACATACTTTGAGATACTTTGAGAAAACAAAAACCCAACACATCAAAATATATCGGATATAGCGAGAGCAGTGCTTAGAAGGAAACTTATGGTTGTAAATGCCTGTGTTACATAAGAAGAAGCAGCTTAGATCAGTAACCAAACCTTCCACCTCAACAAACTAGAAAAAGAAGAGCAAACTAAACCTAACGCAGGCAGAAGAAAGAATAAAGACTAGAATGGAAAACAAATGGAATAACGAATACAAAAACAATATAGGAAATCAATGAAGCCAAAATTTGTCTTTTGGAAAAGATCAATAGAATCGACAAACCTTTAACTAATCAAAAAGTGTGTGTGTGGGGGGGTGGTGGAGAGACAAATTTACTAGCATCGGGAGTGAAAAAGAGACATTACCAACTATACAGAAATAAAGAGGAATATATAGTAATACTGTGAACAACGGCACACCAACAAATAAGATAACCTCCATGAATAGACAAATCCCTAGAAGGATGCAAACTACCAAAATGGACTCAAGACGAAATTAAAAATAGGACTAAATTGGGGCGCCTGGGTGGCGCAGTCGGTTAAGCGTCCGACTTCAGCCAGGTCACGATCTCACGGTTCGTGAGTTCGAGCCCCGCGTCAGGCTCTGGGCTGATGGCTCAGAGCCTGGAGCCTGTTTCCGATTCTGTGTCTCCCTCTCTCTCTGCCCCTCCCCGGTTCATGCTCTGTCTCCTGCTGTCCCAAAAATAAATAAACGTTGAAAAAAAATTAAAAAAAAAAATAGGACCTAAATCTATAACAAGTACAGAGACTGAATTAGTAATCAAAAAACTTTCCGCAAAGAAAAGTCCGGGCCCAGACGGCTTCACCGGCAAGTATTACAAAACATTTAAAGAAGAATTCTACCAATCCTCATAAACTTTTTAAAGCAGTTTCGCAAAAAAAGGGGGAGGAACACCTCCCATCTCATTCTATGAGGCCAGTATTATTCTGATACCAACCCAGAGAAAGACAGAACAAGAAAAGAAAACTACAGAGAGTCCTTATGAATACAGATGCAAAAATTCTGAAACCATAACTGGACCCAGCAACATATAGCAAGGATTATCTGCCATGAATAAATGGGATTCATCGAAGGAATGTAAGGCTGGTTTAACTACAAAAATCAATCTATGTCATATACCTTGTTAATAAAATAAAGGACAAGGTGCCTCAGTGACTCAGTTGGTTCGGTGTCTGACTCTTTGGCTCAGGTTATGATCCCAGGCCCTGTGTTGGGCTCTGTGCTGAGCATGGAGCCTGCTTGAGATTCTTTCTCTCTCTTTTTCTCTCCCTCTCCTCCTCTCCCCTGCTTTCGAGTTCTCTCTCTGTCTAAAATAAAGAGAGACAGAGAGAGAAGAAGGGAGGGAGGAAGAAAGGAAGCAAGCAAGGAGGGAGGGAGGAATAAAAATCACATGATCGGAGCACCTAGGTGGCTCAGTCAGTTAAGTGTTCGACTTTGGCTCAGGTCATGATCTCACAGTTCATGGGTGTGAGTCTGCGTCAGGCTGACAGCGTATAGAGCCTGGAGCCTGCTTCGGATTCTGTGTCTCCCTCTCTCTCTGCCCCTCCCCCACTCATGCTCGCTCTCTCTCTCTCTCTCAAAAATAAACATTTCAAAAAAAATTTAAAAATCACATGATTATATCAATAGACACAGAAAACATTTTAACAAAAATCTAACATCCTTTCGTGATAGAAAACAATCAATGAAATAAAAACAGAAGGAAACTTCTTCAATCTAATAAAAACCATCTATGGAAAACTCATAGTCAATAGCATATTTAATGGTAAAAGACTGAAAGCTTTCCCTCTAAGATTGGGAATAAGCCCATGATGTTTATTCCTGCCATTTCTATTTACTGTGGTAAATTTCATTGTACTGGTGGTGCTAGCCAGGACACTGAAGCACAAAGAAAAATGAAAAAGGAAGGGGGGAGGGGCACCTGGCTGGCTCAGTCAGTAGAACATGTGGTTCTTGATCTCCAGTCTTTGGGCATAGAGCGTACTTAAAAAAATAAGTAAACATGGGGCACCTGGGTGGCTCAGTTGGTTAAGCCTCTGACTTTGGCTCAGGTCATGATCTCACAACTCGTGAGTTCGAGCCGCATGTTGGGCTCTGGCTGATGGCTCAGAGCCTGGAGCCTGCTTTGGATTCTGTCTCTCTCTCTCTCTCTCTCTCTCTCTGTCCCTCCCCCATTCACTCTCTGTCTCTCTCTCAAAAATAAATAGGGGCCCCTGGGTGGCTCAGTTAAGCGTCCGACTTCGGCTCAGGTCACGATCTCGCGGTCTGTGAGTTCGAGCCTTGCCTCAGGCTCTGGGCTGATGGCTCAGAGCCTGGAGCCTGCTTCCGATTCTGTGTCTCCCTCTCTTTCTGTCCCTCCCCTGTTCATGCTCTGTCTCTCTCTGTCTCAAAAATAAATAAACGTTAAAAAAAAATAGACATTATAATAAATAAATAAACAAATAAACAAATAAACAAATAGGAATAAGAGGCACCCAGATTGGAAAAGAAGAAGTAAAACTAACTCAACTCACAAAGGCCATTATCTTCAATATGGAAAACTCTAAGGGATCCACAACACAACAAAACAAAACCAAAACCAACCGAACAAAAACCTATTAGAACGAATAAATGAGTTCAGCAACATTGTAGTATACAAGATCAATATGTTGTACAAAATATAAAATCAATTGCATTCTTATTCAATAGCAATGCACAATCCCAAAATTCAGTTAAGAACACATTCCATTTACAATAGCATCAAAAAGAATAAAATTCTTAGGCATAAATTTAAAGAAGTACAAGGCTTGTACAACGAAAACTATAAAACATCACTGAAAGAAATTAAAGGACACCTAAACAAATGGAAAGACATTCCATGTTCATGGATTGGGAGACTTAAAATCTTGTTAAGATGGCAACACTATTCAAACTGATCTGTACGTTTGGTATAATCTCTTTCAAAATCCTTGCTGACTTCCTTGCAAAAAATGACAGGATAATCCTAAAAGTTATATGGAAATGCCAGGGACCCAGCATGGCCAAAACAATCTTAAAAAAAAAAAAAAAAAAAGCGCGAAGTTGGAGAACTGACACTTTCTGATTTCACAACTTCCTGCAAATCCACAGTAATCAAGACGATGTCGTACTGGCATAAAGGCAGACATAATAGATTGCTGGAATAGAATTGAGGGTCCAGAAATAAGCCCTTACATTTACAGCCAGTTGATATTACTGAAGGTCCCATGACAATTCAGTGGGAGAAAGAATCGCCTTTTCAACAAATGGTGCTAAGACAACTGGACAGACTCACGAAACAAACAAACAAACAAATAAATAAACAAACCAGTAAATAAATAAAATAAACAAACAAATAAATAAAAAGAAGTTGGACCACACACAAAAAGTAACTCAAAATGGGTCAAAAAGCTAAACAGAAGAACAAAAACTATAAAATTCGTAGAAGAAAACACAGATGTAAATCTTGTGACCTTGGATTAGGCAACAACTTCTCAGATGTGACACCAAAAGCTCAAGCAAGCAAATAAAAAAATGTGAGAAAGGGGACTTCATCAGAATGTGAAACTTTTGCACGTCAAAGGGCACTACGAAGACAGTGAAAAGACAGTGCACAAAATGGGAGAAAACATTTGCAAATCACGTATCAGATAAGAGTCTGAATATATCCCTTATATACCTGGAATATATAAGGGACATTTCTCAACGTTTATTTATTTTTGGGACAGAGAGAGACAGAGCATGAACGGGGGAGGGGCAGAGAGAGAGGGAGACACAGAATCGGAAGCAGGCTCCAGGCTCCGAGCCATCAGCCCAGAGCCCGACGCGGGGCTCGAACTCACGGACCGCGAGATCGTGACCTGGCTGAAGTCGGACGCTTAACCGACTGCGCCACCCAGGCGCCCCTATAAGGGACATTTCTGACTCAATGACAGAAAGTCAAATTATCCAGTTTTTTTTTTTTTTAAATAGGCAAAGCGTTTATGGGGCGCCTGGGTGGCGCAGTCAGTTAAGCGTCCGACTTCAGCCAGGTCACGATCTCGCGGTCCGTGAGTTCGAGCCCCGCATCGGGCTCTGGGCTGATGGCTCAGAGCCTGGAGCCTGTTTCCGATTCTGTGTCTCCCTCTCTCTGCCCCTCCCCCGTTCATGCTCTGTCTCTCTGTCCCAAAAATAAATAAACGTTGAAAAAAAAAATTAAAAAAAAAAAAAAAAATAAATAGGCAAAGCGTTTGAATGGACCTTTCTCCAAAGAAGACACACACCCGAAAACAGTCCCATAGCTTGTAAGCTGATGCTGTGCACACAGGTGAAGGGGCTGAGCGACTGGACGACTTTCCCGGAGCCACCACACTCAGCTGGTAAGTGGCAGGGCTGTCCCATAAAAGCAGGTCTGTTTGCATTCCAAGCTGCCCTCCCAGCAATGCCCACACCTGCCCCACGCAGAGACAGATCTCCCTGTAGCTCCTTGGTAAGGAAAAGGGCACTGAAATCTTTGTTAGACGTGTGGTTTCTTTCCAGTATCCGTGGACTTGAAGGCCATCAGACCTCACGTTACGCAGAAAGGCGCTGGGGAAGGCTTCCAGAATAGGCTGAAGAGCTGCCCCAGGGGTGACTTCCGGCTCAGGCTCTTAGCAAAGGCAGGCGGCTGAAGCACGAGGCTCCAGGGGGGAAAGTGCCTGGTGAGATAACACGGGATTGAACCCGGACACCCGGCTTCCCTCCTGTTTTCTTTCCCCCCTGTGTGACTCCCAGAAGGCGCCTCATTCTGCTCTGGGTCCAGCCCAGCATACACCCCCACCCTAGCCAGCCGCCTTTCCTTCAACGGATGGGGGAACAGGAATGAGAGGAACAGTCACCATCCTGGCCCCGGGGAGGCCACCGCGTCTCTTTCCTGTCACCTGTGAGCCTCCCGCCTCCTCAGTCTCTTTTCTGGGAAGCTGGGTCTATTTTCCACCGAAAGCTGAAGCTGCAAGCCTACCTCACTGTGTCCTGTCTCTGGGGACTTCTGCGATTCCTTCATCGGGAATGAGACACTTGCTTCTGTAGCTGATTTCAGGGACCCCGCGTGGAATATGTCAGTTTTCCCCAGTGTGGTTCGTAAAACACATCACGTGAGGAGGCTGAAGGCGTCCTCAGGAAATTCTAGAATCCATTAATCGGCTTTTCACTGCATGTTTAGGCTAGTCATCCTCCATTTATACCTGCTAGTTACTTCACTGCTCCCAGAAGGGTGGAACATTAGCTCAAGCCAAGCGCTCAGTACGGTCACTACCAAAGATCTTGTCGAATCTTGGCACTTTAGTTCCCCAACGCTAACCGCCCTTGCGGGCTTGCCAGCAGAACCCAGTGGGGCTGTAGCAGCCACATGTCAGAGCATGAATCACGACTGGTCTAAGCCAATCAGACAATCCCTTCCCCCCTGCCAGCGATTGGGCTAAGGAATGGTCACATGACAAATTCTGGCCGATAGGATTCAAGGACAATTACATGGTGAGGTTTGGACCTCCTCCTTCCCTTCCTGCTTTGGACACTGCTGTGTGTATCTATCTAGAGCTGTGGCAGCCCTCTTGCAACGGTGAGGTAACAAATCTGATGTGAAACCCAACGCGTTGAAGGTGATGGGAGAAAGATGGAGGCAAGAGCTTGTGTCCCTGATCACATCTTTGAACATCCCAACTGCCCCAAGAACAGCTTGCTCTGGACTTCTTATAACACTATAAATGTCCCTAAGGAGTAAGCCACTGTTGGCCCATGTGTTTCTGTAACTTGCAGCAAAGCATCCTATGGAATTCAGAGCCACACAGATGTTTTGGGTCAAGGGAATCTTGGTTCTTGGCTCATCCATTCACACAGAACCTCTTGGAAGAGAATGAAGGCCAGGACCCCAGAGCCTAGTCTCCAGGGTGCAGCCAGCTCTCAGGACAGGACTGGGATCATGGCTTCATCTCTTCGCACCTTCGTTTCCTCAAACCATGAAATGCCAAAGTTAAATCCAGTGACCTCTCAGATGTCTTGCCTCTCTGACCTCCTGTTAATCAGAGTCCAGCACAGAAATCCTTAAAAAAATTTTTTATAAAGATATATATTTATTTCTGAGAGAGAGAGAGAGACAGAGGGCAAGCAGGGGAGGGGCAGAGAGAGAGAGAGGGAGACACAGAATTCAAACAGGCTCCAGGCTCCGAGCTGTCAGCACAGAGCCCGAGGCAGTGCTCGAACTCGTGAACCGCCAGATCATGACCCCAGCCCAAGTTGGACACTTAACCAGCTGAGCCACCCAGGCGCCCCCAGCACAGAAATCCTAACTGCTGCATTGGCCACAGGAAACACAACAGACACAGGGGGGGCCAGCACCTGCTCCAGCCTCAGCTCAGCTCCTACTCTGTTCTTCTGGGCATCTGGGGTGACAGCATGGATTCTGGGGAAGATGAAAAAATCACCAAAGGAGAATTGTCCTAAGAATAGGACCTTCCTTTTTTTTTTTTTTTTTTTAATTTTTTTTTTCAACGTTTATTTATTTTTGGGACAGAGAGAGACAGAGCATGAGCAGGGGAGGGGCAGAGAGAGAGGGAGACACAGAATCAGAAACAGGCTCCAGGCTCTGAGCCATCAGCCCAGAGCCTGACGTGGGGCTCGAACTCACGGACCGCAAGATCGTGACCTGGCTGAAGTCGGACGCCCAACCAACTGCGCCACCCAGGCGCCCCAGGACCTTCCTAAGAATAAAGGTCATCCAGGGGCGCCTGGGTGGCTCAGTTGGTTGGGCGTCCAACTATTGATTTCGGCTCAGGGCATGATCTCATGGTTCATGGGATTGAGCCCCACGTTGGGCTTTGCCCTGACAGCGTGGAGCCAGCTTGGGATTCTCTCTCCCTCTCTTCCTGCGTCTCCCTTGCTCAAGCTCTCTCTTTCTTTCTCCAAATAGAGAAATACACTTTAAACAAATAAATAAAGGTTGTCCAGGGGTGGGAAAGTAAACCCGGCCTTCTAGAGGCTCAGGATAAAATCTGGTGGTGCTGGCCATGGCCAGATCTGGTGCATCTGTTGTTAGCGTTTTGTTTTTATATATTGCCAAAATGATATGTGCTCACAGTAGAAATGTAAACTTACAAATGTTTAAGATAGTAAATGTGCCTCTCCCAACCTCCCTAATTCCACCCTCCCACGGTTCAGTTTTGAGTACTGTTCTGGATATTTTTGTGTGCTTATACAAACATAATGCCATGTATTATAGAATCAGAGATACCAGTGATGACATATCCTGTTACAACGTGAAAAGGATATGCAATCTGGGATTAGTGAAACGGAACATATGCACTTACACACAGAGAGATTTTTTGAAAAGCCAAAGTAGACCCACACTTGTCAAGAAGCCTGTTTTCAACAGGTTCTCTTTCTGAGAACACATGTTCTGAGAACACATCTTTCTGGTAGATGCCTACTATTCCATACTATTGGACACACACAATTTATTTTTTATCCCTCTTCTGTTCATGGAAATCCCCAGTTTGCATAATTTTTGCTATTGCTCTTTTTTTTTTTTAATGTTTATTCATTTATTTTGAGAGAGAGTGAGGGAGAGAGAATCCCAAGCAGGCTCCGAGCCATCAGCACAGAGCCCGATGTGGCACTCGATCTCACGACCCTGAGATCAAGACCTGAGCTGAGATCAAGAGTGGGGCGCTCAACTGACTGAGCCACCCAGGTGCCCCTCTTTTTTTTTTAAATGAAGTAGGCTTCATGCCCAGCGGAGAGCCCAACATGGGGCTTGAACTCACAACCCTGAGATCAAAATCTGACCTGAGATCAAGAGTCAGACCCTTAACCAAATGAGCCACCCAGGCGGCCCTGCTGTTACTTTTGTCTGTAGCTCTTCCTGAAAATCCCTGAGTACTTCTGTGGGGTAGATTTCCAGAACTGGGAACGCTCTATAAAAAGGTTTAAATAATTAACATTGTTATGTTAACATTTAACATAATGTTGCGCATTGCCACATCACTCTCCAGGAAGATAGTGCTCATTTATCCTTTGCCAACAATGTATGAGAGTATCCATGTCTGCATAATTTGGCCCAAAGAGAACATTATCAATATTTTTCATTTCTTCCAATCCGCTAAGTAAATGGATGTATCATTACGGCTTTATTTCACAGCTCCTCACTTTCTAGTGAAGTCAAATCTCCCTCCATTATTGCTAATACTCTGCACCTTTTTCCCCCTGAGAATTGCCTGCAAATCCGTTTTTGTTTTTTTTTCTGGCTGGGTTGTTTGTCTTACCCCTTTTGGAGGCCTCTTTGTATATCAGTTATTATGTAGTGAATAGTATGTATTGCCTGCTATGTATTGCAATTTTTTTTCAGTCTCTTTTAATTTTGGTTAACAGTGTCTTCTGTCATACAGAAGTTTTTCATTTTATGTGGTTAAGCATGTCAGTCTATTTCTCCATTTATGGCTTCTGGGTTTTGTGTCTTACTCAGTAAGAATCTAATTTGCTTTTTCTTTTCTTCCTCCTACAGCAGCCGCAAGGCACCCACCTGCGCTGTGGTGACGGGTCGTCTTCTGTCTTCCCCCTATGGGTGGAAACACCTTCTTGCTCAGATCCTATGTCCCCCATCCTAAGTACTTACGCCCTTCTGGACTCTTCTGATTTACAAATCTATTTTTTTTCTTTCTCTCTCTTCCTTTGCTGGTACTACACTTTTGAAAAGTACTGCACCTTGGTGGCATGTTTTGGTATCGGGCCGGGCCTGTCTTCCTTCACGACTCTTAGAATGTTCTGGACCTTATTCTCTGAGCTCAGACGCCTTTGCCAGGCTCCCAGCAGGCACTGAGTGCTCAACACTCAGGTGACTATAATGGAGTTCAGCAGACACTATTTTCTCTAAATGAAAAAATCTGGACATTTTAATGATAGTTTTGAGATCTGGTGCTTGAGATTGAGGTCAGGAAAATAACCATAGTGCCTGGGCCGGCTGTTTGTGAGCGTTTTGGCTGGTTGCTGAGCCCCGAGCTAAGCTAACTGCCCATGGTGCCCTGCTCCACCCGATGCAAATCGCCACCCTTGGGAATTCGGATGTCTCCGTGTGAGACCCGAGTGTGGCACAGGAGTCCTTCCTGTGAGGCACCCGTGAGCAGCCCCCCACCCAGGGTTGCTCCGGAGGCGCGGGCACTCATCTCCTCAAATCCTCACCCACCCTCGTTCCTCCTCCTGGGCCAGAGCCCCTCGCGGAGCCCTGGGGTCAGGAGACAGATTCTGATCCAGTGTGTGGCCACGAGGCCGTGGAGTAGCCCGAGCTTCCCCGAGCTGACTTTTTTGAGAAACCATTTTAGCCATTTCCAAGCATACAGTTCAGTGGCATTAAGCACATTCACGGTGTTGTGCAATCATCACTGCTACCCGTCTCCGGAACTTTCTCATCATTCCAAACTGATACTGTCCCCATCAAACACTAACTTCCCACCCACCTGCCCCCCAGCCCCCAGAACCACCCCTCTACCGTCTGATGACTCCAGGTGCCTCCTATAAGTAGAATCCAACAGTATCTGTCCTTTTGTGTCTGGCTTATTTCACTTCGCACGATGTCCTCAAGGTTCATCCATGTTGGGACATGGATGTCAGCATTTCCTACCTTATTATTATTTTTTTAATGTTTATTTATTTTTGAGAGAGAGAGAGAGAGAGAGAGAGCAGGGGAGGAGCAGCGAGAGAGAGGGAGACCCAGAATCTGAAGCAGGCTCCAGGCAAACCACGAGATCATGACCTGAGATGAAAGTCGGAAGGATATCCTGCTTTTTTAGGCCTGAGTAATATTCCACGGTGTAGACAGACCTCATTTCTACCTTTGGGTCATAGTGAGTAATGCTTCTGGAAGGGGGCAGGCGCCACGGTGGCTTGGGGACAGGATACAAGGAGGGGAGGACGGTGCTTCTTGGCCACCCCCACAAGAAAAGCAGCCCCCAACCAGACCAGGCCCCCAGGAGCTGGGCAGACAACGGCATGTCCAGTATCTTCCTAAATGATGCCCGTTACAGCCCCAGCTCGTCCTGGGATCCACCCCAGGGCTCCTGGGCTTGCCTGGGGGTTCCACTCCACTGACTCCTCTAGAAAGGCCTCCTGACTCCCAGGCTTTGGAGTAGATTCTGTCTCATGTTCCACACTGTTGTGATCTCCACGTGGCTCAAAACATTCTGTCAACCGGTCCAAATGTCCACCGCTTTCTGACCCTCACATTTTTCCTGGGAACTCATGGCGTCACCAGAAAATGTCCCAAACAAATCCTTGACCTCTTCTCTGAATGTTCCCATCACCCTCTCACTCTGAGGAACCAGCTCCTCTCCTCCACCTGCTTCCCCCACTCTCCCAGCTCTCCCAGAGGGGGTGGATTTTGTGTCCCTTGTCCTGCATCCCAGGGGGACCCGAGCTGACCGCTGACCGTGTTCCCCTCCCCCCCTCTTCCATGATAAAAAGCGTTCCTCTCTGAAAAGCGAGCTTCACGCAACACCACCCTCTACCCTTCCTCACTGGCACTCATCTGCTTCCCTTCCGGCCACTTTGCTCACCTCCCAGGGTTGTTGGGCGCCCCCCTTCCCCCCCCCCCATTGCTTTTCTCTGCCCAGATGCCCCTGTCATCATTCTCAGGACCTTCCTCAGTGTCTTTCCACGGACCCTCTGGCTTCCGCTTCGCAACTTGCTGGTGGGCTCGCTTTCCCTCGCACCCGCGCGAGCCACCTGCACCTGGTCATCCCACCTCCGAGTCACGGCCAGTAGCCGGACGGGCCGCAGAATTTCTGCTCCCATCACTGCCTCTGCGTTTCCAGGCGTTTCCTCCGCCACTGCCCCGGCCCCACCCCCAATCCACCTGCCCTCCCGGCACCTGCTGTGGGATGGCCCACAGCACTGCCCGCCCGGGGCCTCCCCACTGCCTGGGCCTCCCGCTTCCCCCCCGCCCCCCCGCCCCCCGCCGCCCCCCCGCCCCCCGCCGCCACCCCCCCTCCCCCCCCAGGCCTGCCCTGCCCAGCCCTCCCAGCGACCCCTCCTTTCCTCTGTTCCTCTGCACAGCAAAACTCCAAAGCAGGGTCTTCGCTGGCCTCCGCGTGCTCCCCGCACACCCTCCTCCATCTGGCACGGTCGGCAGCCTTTGTCACGTGGTCACTTCCTCCTAGAAGCTTCTGGCTTCCGATGTCAGCGCCCTCGCCCGAGACCCCCTTGGCCTCTCCCCCCCCTCCACCCGCAGCAGCAGCCCCAGCGAATCCCTGGCACCCGCTGCTGTGCGTGGGAGGACCCCAAGAACCACCTTGCCGGCGGTTTCTCTTTTTTCTCCTGGGCTCCAGACTCCTGTTTTTCCCAGTCGACCCCGCTTTTCCACCCAACCTGACTCCCGATTTCTGCCGAGTCTCCTCCCGTCTGAGCTCCCTCCCCTCTCACCTGAACTGTCCCCTCGACCTCCTCCCCAGGTTTATTTTATTATTTTAACTTATTTTTATTTTTATGCTTTTGTCTCACTACGATCGCTTCTGTTTGACTTCCAAAGAGCATGTTTAAGAATATAATTAGACTGCGTTCAGAACCCTCCAATTAGTTCTGAAAAGGCCTGGGAGGTTCTTAGCTACCTACTTCGTCCAGCCAGCCGTCTCACACATTTTGCTGCTCACACTGGCCTTCCTGCTATGTCCCTAACACACACACACACACACACACACACACACACACGGCTCTGCCCTGCTCCCACCCCAACACAGCTCATATGTTCCTGCCACAGGACCTTTGCACATGCTGTTCCCCCCCCCAATCCACCAAGCGTTTCCTGCCATTTTCATATGGCTCCCTCTCCTATCTTTCAGGTTCTGTCTTTCTGTTCTGTCTTTCAGGTTCTTATCTTTCTGTTCTGTCACCTACTCAAAGAGGCTTTCTGTGACCATCCTTCCTAGATGAGCATCTGCCCCCAGTGACACCCTAGAGTTTCTCCCTCTGCTCTGCTTTTCTTCCTGATGTTTATCAATACCTGACATCTTGTAGATTCCTCTGTTTCTCATCTGCCTCCCCTACCAAAATGTGACTCCAAAAGGACCCCGGCTGAGTCTGCCTTAGTCACTATTGTATCCCCAGCACCTGGCATTCTGCCTGGCACAGAGGAGTCATGGGGAACATTTGCAGATGAATCTAGGGTTGCTCAGAAATGCGAGGCTGAAAAGCACTGAGGTAAAGAAAACAAACACCGGGCTATTGCTTATTCAGAGACAAATGCAACCAGCCATCTCAGCCAATAAGACAGTGTTAAGGTCTCCCCTACCAGGCGTAACCTGCAAATGTATCTGGTTTTTAGATGTTTACAAAGGAGGTTGCAATGACTAACTCAGGTCATTTATTGAAAAATGAAAAGTTAAAACGCTTTTAAAAACAGAAATAGAACATGGTCAAATGCCAGGACCAGCTGCCCAGTGAACTGTCACATCAACAGCGACAGGGACATGGTGGTGGGGGTGTAGGATTTAAATTCTCACATAACATGAAATGGAGCATGCTTAAAACTGATAAAGTGAATACAGAGCTGTGTACATTACTATTTATAAATATGAAGGTAAATCTGAAAAACAACTTCAAAAAGACTGGAAACTCTCTAACGATGCCCAGGGGAAGCTCAAATAAATAATAAATAAGTAAACAAATACTATGACTTTCTAACTATGAGCTTGTATTATGGTCAAAAAAGTAAATTATGGGCACCTAGGTGTCTCCATCAGTTAAGTGTCCAACTCTTGATTTTGGCTCAGGTCGTGATCTCACGGGTCGTGAGATCGAGCCCCGTGTCTGTGCAGCCCATGCTCTGTGCTGGGCGTAGAGACTGCTTAAGATTCTCTCTCTCTCTCTCTCTCTCTCTCTCTCTCTCTCTCTCCCCCTCTCTGCCCCCTCCTCAGCTTGAGCTCACTCTCTCTTTCTCAAAAAAACTAAATATACTTACTAAAACATAGATAATTTCATGCTCAACATGTATACCATGATATATCCCAAATGCACCCAGGGTTTAAAATATAGGAATGAAAATTCTGGAGGAAAACCTGGGAGTGCTCCTTTATAACCTTGGGCCAGGGAAGAACTTTCAAGCTTTGACTTAATACCCAAATGCATAAAAAGTAAAGACAGAAAAATTTAAAACCCTGCATGGCAAAGACAAAACACCAAAAGCAAAGACTAACAACCAGCCGGGGAAACTATTTCCATCTCAAATCACAGACATCTCTTTAAGGTACAAAAAAGCTCCAAGGTACAATTTCTAAACACCCAGTAAAGAATAGTGGTGAAGGATATATGAGAAGACAATTCACAGAAAAAGAAACACGAATAGGATTTAAAGCATAGTCAGCCTCATTCAGAATAAAATGCAAATTATAATGAAATTCTGATATCACTTCTCATCTATCAGATGGGCAAAAATCCAAAGGTCTCATAACACGCTCTGTGGGCCAAGCTGTGTTGAAGAGACACCTCCTCCCTCCTTGCTGATGACAGAAGCCCATCCAGTTCTTACGGAGGCAATTTGGCAGTTTCTATCCAAAGCACAAATGCATGTACTTTTCAAGGCAGCAATTACACATTTGAAACTTACGCAGATGAACCTATCGATATACGTGTACATTAATAACTACAGCATTGTTGTAATTAATTGCAAAAGACTGAAGACAACCTGGGGCACCTGGGTGGCTCGGTGGGTTAAGCGTCTGACTCTTGGTTTCAGCTCAGGTCATGATCTTGAGGTTCATGGGATCGAGCCTTGGGTCTGTAGACAAGGCTGATGCTCAGTATCTGTGGGGGGCCCTGTGTCCCAGTGTGCTTGGGAGAGCTGACACCTTTAACTTCCATGTAACTAATAGAGACCCCCTACTTGCACTCCCCAAAGTGTCCCAGTTTGGAGGGTAGATCATATGGCCATCCCTTTGGGGACTAGATAAATAATTTATGTTGCCCCAATACAGCAAAGTATCAGACAGCAGACACAGAGAGAGGATGCTCTCTATGTATTGACAGGGAAATCTCTCCAGATACACTGCTAAGGGAAAAGAAATAAGCCACAGAACAATGTACACAGTGTGCCAGTTTTTCGGGCTAAAAGTGGGTGGGGCTGGGGGCACCTGGGTGGCTCAGTCGGTTAAGGGTCCGACTTTGGCTCAGGTCATGATCTCACAGTTCGCGAGTTCGAGCCCCGCGTCAGGCTCTGTGCTGACAGCTCAGAGCCTGGAGCCTGCTTCGGATTCTGTGTCTCCCTCTCTCTCTGCCCCTCGCCTGCTTGCACTCTGTCTCCCTCTCTCTCAAAAATAAATAAACATTAAACATTTTTTAAAAAGAGGGGGTGGGCATGTAGGGGGTTAGATATGATACCATTCACATTTGCTTGTACATGCATGACACTTTGGAAAGAAATACAAAATAACTCATAACATGGTTATCAGTGTGCATTTGAGAGGGGAGAAGAGACTGTGTGGTTGGGAGATTTTTCACTGTACACCTTTTCATAATTTTTAATTTTTGAGCGAAGTAAAAATAAGATTTTGAACTTATTCAAAGAATTAAGCTTTAAGATGCAAAAGAATATACATGGTCTAGGTCCTTCACAATGTTGATTCTTCCCTTCTTTTTAGTCACAGAGCCTCAATTTTTAGCTAGCTCCACTGCTCTTCACCTAAAAGTTACATTTCCCAGCCTCTTTTGCAACTAGGTATAGCCACAGGACTAAATTCTGCCCAATGAAATAAATATAAGTGGAAATGTTACCCAGGTCTTCTAGAAAGACTCCAAAGGGACAGGGCAGTCTTCCTTAATCCTATCACTTGGAATACAGTTGTGATGACTGGAACTCCGGCAGCCATATTAGATCATGAAGACAAATGCCACCCCCTTAGGGATGTCAAAGTGGAAAGGAGCCTGGGTCCCTGATGATTTTATGACTCTAACATATCATCTTTGGACTTTTTACCTCTGGACTTCTTTGTTTGTGGGAAATAAATAAGCTTCTTATCTTGTCTAACACCGTATTTTTCAGGTCTCAATCCTTGCAGCTTAACCTAATCCTGATATAAGCGCACCAGTGCACCAATAAAATACCAAAAGGCTGTTAATTTTGGTAAACTATTTTTTTCTATGATGCCAAGAGATTTTTATTTTCTTTGTGCTTTTTGGTATTTTCTGTACTAAGCACCTATTTTAATAACAATTGTCACTTTATTTATTTTTAAACATTTATTTATTTTGAGAGAGAGAGAGAGCATGAGTGCGGGAGTGCTAGAAAGAGAGAGAGAAAATCCCAAGCAGGCTCTGCAGCCTCAGCACAGAACCCGATGTGGGGCTTGAACTCATGAACCGCGAGATCACGATCTGAGCCGAAGTCGGATGCTTGACAGACTGAGCCACCCAGGCGTCCAAACAATTGTCACTTTAAAACAATAACCTCTGCAAGATTATAGCAAATGAATCTCCCGGCTTCTGGTTTTGTGGCAGGAGAATTTTCATTTCACAGGAGATGGTGATGATGGGGGGTAACATCGGTCAAAGCCACTCAGAGGGGCCCTTTTCTGGTGGCAGTGAGTCCATTACACCTTGGCTGTCACAGGACAGGCTTAGGGTCTGCAGGGTGAGGAACAGCCACCTGTTGCTTTAAATCGTGAACAGGACCAGGGCACCTGGGTGGTTCACAGTTGGTTGAGCATCCAATTTCGGCTCAGGTCATGATCTCGCGCATGATCTCGCGGTTCATGGGTTCGAGCCCCACATCAGGCTCTGTGCTGACAGCTCAGAGACTGGAGACTGCTTCAGATTCTGTGTCTCCCTCCCTCTCTGCCCCTCCAACCCCCCCCCTCAAAAATAAGTAAACATTAAAAAAAATTTAATTGTGAACGAGACCTAGAAGATGCTCGGTGCCAGGTCTGATCCACATTTGCCCAAATCCCCTGGCTCTACTTGTCTGCTCTCTGCTGGGAAACAAGTTTGCATTGTCTGCAGACATTGACTGCAGGGGAGGATCCGTGTCCACAGGCCATGGACGATGAGGGTGTTGTGGGCTCCCGCTGACTCAACCTGGGAGGGGTTGGAGTCCAGCGTTGGCTTCCCATGTTGCCAGGTACAAACAGTTCCAGAGAGAGAACCTTTCCAGAAACCCGTTGAAAGGGGCTCTGAGGAGACCGGTTACAGCCGTCGTACCTGATTCGCTGCTCCCAGATGCCTGTCGTCATGCAATTTGTGATTCACCCTTTCCAGCCGGGCCCCCGTCCTCTGAGGGGTCAGGCACGTCTGTGGGTTCTCCACAACACAGGATATCTCTACGATGAGATGATGAACCTTCCTGTTAACTTTCCTCAAGGATCTTTATGGGGAAAGTCCCTGCTTTTCTACTAAACTATCACTGATATGTTAAGAAGGGAATGTAGGATTCTCAACATTTTCTTAAGACTTCAAATAACAACTTTAAGCCTTCAAAATAAAAGACCTTGACAAGGCCTTATAGTATCCAGCTGCTAACTGTGTTCTGAGACCCATGAGGTGCCATTTGTGCGCTTGGGCCTAGGGGAAAAGGTCTGAAACCCTGGCTTAAAGGATTTCAAGCTCCCACTATGTGAAAATATCCTGGCCCCGTGAAACATCCAATCTCGTCTAAACAAATTCACCCAATCCCTTCATGAAGGAAGGGTTTTGCAGAAGATGGCTGGAGAACATGGGTCTTTCCCTTCCCACGTGGTTTTTTTTTTTTTAATTTTTTTTCAACGTTTATTTATTTTTGGGACAGAGAGAGACAGAGCATGAACAGGGGAGGGGCAGAGAGAGAGGGAGACACAGAATCGGAAACAGGCTCCAGGCTCTGAGCCATCAGCCCAGAGCCCGACGCGGGGCTCGAACCCACGGACCGCGAGATCGTGACCGGGCTGAAGTCGGACGCTCAACCGACTGCGCCACCCAGGCGCCCCTCCCTTCCCACGTGTTCAACCAGCTGCCAGTTGCCTCCTCCTGGCTCCCGACCCCCCCCCCCACGAAGGCTTTTCTGTTCCACCCCAACTTTGTCCTGCCATACCTGGTGCCCACTTCTGGACCTCCCAACTCTCAGTGCCTCCAGTGTGCCTGGGCTCCCGGGTCCCCGATTTCCTGCTGAAAAATGTGGTGCCAAGATACGGCATCCAATCAAGGCAGGTCCCTGCCCTGGAACATCTTGTAGTCCTAGGGTGGGGTGGGGACAGGCATGAACCCCCAAATAACGCCCATGGCCGGATAGTTGTACATCTGACAGTGGCCCTGGGGGAAAAGTGAAGGCCACGTTGAGAGGTTATTTCAGGGGGACACGATTTAATTCGGGCGGGAGGATAGAAGGAATGCTTTGTTTGTTTTAGAGAGCATGTGAGCAGGAGGAGGGCAGAGGAGGAGAGAGAGAGAGAGAAAGAGAGAGAGAGTTTAAGCAGATTCCACACACTCATTGCAGAGCCCCACTCGAGACTCGATCCCATAATCCGGGGATCAGGGCCTGAGCCGAAATCAAGAGTCCAACACTCAACTGACTGAGGCACTCAGGTGCCCTAAGGGAATGCTTCTTGAAGTCAGTCGTATCTTATTAAGGTGACCCTAGGGTGAGCAGGGGGCAGGCAGGCAGAGGGCGGAGGCAGAGATCACTCCGCCGACTGCAAAGCTTTGGCTGGACAAGTTGGGTCAAACAACCCAAACTGGTGCCGAATGTGGCTTGGAACAGGCCGCTGGGCATTTAAAACAAGACACCTCCAAGGATCTACTGTGGTTGTACCTTGCGATGCGACTTTTCCTTCCCGAGGGGCGGGAAACCCACGCTGCCCTGAAATGCACGTGTTTGTAGCCGCCATTTACTTCTGTACCTGTGTCGGCCGCCCAGAGAACAGAGCAGAAAAGAATCTTCCCACTGAAGACCAAGAAGGGACCCAACTCGGACGCCAGTGGCGGACGAGGGCCCCATCTGGTTTGGCTCACTTGGGGTTTAAAATTTATTTAGGTGGACGGGGCGCCTGGGTGACCCAGTCACGTATGCGTCTGACTTCGGCTTAGGTCACGATCTCCAGGTCCATGAGTTCAACCCCTGTGTCAGGCTCTGTGCCGACAGCTCGGAGCCTGGAGCCTGCTTCAGATTCTGTGTCTCCCTCTCTCTCTGCCCCTCCCCTGCACTCTCTTTCTCTCTCTAAATAAATAAATAAACTTAAAAAAAAAAAAAGAAGAGGCTTAAAAAAACAAATAATTTAAAAAAAGCAAAACACCAAACAGAGTTGGAATTTCAGATAAACAACAAATACTTTAAACATGTAAGTGTGGCCTCCGTATTGCAGATGTATTTATGCTAAAAAAAAATTATCCACTGTTTACTAGAAATTCAAACTTAACGGGGTGTCCTGTATTTTATCCAGGGATCCGACCCAGCCTACAGATCAGGCCGCCTCAACCCTTCATCAGCGCCTGGCAGCCCTGAGAAAAAGCCCTGAGAAGCCTCACAGTCCCGAGATGTCACTTCCCTCCTACAAGGCTCAAACTCCCCACCTGAGGACAGGTTTGAGCTAAGATTTTTGAGGAGCCTGAAGTGTCGGGAAGAAAGGTAGCCGTAGGCTAGGGGTGCCTGGGTGGCTCAGTTGGTTAAGTCTCCAACTTCGGCTCAGGTCATGATCTCCAAGTCCATGAGTTCAAGCCCCATGTCGGGCTCTGTCTCTGTCTCAGAGAGTGAGAGAGAGACAGAATGTGAGTGGGGGGGGGGGGGGGCGCAGAGAGAGAAGGAGACACAGAGTCCGAAGCGGGCTCCAGGCTCTGAGCTGTCAGCACAGAGCCCGACGCGGGGCTCGAGCTCACGAACCGCAAGATCATGTCCTGAGCCAAAGTCGGATGCTTTTAACCAACTGGATGCTTTTAACCACCCAGGCACCCGCCCCCCCCAAATTTTTTTCTTGAAATTTTGAAGAAAGGTGGCCTATACAGGAGACTAAGGAGGAGGAAAGCCAGGAGAGAGCAGGCCCTGGGGTCCCTTGAGGGGATGGGGGGTGGCATGGGAGACATGGTGATGACAGAGTTGCGCTGGGGCTGAGGGCCGCCCCTTGGCCTGTGTGATGGGGGTGCCGGGAGCCCCCCTGCCCAGGAGTGGAGGGTACAGAGGCCGTGGTGGTGGCTCACTCCACATCCGCACACACAGACCTCCCTCATCCTTTCCTGGACTCAGGGACAAGCGGTCAGTCGCCAAGACTCGGGCAGAAAGAATTCTGGGCAGGAGCTCTGGGACAGACAGACGCTGGACGGCCTCCAAAGCCCACCCACACCCCCAAGTGCTGCCTTCTTTCCAATTCCTGTGGAAAAGAGCAAAGTAATCCCCAAATAAGGGCCTGCCCCTGTCAGCACCAGCCTCTGGGGAAGGTCGTTCTCGAAATGGAGAGCCGGTGGGGGCCGGACGAGGCAGGCTGCCCCAGGGCCCAGTGCGCCCCCCCCCCAGTTGTCACCCAGCAAGGGGATCCCTTGTCAGGAGGGGCCATTTCATGCCTGGCCCCCGACCACCCCTTACAAGGCATCTTGCTCGTCTCCACCGTCTGTGACCTTCGGCTTGCCCCGGCCAGCAGCGCTGGGGGTGGGGTGGGGGGGTCGGGGTGGTGGCGCAGGGGCTGAGAGCAGACCTGGGGTCAATGTTCCTGCCCCACCGGGCCCCTCTGCAAGTGACCCCCACGTCCCGGGTGGTTGTGAGGGAAGAAGTGCAGCCCGTGCCTGGTGGCCTTGGCTGTTACTCACACCCGCCTGCTTCCAGGTAAGCTGTTCTGAGGGAGCCTGAGGACGCATCCCTTGGGGGTCTGGAGCTGCCAAAAGGTACCACTGTCCCCACCGGCAATGTCTTCCTGAGGAAAATCCGTGCAATCGCTTCGGCAGGTGTGGCACCCACTCGGTGACCCCCGCTATTCCCAGGCTGACGGAGCTCCCACTTTCGTTCAGGTGTGGGGGTGCCCTGGGTCAGGGAGGGTGACCTCCTCCATTCCTAAGAAGTCAGGGAAGATGGCTCCATTCCCTTTTGCCGGTGGCCGGACGGGCGGGGGCACGAGACACCATTTTGGCCAATGGGATAGAGCCCGAGAGGGTTGGAGGTGGGTTCCGGGCAAGGCTTTTGACCTGTCCTCGAATGTGGACGTTCCGAACATAAAGGTCGTGGTCTCTGGTTGGCGTGCCATCAAAAAAATATACGCACAAACTCCCTCTTGGCTAAGATGCATCTGAGGTCTCGATGCAGGAACTAATTGCTAAGCTTCACGGGACAGGAAATATCTCGTTGCTTTTCAAGTAATAAATCACGGCAGGTGCACTAAATGGCATCACTCTGAAGACCCACGCTCCCCAGTATGCTCTTCCTTCCCCGTGGCAGGTGCCAGATGGTGACATAGCAACGGAGAGCTGGACGTGTAGGCTTTGGTGCCAGGCTGCTGGGGTTCAAATTCTTGCTTTGCCTTCTCCAAGCTGAGTTGTCTCAGGCGAATTATTTAACCTTCTGTGTCTCAGTCTCCTCTTTGGCAAGATGGCCTTGTACGTACCTCATGCAATGGTGTCCCAAGCCCTCCGAACCAGCACCTCCTTGGTGCTGGGCTCCCGGCTACAGGAGGGCAAGGCTCTATCACCTGTGAATCTGGGATTGTGCAGGAGAAGCCTGATTCGCACCCCATGGAACATGCCAGCACTCAGCTGTCCCGCTCACCACTGCATTTGCAGGGAGACTGCTCTAGTCCGCAAGAGGCTCGGCATATTCTTAAGTGGGTCCCACAGGACACCCGGGTCCCACATGACGCCTGCCCTGACGAGTCGTCGAGGACAGGCACTTGCCACAAAGGCAGCTAACTACTGGCAGGTTAGTGACCCGTGAAGGGATCTGGTGTGAAAACCAGTGACCAAAAGGCAGGATGAGGAGGCCCAATGGTAGGTCAATCCGATTCTTCAAGCTTGGCAATTAGAACTAAGAAATACAGACAGATTTCACTGGTTGTTAATGGGAAGCCACCAAAGATGACTGAGGTGTGTAGAAAAATGCCCCCCCCCAAGATGTTCGCACCCCAGTCCCTGGAGCCCATGCATACGTTACCTGGCCCAGCAGAAAGCGCCGTGCAGATGGGGACCGAGGGTTGGGAACCAGGGACGAAGAGAAGAGCCTGATTACCCGGACTGGCCCAATCTAATCGCGTGGGTCCTTATGTCAGAGCGCCCTTCCCAGCTGCAGAGTACCAGAGGGGAGCCCTGGGGGCAGAGGAATGGTCAGAGACCATCTATGTTGCTGGCTTTGAAGACGAAGGAAAGGGGCCACAAGCCAAGACGTGTGGCTGACCTTGAGAAGCAGACAAAGGCAAGGAAATGGATTCTCCCCTAAAACCTCCAGAAAGGAATGCAGCCCCGTCAACACCTTGATTTAAACCCCGTGAGACTAGTGTCGAACTCTGACCTGAACTGTAAGATAATGGATTCGTGCTGGGTGAAGCCACTAAGTTTGTGGTGCCTTGTTACAGCAACAACGGGAGACTAATACCATGGTCTGGCAGAGGCACGTTAGGACCCCAGCCTTGGGAGGGGGCACAAAGTAAGTGCTTCCCTGGGCCCTCACAGACCTGAATTTCAGAGGCGACTCTCTTTAAGGTGTCAGGATCTGGAAGGTGTCAGCATGGAAGCTGGAAGTCTCAGGGCACCTGGCTGGCTCAGTCAGGAGAGCGTGTGACTCTTGATCTTGGGGTCGTGAGGTCGAGCCCTGTGTTGGGTGTAGACGTGACTCAAAAAAAATAAATAAAAACTTTTAAAAATAAAAAAAAAGAAGTTGGAAATCTTTTTTTGTCAAAGTTACCCTTGAAAAGCTCCGTAAGAAGATACCATCGTGGGGGCACCCGGGTGGCTCAGTCGGTTGAGCGTCTGACTCTTGATTTCGGCTCAGGTCATGATTTCATGGTTGGTGACATCGAGCCCCATGTCGGGCTCTGTGCTGACAGCGTGGAGCCTGCTTGGGATTCTGTCTCCTTCTTTCTCTCTGCCCCTCCCTCCCTTACTCTCTCAAAATAAATAAACTTAAAAAAAAACAAAAAAAGAAGCTACCCACTTGGACATCTACAAATTCTCTCTCAAATGGGCCCAACACCGTCAAGTTTTCCTCCCGGGAGGGAATGAGATCCGCCGAAACAGTTGGCTTGCGGTTAGGGGCCGCAGTGTAGCCCAAACAAACAAAGACAGCTTCACACACTGAAGTGGCATTCGGTGCTGAGACACTCGCACAATGAGTCGCTCACAGGAACCAAGACAGTAGAAGGGAACAGCACCTGTCCCACGCCTCATACTTGCTCTGGGGCACACGAGCATCGGCTGGAATGGCAGGTGGCGAGAGTCACGCTTTTTTTTTTTTAAAGCCTTATTTTTCTTTTTAAATGTTTATTTTTGAGAGAGAAAAAGAGAGCAAATGGGAGAGGGGCAGAGAAAGAGGGAGACAGAGAATCTGAAGCAGGCTCCATGCTGTCAGCACAGAGCCCTACGCGTGGCTTGTACCCACGAATTGTGAGATCATGACCTGAGCCAAAGTTGGGCATGTAACCAACCGAGCCAGCCAGGTGCCTCCCATACCCTTATTTCCCCGTGGTCGACTCTGCGGGAGTTAAATGCGAGTTTGAAATGCCTCTTCGGGACTGAGTGTGGATCATCTGCCTTGGCCATGAGGATACCCCCGTCTGGGGTGGCCTGCCTGGGTCCGTTCCTGGCCACTGGAAGAGCCCAGTGAGGTCCGCCCAGCCCAAGGAGGTCTGAGACTCTGCCCTGGCCCTGACCTTGACTTGTCCTCTCAGGAAAGGTACCTTCTCTGGCAAGGCGTCTTCTAGGACAAGACTTTTCACAAGGTGGCCATGCCTGGTGATGTCATGGGCAGCAATATAGGAAAGCTGAGGCTAACTTTTCCCATGTTCCATTTTCTGTTTTGCTTCATGTTTCTGACACAAGGGTAAGGACATGGTATAAGGAACGGTATAAATAGTAACCCAGATGGACAAGTGGGAGGAGTGATGGGGCTCTTTGGCCAACCCTCTCAGATGTCCAGGCCAGATCTTTTTACGGCTTATTTTTTTTTTTTTAATTTTTCAACGTTTATTTATTTTTCGGACAGAGAGAGACAGAGCATGAACGGGGGAAGGGCAGAGAGAGAGGGAGACACAGAATCGGAAACAGGCTCCAGGCTCCGAGCCATCAGCCCAGAGCCTGACGTGGGGCTCGAACTCACGGACCGCGAGATCGTGACCTGGCTGAAGTCGGACGCTTAACCGACTGCGCCACCCAGGCGCCCCAACGGCTTATTTTTTTTACAATCTAGAAAAATCTCACTGAGGTTTTGGTAGGGCAGGTGGGTTAAGTTAGATTGCATTCATTTAAAGAATCGGGGAGGCTAGATTCTGCTTGGAAACGTATGTCCTCTTATTCACGAGAACGGGCCTAATGCCAGCCAAGAAGGAAAACCGACGATCTTCTGACCCTCAGGTTTCAAGTTTCTCCCCAGGGTCCTCCCATATGTAGTTCTGGGATTTTTTTTTTACCACCAAGTTGGAAAATGCTAGAAATGGCCATTTGTGAGACCAGCTGCAGCACGGAAACCCAGCTAGGTGCCGAGGCGTCTGTCCCCTGGGTTCAAAGAGGAATTCCGAACTGAAACAAAGAGCTCCTTCCTGGTAGCTGGATGTTTCCACCAATTAATCAAAACTGACGTATCCTGGGGTGCCTGGGTGGCTCGGCGGGTTGAGCAGCAACTTCAACTCAGGTCATAATCTCGAGGCCTGTGAGTTCCAGCCCCTCGTCAGGCTCTGTGCCGACAGCTCAGGGCCTGGAGCCTGCTTCAGATTCTGTGTCTCCCTCTCTCTCTCTGCCCCTCCCCTGCTTGCTCTCTTTCTGTCTCTCAAAAAATATTAAAAAATTATAAAAAACATCTGGAGCAGAGAAGGGGGCCGGCTGTGCACCAGTGGGACCCACGGCCTGTGGTTCTGGGTCCTCTGTGGCCGCGGAAAACCAGGACCACCGACTGTGCGACAACAGAGGCCCCGTGGAGCCTCCTGCCTGTTACCCTGACTCAATGCATATGGGCTACGTCAATGCTCAGGACACGAACGTTGGGGCATGTGCTTCATTCACAGAGGGGCCAGGCTCACCAAACTTTGGGAGGGATCGATTTGCAAGTGTTGAGATGCTGGTCATCTGTCTGATGCCTGTGTGTGTGTGTGTGTGTGTGCAGACTGAGTGGCCGCTGGTGGCTGTGCATAATCACCTGGCATCTTCTCCCATCGCCTGACAGCCCACGGAGGAGAATGAGCCGTGCCTGCCGTCGTGGCTCGGTGCGTGGTAAGCCCTCATCAGAGACTGTGCGATTCTGACAAGACGGGAGAGTCCCTCAGGAGACAAAGGCCAGTGACAGTGGAACTTCCTTGGAAGGGGAGGGAGAAGAAAAGATTCTCGAGGGCGGACAGCCTCCCTTTTCCTCTCCTGTGGGAGGGGCTGGTCGTCTAAGACACCAGGGAACGGTGGCCTCCGATGATGCCCGAAGAGCCACGTGTCACCTGATGCCTCGGCACACACAGTGCGCCGGGGTCTGGACACACAGACGACTCGGGTCTGTTAGAGTTCATACGGGCTCTGCCTGCTCAACCTTGGTACAACTGCCGCGTGTGGTCTCCAGGACCCGTGTGCTGAGTGGGGGCGGCCTGTGCGGGTGCCTGTGCTGTGCTCATCTGCGTGGCCCCAGGGGGGTGACTTTCACAGGAGACTGTGGTCGCAGCCCTCTTGCCGTGAATGGAGGGAGGCGGAAGAGCCATCAGGACCCCAGTCCTTTCTGGCAACTTCCAGTAACGCCAGAGAGAGCAGCTCAGTTGGGGCGGAGGGGGGAGGGGCGACCACGGCCCAACACGGAAGAGGGACACGAAGCCGCCAGCCTGAACCGAGGCTTGGCATTCCGACAAAGTGCCAACCATCAACGTCACCGGGAAAAATTCACCATCGGACAGAAACAAAATATATTTATTAGAAATGTGACACAGTCGTACATCATACACTTCCAAATGTTAATAGTTAATACGTCTACGTTGGCACGTCACGTCCCGACAGTGCTGGGTGTGCTCTTTCTAGAAACGAGGCCACAGATGTATCCACTGTATTCAACTAATGTAGTTAAAATTAGTGATCGGCCGAGGATGGCGTAGACTTAGCCGCAGTCTAGCCTGGGTCGGAGGAGTGACACACCCAGGGCACTCGGGCAAACGGGATACTTAAAAGTACTTCTTAAAAAGGTAGCTGTGTCCTGTTCTTTACTGCGTGTCACTGGTGGTTCACCTCAAAATGGCACTCGAGCTTTGGGCCAGGAGGAGCCGCGGCTGGATTTGGCATATGGGTTTGTGTACGGGGGCCGAGTCCTCTCCTTCCGCGGGCTTCCACGGGCTTCCGCGGGCCGGTGAAGTGCCTGCCCTCCCCCGAGAGATTCAGGGAACATCGGTTTCCGCGGGGGAAGAGAACACCGCAGATGAACGTTCGTCACCGCCCCACGGCTCACCGCTTCGGGAAACTCTCAACCAAAGCTACAACACAACGGCTGAATGAAGAACGAAAACCCAAGACTAACGTCATTTCTGAAGTGAGAAGGGACTAGGGTGGGAAGGGAAGTGGGCGTTCGCCTGGTTCCTCAGAATATGCTCGCCCCGGGGAGCAGGGGCGGGGGCACCACCATCAGGCAGCTAGAGTTCACGTCCACGAAAGATCTCCCAGTGAACGAACCCGTGGACTCGGCTTTAAGTCTTTGAAGAACTCCTCCACTCTACTGGGGCAATTAAAAATGGGTCTAAAACCCCCATCCGGTGGCCCAGCACTGGGGCGGGGACAGCTTGCCCCGGTCTGAGGCTCTGCGAGTGCTGGAAGGCCCGGTCCCCCTCGAAGGACGCTGTGGGGCCAGACCTGCCCCCCAGCCACCACCAGGCTTCCCCTTCTGGAAGCGTGCCCACTGGCAAAGAAAATGGTAGTCAAGGAGCTTCTTTGAGTTATAAAAATAAATGGCACATGGCCTTTCTTTCATAGGACATTTCTTTCTTTCTTTTTCTGCTAAAGGGAGCAGGTTCCAGTGTTGGAGAAGAAACGGCGTCACCCCTGCATAGACCTTGCTTCGCCCAGAGCTGAATCATCGGACTCATTTACTGTAATCACTAAAAACAGGGCCCAGTAATGCTAAACACCCCCTCCAGGTATCCCTAGACCTCTTTGGCCTCTCCCACACAAAACCCCGAAGTAATCCCAGATCAAACACGACAACCGAGAGCTCACCCCGATACTCGGGACGCTAACCTTTCCCCACTGCAAGGGTGAGCAAGGGAGAGGCTTGGAGGTCATGGAAATGCCTGTTATGTCAACAAAAGACAGATGCGTGGAGCCACACAGGGAATCCCTTCCATTTGGATACGCTCCTCAGGAAGGAGTAAAGCAAATTTGCTCAGGCCGTGCCTCCACTTCCATTTGAAAACAAAAGAGCCACTGACAACGTCATCCTCCCCAAACTGCTCCGGAGAGACCTCAGATGCCACTCACCGCCCTGCCCTGAGGAGCAAGAGGAAAGGCCTTCTCTCCTCTCCGTGGCTGTCAGGGGAACTCTGGAAACATACAGAAGACATCCCTGGTTCGACGGCTGGGGCAGGCCAGGAGGGTGCGTTTTGAACACGTTCCGCAGGAGATCCTGATCTAGGGCCACAGAGGAGGACGGGTAAGCAGGCAGGTGTGGCAGCCTGAGAGTGAGGGGCGGACCCCCTGCAGAGATTTACTGCAGAGTGACACTGGGAGGTCCCAGGGACTGACACAGGGACGGCCCTTGGGGGCGGTGGGGAGGAAACACTTGCATCAGCAGGTGGCAGGCACCGAGGTCACCTGACTACCCTGTGAGCCACGCCTTCACGTGCTACATGATGCACATTTGCGGGCCCCACCGACCTCCAGGGAGCTGCCAGGTCGGTCCTCAGCGGGTCTCCCTGCAAGATCTGGGGGGGTGGGGGGTGGGGAGGGGGGAGTGCCCTCTGCAGCCACTAGGGGTGACGGCAGGACGGTAGACGGTTCACTTCTAAATGGAGCCATCCCTGCCCACCGCTCAGGGCTTGCTGTTGCCATGCAGATATGAAGGGCCCGAGGAGATACCGAAGACCGAGTCTAGAGTTCAAATACTGTTTTCGCCTGCGTCCGCCCGGCACCTCTTCAGCCTGTTGGCGCAAACACACGAAGACCCGGGTGGGCGCAGGCCGCTTCGCACGCAGGGGGCTTCCTGTTAGGTTCGGCACCTGGGGCAAACGTGTGCGGGCGTGCACGGGCGTGTGGACTCGCGGGGCAAACACAGCAGGCGGGCAGGTGCTGATGGGTCCCTTCCAGCACGCGGGGGACTGCCTGGCCCGGGGCTTCGGAGCGTGACCGCGTCCCAGCACACGGACGGACACACGCTTCTCTCCGCGAGCCACCCCACGGGCCACCGCAGCAAAGCGCCCACGGGCTGCTTTGTGTGCTGGCGCGTCTTGTCTTCCCCCCAAAGACTCCAGTAAGTGACAGCGAGATGTAAACTGCTCAGTCCGGTTCTAGGTGTTCAAACTGTTGTCTGGAACGGAAGCGTTACGGCCCCCAAAAGGCAGGGCTGGAGCGTTTTTCCAAGCTGCTCCAGAGCCGAGTGTTTGTCCTTTTTGTGTTTTGATGAGCGTGTGGGTTTCGGAGGCCGTGGGTGGTGGCAGGGGCAAAGTTTTTCTAAAGGCCAAAGGAAGGAGTTTTAGTGAAAAGATGGCTGTTTGTCGTGAGGCTCCGCAGCCCACGGGTGAGGTCGTGGTGTGTGACCGGAGATGTCCTACTGGGTTCTCATGGAGTGAGCCTGGGCGTGGACCCTTAGGTCTAGAAGGAGGGAGGCCCGTGGGAGAGCAAGGCTTTCCAACTTACGCGCCAAATGCATCTAGATTAAAAGTAGGTGTGCCCTGGAACCCAGCTCCGTTCTTATTTGTGTGTGGGCCCCCCCGGATCGAGCGTTGAGGGTGGTGGACGGAGCAGGGCCTGTGCAAAGTGACCAGGTGCCCCCAGGACAGGCTGCGGGCGGTGGGCGGCTGCTCGAGGGCCCTTCCGGGTTTACGTCTCAAAGTACTTGTAGATCTGGGCCACGTACTGCATCACGCTTTGCCAGTCGGGCCGGTCCGTGTACAGCATCTCACTGAGCTCCTGCGGGAAAGAGGAGGAGGTCACGGGGGGACACCACAGACCGCCTTCCCACAAAGGGGCTCAGAGCCTGGTCCGGGCTGGTGCTGCCTGGAGACCCCCCCACCTGCATGGACAGGAGGCGTGGGCAAGTTAAAAGAAAAGCGTTTTATTCCTAATCAGGAGATACTGTCCCTTTTAAAAAACATTAGACAGGACTTCCTCCCCCTTTTCATCTTAAGAGCATGACAGCATTTTAAAGAAAACTTTGCAGGGGCGCCTGGGTGGATCAGTTGGTTAAGCATCTGACTCTTGGCTCAGGTTGTGATCTCACAGTTTTGTGAGTTCGAGCCCCGCATCCGGCTCTGTGCTGACAGCACACAGCCTGCTTGGGATTCTCTCTCTCCCTCTCTCTCTCTGCCTCTCCCCTGCTTGTTCTCACTCTCAAAATAAATAAATGAACTTAAATTAAAAAAAAAACTTTCTTGGGGCGCCCGGGTGGCTCAGTCGGTTAGGCGGCCGACTTTGGCTCAGGTCATGATCTCACAGTCTGAGTTTGAGCCCTGCGTCAGGCTCTGTGCAGACAGCTTGGAGCCTGGAGCCTGCTTTGGAATCTGTGTGTGTGTGTGTCTCTCTCTCTCTCTCTGCCCCTACCTGTTCGTGCTCTGTCTCTCTCTGTCTCAGAAATAAATAAACGTTAAAAAAAAAAAATTAAAAAAAAAAAAGCTTTGCAAAGAGAAAGTCACCCATAATTCCATTATCATAAAACAATTTCCACTTTCCTAAGTTATATTTGCAGGTACCCCTATGTTCTCCCACGCTTCCATCGAGTGGACATATCGTGTGCTCTGAGTTTTTTTACTTCATGCTTTCCATGCACAATCTCACGGGCTGCTGTGTCGCGACGCTGGCCATCACGGGAGGGAGTGCACACAGCCCACGAAACTGCTGCCCCACAATCCACACGACATCTAATGCTCGCCGTGGGGCGTGCGCTCACTTCTTCACGTTACAGACTTTGCCGTAAGCACCTCCGTGGGCGGAGTTGTTGAATTCATGCCTTGAGATGAATTCCCATGAATGGGATGGCCACAAAAGCCTTGACCCAATTGAGAATGCAACCAGCGTCTTATCAGAATCAGGTGTCAGACCACTTAATGTTTTTGTCGTTGTTGTTTGTCCCCTTGTTTAGTAGGCTATCAGCAAGAGCAGAGGAGGCCACAAAGTGACAGACAGGATGGCTGGGCCAAATGTTCCTGAAATACATGCCACTAAAGGTATTAGAAAATTCACTTCGGGACTGAATTTGGATTCTTTTGTGGTCACAAGAGGGGAGTAGGCAAGGACTCTGATGGAAAGCCAGGAGTAGAGATGCCGTGGAAAATCAAGGTTGAACTTATTGGGCACATCTGTTCTTGAGCAGTGACAGAACTGAGGCCTGTCACCAGCCATTTATTTCCTGTTTCCACAACACCTAAATATACTTGACCATTTCTACTTCCTGGTTATGCTAAAAAAATTATCAGCCTCTCTCTGGTCATGGGAAAGGAGTGAAAAGGCAGCGAGTGGAACATTATAGACAGATCTACTGAGAACAACTTAAAAACATAATTTTCACAGAATACAAGGATTAAAAGTCTCCTTCTATATAAACTACTGTGGGCGGGACTGTGCACACAGACCGATGCATGAAGAGCTAAGCTTCTCACAATAGCAGGGTTGTTTAGATGACAATAGTGAAAATAAACCATCAAGAATTGAGTGTGACTTGGGGGTGCCTGGATGGCTCAGTCGGTTACGCGTCCAACTCTTGATTTCGGCTCAGGTCATATGATCTCACAGTTCGTGGGATCAATCCCTGTGTTGGGTTCCATGCTGACAG
The DNA here is from genome assembly GCF_016509475.1 of Prionailurus bengalensis. Classification (NCBI taxonomy): domain Eukaryota; kingdom Metazoa; phylum Chordata; class Mammalia; order Carnivora; family Felidae; genus Prionailurus; species Prionailurus bengalensis. The sequence continues at coordinate 9,771,458 of NC_057347.1, forward strand.
TGCAGAGCCTGCTTGGGATTCTCTCTCTCTCTCTCTCTCTCTCTCTCTCTCTCTCCCTCCCTCCCTCTCTCTCTGCTCCTGTCCCACTCGTATTCTCTCTCTTTCAAAATAAATAAACTCTAAAAGTTAAAAAAAAAGAAAAATTGAGTGTGACATTTAGGAGGTAGGGGAGGTGCTCTGAGAAAGGAAGCCACACCTATGAACCAAGAGAGATGACAAGCCTCCCTCCCTGTGACGGCGAGGATGGGTCTTGTGTCTCAGAGAGGACACAGGAGTCGGACCGACGCTCGCAGCTTTACTCAGACTATCTCACATGCCTGAACCTAACAATAGTAACATTACTATATTTTGGCACATTGTCAACATTGCAGCTGAACACATCTGGAGAAATAATTATGGCACATTTCTGGGGATGGGCGAGTAAGCCGCCTGAACAGAAATCTGAGGACGTGTGACATGTATTTGAATCAGGAGCTGAAAACCTTTCAAAAATGGAAAACACCAGGCTCGGATGGTTTCACTGGCTAATTCTGCCAGATACTGAAGGAAGAAATAATGCCGGTTCTACACATTCCCTTCCAGGAAATAGAAGAGGAGGGAACACTTCTTCACTCGTTCTCTGGAGCCAGCGTTGCCCTAATACCAAATCAGACAAAGACTTTAACGAGAAAGCTATCGATTTTCTCACATGAACACAAACACAGATGTCCTTAACAAACATTAGCAAACTGAATCATGATCAGGTGGGGTTCATAGCAGGAATGCAAGGGAGGTTCAACATCCAAAAGTCAGCATTGTTATTATTGCCACACTTAATAAGAAAAGTCATATGATCACATCAGCAGATGCAGAAAAAACATTCACACATAAACCTTGGAGATATTTGTGGGTTTGGTTTGAGACCACCACAATAAAGCAAACATAGCTTAAACAAGTCAAATGAATTTTTTGAGTTGTCAGTGCAGATAAGTTAGAGTTACTCTACTGTAGTCTATTCCGTGTGCCATAGCATATGTCTGAAAAAACCCACAAGGTACGTTTGACCCTTGCACAATGAAAAAGCTTGAAATACTTTGAGAATTACCAAAATGTGACACAGAGACGGGAAGTGAGCAAAGGCTGTTGGAAAAATGGTGCCAACAGACTTGCTTGACGGAGGGTTGCCACAAACCTTCCATTTGCAAAAAATGCAGTATCTGTGAGGCTCAATAAAGGGAAGCACAAATGAGGTATGCCCGCACACAAAATTCAGCAACTAGTCATGATAAAAACACCCCAAAGACTAGAAAAGTAGAAGGGCATTTCTTTTACCTAATAAAGGACATGCACAAAAACCGAAAGCTGACATCATACTAACTGGAGAAACTGAACACTCTCCCAGTAAGATCAGGAGGAAAGAACAAGGCAAGGATGCCTTCTCTCACTTTTTCTACTGGACACTGTACCAGAAGTTCTAGCTAATGCAATAAGGCAAGAAAAAGAAACAAAAGGCATACAGACTAGGAAAGGCAGGACTAAATCTGTCTTTATTTGCAGATGAAATGATAGTTGATGTAGAAAACTCCAAAGAGTCTACCAAAAAACCCACTGGAACTAATACACAAGTTTAGCAAGATCTCAGTCAATAGCTTTCCTACGAAATACCAGCAATGGACAACTGAAACGTGAAACCAAATCAAACCATTTAAACGGCACTAAATTTTTAAAAAGGATTTATAGGCAGAAAACTTGTTTATAAAACACTATATGCAGAAAACTACAAAACACTGATGAAAGAAATCAAGAAGCTCTAAATAAATGGAGAGTATTCTATGTTCGTGGATCTATAGATACAACATAATCCCAATCAAAATCCTGGCAAGGTCTTTTTGGGGGGTAGATATTGACAAACTGATTCTAAAATCTGTAAAGCAAAGGAACTAGGACAACCAAATAAATTCTAAAAAGAAGAATAATGTTTGAAGATTTAACTTCACAGTTTAAATTTTTTTTTTTTTAATGTTTATTTATTTTTGAGACAGAGAGAGACAGAGCATGAACGGGGGAGGGTCAGAGAGAGGGAGACACAGAATCTGAAACAGGCTCCAGGCTCTGAGCGGTCAGCACAGAGCCCAATGCGGGGCTCGAACTCACGGACCGTGAGATCATGACCTGAGCCAAAGTCGGCTGCTCAACCGACTGAGCCACCCAGGCACCCCTTAACTTCACAGTTTATAAAGCTGTATTAAAAATTTTTGTAAGTCAATTTGACAATAAATTTAAAAAATTAAAAAAATTGTTTTAATGTTTATTTTTGAGAGAGAGAGAGAAACAGTGAGAGTGGGAGAGGTGCAGAGAGAGAGAGAGACAAAGAGAGACAGAGACGGAATCTGAAGCAGGCTCCAAGCTCTGAGCTGTCAGCACAGAGCCCAAGGTGGGGCTTGAACTCATGAACCGCAAGATCATTAACCTGAGCTGTCAGATGCTTAACTGACTGAGCCACCCAGGTGCTGCTACAAAGCTGTATTCATCAGGACAGTGTGGTATTGGCCAAGTGACAAGACACTTAGATCATGTTATACGTATTTTACCACAATAAAAATAATTGAAAAGACAGGGCTTCCTGCCCTTGGGAGCTCATGGTCTTGGGGAGATGGGATGAAGTTCTATAATCAGACACATCACAACATAACACAGCATGTGCTACATAGTACGAGGAGTAAATGCGGCTCTAAGAACCCAAAGGTGGGCACGGCTGTCCTGGATGGAGGGTCATGGGGCAGGTTAAGACGTGGGCTCTGAAGAAGGCCGGCCTGCCTTGACTCTTACCTCCGCTATTCACTCCTGTGTGAGCTTTTACGGAACAGCACCCGCCTCACTGTCCTTCCTGTAAGGAGCATCTGTCATTACAGGACTTCTGAGAGGATTCAGTGAGTCAACATATGGAAAATGCCTGGCACGTGGGAAACGCGAAAAGCAATTTTTCACGCTATTAAACTCAGATGAACTCTTTGAGTATCCTTTATAAAGTTTATACTACAGTGCAGGCTCGCTTACACCTACAGAATCATTCAGACACCGTCATCAAAGCCTGAGTTGTAATGACCCCCTCCTAACCTCCGTGGGTAGTGACTGTCCGGGTGGCTTACTCGTTAAGCAACACTGTCACAGACTATGACTCAGCGTGAGAGTGCTCCCCTCACCAGCATACAAACACATCAGTTCTCAGAGGACACACCTTCTGGCTGTCGTTCAGGTAATGGCAATATGATACCACACATCCTCTCTTATCTATTCGTTCCATGGGGAGTGGTCACCCTTGTCATGTGGTGGCCTAAATTTCTACCCTATGCTGAGAAAGTGGCTGAGAAAGAATGCATTTTTTTCTTCCTTTCTCTCTTTTTCTTCCTTCCTTCCTTCCTTCCTTCCTTCCTTCCTTCCTTCCTTCCTTCCTTCCTTTCTTTTTACTGACTAATCTTACAAGAGACCTTTATCAAAGACCCGGGGGTTTTTACTGCTGCCAATTCTGACTGCATGTATTTTAAAAGTGTCATGTGTAATTAAGGATTATTTTTCAATCCACATCAAGACACCGAAGAGCAAGTTTAATAATGTAGGAAGTTTCTGTTTTGTTGATGGCACGAACTAGTTAAATGGCTCGCAAGCATCTCCAAATGCTTCTGAGATTAATTCTTATGCTTGTATCTCCTCACAGACATCTGTAAAAATGCAGCCATTGGCTCTGTTTGACAAGATGATCTCATTCACTTCCTAGCTTTCACTGACTTCTGCAGTATGTCAGATAAAAAAAACAGGGAAAAAAAGGTGAAATTAAAAAAGAAGCAACTATTAGCTGGAACACTACAGAGAAAAACATTCTGTGTATGATATCTTCTAACAAGTTCGCATTTTTTCTTTGATTCCCCGCATTAATTATCTGTTGTTACTTGTTAGCTGTCCAGTGTTTCAGAAGGGAAGATAAATCAGATTCCCGTGCCTCCATCTTGGCCAGACATGTATGTCCCCTCCTTTCTAAATTCTCTAGCCTTTAATTTATAGGACAGGGACATCTGTTTCTTGTAGAAAGTTTTGTAGAATTTGGGCTCACTGGCATTTTTGTGTGTGCGCGACTACATTTTTTAAACAATGAATTCAATTTCTTTCATGGTTGAACTTCTACTTCTTTTTGAGTGAGTTTTGGAGAAATAGTTACAGTTAGTATTTGAAGAAATACATTTATATTTGTTTAGAAAACTGTCCGTTCTGATTTAAACGCATTGGCCTAACTTTGTTCCTAGTACTGAAATTTCTATGATCGCTTTTCCATTTCTCAGACTCCCTTCATACTCTGCTGGTTGCAGAACTGTCTCTGTTGTTTCCACTTGGGTTTTCCCCATCACTGATGAGACTGAACACCTCTGTAAGTGTTTATTAGCCATGCACGAGTTGCCACGCACCTCTCCTAAGGTGTCTTCTTTATTATTGGCTAGTAGAAATTATTTATAGATTACCGGTCTTCGCTTTACTTTTTACGCAGCTCCTTCCGTTATGATGTGTCTAGATGGGTCTTTTGTATTATTCATCTTGTTAGAGATTCATCTTGTTAGAGAGATTCACCTTGTTAGAGACCAAGAATCTGTGGTCTTTCATCATTCTGGAAAAATTTCAGGCACCATTGCTTCAAATATTTTCTCTCCCACTCTTTCTTTCCTCTTCTGGAATTCCCACTGGCCATGGGACTTGGAAATTATCTGATTTTTATCTTCCATTCTCTTAAGGTCAGTGACAGACACTATCAGTTGGTTAATCTAATGGCCGTTACCAACCCCCCTCTCCCTTGTAGATTTCCAGCTGAAGAGAATGGAGAACATTCACTGTTTACTTTCTCAAATTCCCTTGCAGCCGGGGTGGCCATGGAACAGAGTACTGCCAGCGAGCTGGAGGGACTCTGGGAAGCCTTCTGATTTCCTTATCAAAGGGGGGAAGACAGGAGGCACTTGCTCTAGTCCATCCCACTCCCCTTCTTGCCCTGCAGATATAGGAGTGATGTCTGGAGCTTGACAGCCATGTTCAGCCACAGAGGACATGGGGACAATGAGGTAATAGATTAAAGATGGTAGAGTGTAGACAAAACACACTCTGGGGTCCTTGATTACAACACTGAGTAGTGAACCACTCCTGAAACCGCTTTTGGACTTCTCATTAAAAAATAAAATTAACATCTTTATGGTTTAAGCAACTGTTACTTGGTTTTCCATTTCTTGAATTTGAATACATACTAACTAATAAAACCTCTCTATTATATTTTCCATTTTTTAAATGTCTGTTTTATGTTCTGGATAACCTCCTTAGTTCTATTTTCCAGTCCAGTAGTTCTCTCTTCTGCTGTATCTAATCCGTTTTTCAACCCGACCGGGTTTTTTCTTTTTTTTTTAATTCCTAATTTTTACTTCTACAAGTTTCACTTGAATCTTTCCCCAAATCTTTTTTTATAGTACTATGCTTCTTCCTTATGAGTTTTAAAAAAATTTATTTGAGAGAGAGAACAAGCGGGGGAGGAGCAGAGAGACAGGGAGAGAGAGAATCCCTAAGCAGACTCTGCATTCTCAGCACAAAGCCCTATGCGGGGCTCAATCTCAGGAACCATTAGATCATGACCTGAGCCGAAAGGATGAGTTGGACGCTTAACTGACTGAGCCACCCAGACGCCCCCTTGTGATTTTTGTTCTCTTTTTATCTCTTTATTTTTAAGTTTATTTATTTAGAGAATGAGAGAGACAGCATGTGTAAGTTGGGGAGAGGCAGAGAGAGAGAGAGAGAGAGAGAGAAAGAGAGAGACACCAAGAGAGTCCCAAGTAGCCTCTGCACTGTCAGCTGGGAGCTTGGTGCAGGGCTCGAACTTGCAAACTGTGAGATCATGACGTGAGCTGAAACTAAGAGTTGGATACTTAACTGGCAGACTGAGCCACCCAGGCACCCCCCTCTTTTATCTCTTTAATATTCGCAAACATAGCCTTCTGTAGTCGCTTTCTTATTGTTTTATTATCCCAAGCTCTGGTAGATGATCCTCTTGTTTGCTATGTCTACTGACTGGCTCAGCTAGCTCACTTTCTTGAGTGTTTTGTAATTTTGGATTGTGAATGTATTCTCAGTGGCTATTATACTACTAAGCCAGGAGCTTCCTGCTTCAGGCAGTATAAACTATCTTGTAGCACAGATATTATAAATTTGGACTCCAAAGCTCATTTGGCCCAGTTTTCTTTTCTTGTAGATTTCCCTTTTTCTGGCTACCAAAAAACAAAACAAAACAAAACAAAACAAAACAAAACAAAAGAAAACAAAAAAAATAACTCAGGTGGAGACCAAGCTTCCTGCCTAGACTGTCAGGCAGGGTTTTTTATTTTCCCCTTCACTGAGAAGAACGTTACTTTGTGAGCCTTGGTTTTGTGCAAGGGTCTCAGTACTAATGTCCCGTTTATGGGAGCTCAGAGCCTTGTTTCTTGTTCCTGTGTTGGCATTTAAATAAAACCTATATCCATTAGGTACCCGTTTCCTGTGACCCCTCCACCGACACCCCCAGGCCTACTTCTGAGAGTTGTCACAGTCTCGGCTCATGCCTCATGGTTCTGGTTTTCACTTCTCTTTGAATTTATGACATCTGGTGATTTCCCATTCTTTTTTTAGACCTCAACTACGTATTGATATTTTTTTAAATTACATCTTATCAAATTTTATCAGATTTCAAGAGGGCTTTAATGATAATTCAGTCCACTGTGCTTCCAGAAATGAAATTTAGCCACAACGAAATCTTTGAAAACCCTCTAAATCATATGTGGTCAGACCAACTGGATATTTACATGTTAGGGATCGTGAGTAACAAATCTTCAGCAAATGGATTTTAATATTCTGTAAGAAATTGTGTAGATGGCATAAAGTTCTTTCTCCTACAGGTAGAACAAAATATCACAAGGATACAAAATAGGATACTTACCAGGCTGGGTTTGATGCCCACACTTTCAGCTGCTTCAAATGCCAACAAGAGATTTCTTTTCTAGGTTAAAAAGACAGAAACTGGTATTACCAACTAAAAATAGATAGCTTTTAAAAAATAAAAACAAATAGCTTTTGTTAGGAAAGAACACTAAACGACGCTCCCATACAGATTATCTACTATTACACAACACTTGAAATTTTAGGTCAAATATTCAAACAATAGTTTCAATCTAAGAAAAAAAAAAGACTGACAGGTTGTAATTGGTACTAAAAATGACATTATTGATGATTTCTGACTATCAAAGGTCAATCTGTGTTATTTTTTACTTTGTCACGATTCATGACATACATATTCTGTTGCGTATCAACCGTTGTTTAATTAATGTGCTATGTCATTTTCCCCTAGAATTCCGAAGGTACTGTTCCACAATTTGTAGCTTCTTTTTGAGACGCTTTCTGGCTGCTCCCTGCTGTTTCCTCGCCTGGATGGACTTAAGAATCACTTTAGCATGCCTCCTCTCCTCCATAATTCATTTGAGAATCATTAGGATTATGTTACAATTTAATTAAATTGATGTGTTAAACATGATCGAGAGTGTAATGTTTCTGTGAGTATTCATGTTTTATGTTCCCCAGTAGAATTTTGTGACTTTATGCCTTTAGATTAAAAAAGTTTTTATATTGGGGCACCTAGGTGGCTCAGTCTGTTAAGCGTCCGACTTCAGATCAGGTCATGATTTCACGGTTTGTGGGTCCAAGCCCCATGTTGGGCTCTGTGCTCACAGCTCAGAGCCTGGAGCCTGCTTCACATTCTGTGTCTCCTTCTCTTTCTGCCCCTCCCCCGCTCATGTTCTGTCTCTTTCAAAAATAAATAAATTGAAAACAAATTTTTTTAAATAAAAAGTTTTATATTTGTTTTCTTTTTTGGTGACTTTTTTGGAGAGAGTGCATGCATGTACAAGAGGGAGAGAGAGAATCTTTTTTTTTTCTTTTTTAAGTTTATCTATTTATATTGAGAGAGAGAGAGAGAGAGAGAGAGAGAGACAGCACGCTAGTGAGCATGAGTGGGGGAGGGGCAGGAGAGAGACTCCCAAGCAGGCTCCTCGCTGTCAGCTCAGGGCCTAACACGGGGCTCGATCTCACGAACCATGAAATCATGACCTGAGCCGAAATCAAGAAGCAGACGCTTAACTGACTGAGCCACCCAGGCGCCCCACATTTGGATTTTATACATATTCTTATCTGTTTTTCCATTTCCTCATGGCCTCTGCCCTCTGTCCTTGGGTGCACATCTGCTTCCTGCCCTGACGCTGAAGCAAACTCTCTGCTCTAGGTACCAGGTCACAGAAAAACACTCAGACAAGGCTACACATGTCTTGTACCAGTGTGTGGTCAGGGCCTGGGAAAGCTGTTGATCTGCGGTCAGCTTGCCCAAGCCGCCAGCCCTCTTCCTCCACATTAAGGGAGATTAATGGGCAGGGACTAGAAACCTAATGCTGGTTTCCGTAACACTACTCTCTGTTCTGCTGAGTGGGGAGCTGAAAGCTGGCTCCTGGCTTCCTTTAATTGAGCCCAAACTTGGGGCAGCCATTTCCTATTCTGTGCTAATGAGGCCTTTATCCTTATTTTAAAGTCTTCTTGGTTAGTTTTGAGGAGAAAGGGGGTTTGTAAGCCCTGTCCGCTACCATTATTCCAGAAGTCATGCCTTTTAATATGTAATGCCAAATTGTTTTCTAAAACACGACACCAGGGGGGCCTGGCTGGCTTAGTTGGTAGATCATGCGACTCTTCATCTCAGGGTCACGAGTTCAAGCCCCACGCTGGGCATGAAGCCTATGAAATGACATGACATGACAAGACACGACATGGCATGAGAAAATAAAAATGATACACCAATTTTCAATTCCAGCAACAGGGTGTAAGCGTCCACTTTCTCACACCCTTACCTGCATAGACTATTACGACCAAGCACTGTTATCTAATTCTCTCTCATCACATCACTGCTACGCCACTGCGAGATGGCCACTTATGGGGAGCAGCAGAGTGTGTCTGGGGCGGAAGCCAGGAAGGGCCTCACTCGGCCTAGCTCTGCCCACACGGGCCAGAGACCTTCCAGACCCCGGACGATAAGCCCCTGGTTAGAGACCTCTGCCGTTGGCCCCGTTGGCAGGGCATCTCACCTGAAACTGACAGCAGAAAGCACCCCAAGTCCAGAGTTTTCCCTCTCACGTTAACATTTTGTTTCAGACACTGGCATGAAAACACTCCATTCTGTCAATTCTATCATCCGAATCTGCGTAGCCTCCGTGGAAGTTTCATAGGCTGACACACTGAAAAAAATGTGTAACTCATGTCTCCTCAATGGCTTGGAAGACATCCTTGTTAGTTTTATCAGAAATTCCCTGCTTAGCACTGATGTCAGACTTCCATGGTTGCATCACTTCCGTCTGAATTGGGGCAACAGCTCACGACTTCTGAACTTCCCAGGCTATCATTAATCTCCCAGACCCACAGTCTCCCGCGATCTGACCTGGGTGCTCCCTGACTGCATTAGCCTAGATTAAGGGGGGAGAAATTCAGCCCTACATGGAGAAAATACCAGCCCCTCTACCGCAAGGACAATAGGAAGTACACAGACAGTGGCTTCTGGCTGTCTGCAAATCTGCAGCAGGTCACTGGACAGCCAGCTGGGTGCTATGTGGGAGTCAGGGGCACCCACAGCGAGACGATACGGTTCCACAGGGAACATATGCTCATGGTTCAAGGTGTGAAGGCACACACTTTTAGGTTCATTTTTCTCCAACAGCTGGGTAGCGATTTAGGACAAAGAGCCTAGATATGTTTTGCATGACAGCAGAGGAACATCGCGCATATACAGGAAGACTCCTGTTTTAGGTGGTGTATTCCTAAGTGCTCAGCCTTCTATCAACTGTGGTTTTAGGGAGGGCCTCTGAATATTCTGAATTGTGTTATGCTCGCTCTTTACTCCATTATCTTCGTAATATGACATGGAAAAGGCAGAGACTGGAAAGTGAAGAGGGAGGGAAGAAAACGGACATCGAGGTCACGGCTGGATGTGAGGGGCACGATCACAGGCGGCGTGGACCCCGCATTGCCCTGCCCTGTGTCCTCCTCTCTGGTTGCTCTATCCTGGTTCCCTTTTTGGGTCACTCTCGACCTAGACAACAGGCATTGGAGTCCTCAAGGTTGTTCCTTAGCCTTTTCTCTACGCCTCTGTGATACTGGGATTTATAGTAAGAAATATATATTTGGTCTTTGTCCCTGGTTCCTGGCAGAGCTCCTAAAACCCTTATAATTTCCTACAGAAGAGCCACAGGGGCATCTTTTGTTACAATTTTTGGTTTTTGTCCTCAGTTCCAGAAATGGCTTCAGGACAGTCATGTTGAAATAGATGTCTTTTGTTATTCATAACAAACTCCTTTCAACCACACCTGAGTTTATGTCAAAGAGGTGATGTTCCACCAACCCCCAGATCACCCAAGGATGCCCTAGCAACCAGCCATGTGATCAAACGGTTGGAACTGTCAGTCCCACATTCCCCTGGCCCCAACCTCAGGGACAGGAGACAGACTGGACACTGAGAGTTCAATCACAGATGGTCCGTGATTTAATCCATTGTGGCTGTGTCATGAAGCTTCCATAGAACTTAAAAGGGTGGGGTTCAGAAAGCACCTTGGATTGGTGACTCCATCTATGTGCTGGGAGGGTGGTGCACCCCAAAGTCCAAGGGGACAGAAGCTCCTGTGCTTGGGACCCTTCTGGACCCCACCCTATGGGTCTCCTCATCTGACTGATCATTAGTGTCCTTCAATATCCTTTGTAATAAACTGGTAGCCTAGTAAGTTCTGTGAGCCAGCCTAGCAAATTAACTAAACCTCAGGAAGGGGTCACAGGGACCTCTGAGTTACAGTTGGTCAATCAGAAGCACAGGCGACAGTCGAGTTGTGACTGGGGTCTGAGGTGAGACTGAGCCCTTAACCTGTGGGACCCGATGCTCCCTCCAGGTGGACAGTGTCAGAACGGAGATACACTTTAGGACATCCAGCTGGTGCTGCCAGATTGCTTGGTGTGGGAAAACCCCCCCATCTGTTTACAGAAGTGTCAGAAGTGAAACACTGGGAGGAGCAGAGATATAGAGGAGTGTGTTTCTCCTCAGAACCTCCCTCATGACCTAGGACTGAGGTGATCGCTACTCTCATGGCTTTAAAACACTATCTATACCTGCCCTGTTTCATGCAGCAGTCACGCTTGACATGACGCTGTTTAAATTCTAGTTCAAATTAAAAATTCTGTTTTCCAGTCATTTAAAGCCACATTCCATTAACAGCCCATATGGCTGGTGGCTACTGTACTGGACGGGACAAATATAGAACATTTCCATCACTTCTGTTCAATCAGGCAGCACTTATCTACTCATGGAAGACTCTTGGGGCACCTGGGTGGCTCAGTCGGTTAAGCGGCCGACTTCGGCTCAGGTCATGATCTCGCGGTCCATGAGTTCGAGCCCCGCGTCGGGTTCTGTGCTGATGGCTCGGAGCCTGGAGCCTGCTTCAGGTTCTGTGTCTCCCTCTCTCTCTGACCCTCCCCCATTCATGCTCTGTCTCTCTCTGTCTCAAAAATAAGTGAAACGTTAAAAAAAAAAATTATTACTCATGGAAGACTCCTGACTCTTTCCAGCTCTGATCTCCCCTCTAAACTCCACATTTGGTATCCAACTGCCTGCCTGACGTTGCAAACTGCATACTTCGTGAACATTTCTGACTTGACATGATTAAAAACAGAACACTTTTTTTGCTTTCCAAATGTTTAATAGTCCTGTCCGGCCTGCTTCACAGACTATAAACAAAGCACCACGCACACATTTTATGTCTTGAAATTTGTACACACTCTGTGATGCTTAATTTTATGTATCAACTTGGCTAGGTCGTGGTACCAGATATTTGGCCAACCATTATTCTAGATGTTTCTGTGACAGTATTTTAAAAATGAGGTTAACATTTAAATCGGCAGATTTTGGGTAAAGCAAATTACCCACCAGAGTGTAGGTGGGCCTCACCCAATCAGTTGAAGGTCTTATTAGAAAAAGACTTCTCTCCCTTCGACAAAGAAGGATTTCTGCTAGGAAACTGCCTTTAGATTCCAACGGTAGCATTCAACTTTCTTATACACACACACACACACACACACACACACACACACATACACACTATTAGTTCTGTTTCTCTGGGGAACTCTAACACTCTAAAAAAAATCATGGTCTAGTCACTTATTATCACCATCAGTGTCATGACCATTCTTTGGGCTTTATTTAAGCCCAAGTGTGGGATAATCAAAACAGAACTTTCCAGCATTTCTATTTGATCCCCATCTCAAAAATGGTCCGTCAGGCTAGACACATGGGGCCATCTTTCTTTCCTCTTGTCCTCCCCCACAACCAATCAGTTACTAAGTCCAGCTCATTCTATATCTAAGCCCTATTTCTATATCTTTCTATTTACGATGCTACTGCCCCAGCCACAGCTAGAGGCTGGAGCCAGGGAAGCTGAGTCCTGGCTGAGCTGTTCACTCCCACAGCACGGGGCTTCCCCTGTAGCTCTTCTGAGGTTTCTCTATAGCATTACGTGCTGTAGGTTTACTCACTTGTGGACTGTCTCTCTACTTCAGCGGGCAAAGAACAGGTCCACACTGTTCGCTGTTGTCTTTGCTACCGTGCGTGACGCTTGGCAAGAAACGCTTGGTGAGAGAAGGAGTGCAGGGCCCGGAAGAGCATCTGCCAATGTACGCTCTGTGGAATATGGTTTTGTGGGACGTTCTAGGTTAGGATTTGGCAAGCTACCGCCCATGGACCAAATCTGGCCCGCAGCCCGTTTTTGTGAATAAAGTTTTATTGGAACACAGCATATGCCCATGCATTTCGTCTACAGCCGCTCAGGCACTCCAGTGGTAGATGAGTAGCTGTGACAGAGACCCGTGGACCCGCCAAGCCTACCATTTGGCCCTTAACAGGAAAGTCTGCCAACTCTTGTTATAGGTAATTATGTGGAAGACCATTCTGTGGATCTCATATACGCAGGGCTTAATGGAGTCACACAGGTGTCTTTAATGAAGGACTTCTTGAAGTCTTCACTGGGCTAATGAGAGCTGTGAATCTCTGAGAATGTGACATAATATACAGTTTCCCAAGCTTATTTGAGGAGGGACATCCTTTCGCTGGTGCTTTCTGGTTCCTTGGAAAAGACTTTGAAAATGCTGGCCAGGGTCTCGAAATTTCATCAGGGCCTTCTCTGAAAAAATGGGCGACAGGGACTTCTCAGCAGCCGCAGTAAACCGGTCCTCACGGCCTTTTTCTAGCTAGTGAGGGAAACTGAGAAGTATTTACTGAGGGTGGGATCCTACAGCCTCGTCATACACTCAGTAGTTAGCTAAGCCTGGTGTCAATAGCCTAATTTCCTCTTGGGGTCTCATCGGGATGTGCCAGTATGACAGGACTCTTCCCTGGCATGTTCTAGAGGATTAGCAGGGCTGACTGGGCAGGTGACTTACTTTCTCCTGACTGTTCAGCTCCTGATACGGGATGTGGGCAGGCAGGTAGGTATGGAGGAGAGCACAGAAGGCCAAGCCATCACTCCAGCTGCTGCTGAAATTGGTGATATCGATGTTCTGTAGGGGAAAAGCAGCATTAGTCTCCAAACTGTGCAAAGTCAGAGAATACGGATGATACTTTGGGAAGATGGGTATCCGCCTCCGGGTTTGCAGGAAGGCCTGATAAGAAACCATCCAAGACTCCGGAAAGTCTTAATTAATTTGGGGACCGGCAATGGCCTGGTGCCACCCAAATCCATTCATAGAGTGGCATGGAAAAAAAAAAAAGCCTTTCGAGCTCAAAACCCTGGGGAATTCATTTCTGCCTGCCCCGTGGCACATTAAAAGCTCAGAGAGCTTTTATTCTCAAATTAGCCCACCCGATTAGCTGTGTATGCCCCAGCACTTCCCAGATTTATTTGGTCAAGGGGGAATCATCACCATCACCACCATCATCATCATCATCATCATCATGTATGACCCCAACTAACAACAGGTAGAGCGAGACAAAACGAGATCTTAAAAACCTACATGGCTGGTCCATGGCTTATTCCTGCTAATACCCTCTTCTCCCCACAACGTGAAGGGCTTGTCAGGGGGAGAAAACCCTTCACGGTCAACAGCATCCTTGTTAGAACATCAAATCCCCAAGGATTATGAGGCTACCTGAAGAAAAACCTTCCCCTCTGGAATAGGCTGGAGCCCCAGTAGCTACTTGGTAAACAGTGATTAGAAAGCCAGAATCTGACTTTATATGGCTTGGCTCCCAGGCAGGTCCCCTGGGCCCGATAGCCCCGGGCCACGTCCACCTCTCGGAGCCTCACACCTGTCACCCACCTGCCTCTTTCTCTCTGACCATGCTCCGTACTAACAGGGTTTTTCTTCCCTGGATTCCCAAAGCTCATCCCAAACGAAACGAAATGCCAGGTTCTCAAGCCCGCTAATTTCCTTAACGCCTTGTTTTACCTAGTGGCTGTTTAAATGTGCTGAAAAGGCCTGGGACAGGGAGTCCTGTAAGGAGTGCAGACGTGTGTGCTTCCGCGGGCTCTGCTGGGTTTGAGGTGTGAGTTCTGAGCACTTCAAGCGCAATAAGAAAGAGGACTTGAGCAAGGGTGGGGCTCCTTCTGCCATCTCCCCACAGCTGCTGGAGCCTGGGGGAGACACGGAAGTCCTCTTTCTCCCCCGGAACCCCCCATCCCGGGATGCGGGAAGCCAGCACGGTCAGCAAAGTGGGCAAAGGTGAACGGATGGCCAAGAGGCGGCTCTCTCTGAAGGCGTGGACGGGGACAGCCGGTCCCTCCCTCTGCCCAGACCAAATGCAAATGGGCAGAGGCTCCACTCTGACTGCCCTGGGAGGTTATTCAGGGCGTCTCCACCAGAAGCAACGGCACTTTCATAGGAGAGGAAGGGTGAAGAGGAACGTGGCAGGAAGATAAACTGGAGTAGGGGAGGGAGACTTTATGGAATGCTTCCTGAACTGTGCGTAAAAGAAGCTTCCAAGAACACACGTGGGCGGACATGTGTAATAAAATATGGTGGAAGAGTTTACCATGTGGTTTCCTGGGGCGGGGGGCGGGGGTGGAGGGGGTTGGAAGCAAATGGCTTTTATCATCTCGTTTGAACATTTTATCTAGATTTTACCAGTGCCAGTTCGAGCGAGCTCAGCCTTTGGCGACGATGTAGGTCAAACGCCTCAGTTTACAGCCAAGACACTGAGACCCGAGGAGATGGTGTCACACATCACACACAGGATTTACCTGGATGACGGATGCTTCAGCAGGCCAAGTCACACCCGCCCCCCGCCCCTCCCCGCCCCATGGCCCTTTCTATCAAACCTCCTCTGGCTTCTAGCCAGAGTCCGGGATGACCCAGGCGGACCTGAGAGCCTCCCCGCAAAGCACGGGCTTTCAGGGATGTTGGATTCTCCAGTCTGCTTTGCAGTGACATTCACCTGGGGGAAGGACAGCTGACTGAGAGCAACACATGACGATAATATCGCCTCTTCATCCTGGTTTTCATGACCCACGCGCAACCAAACGTTAAGAGCTGCTGAGCATCGGTGTTACAGAGAAGTCTGAGAATGCCCCGTCCCAGTTTCCAGGCTGAATGTGCAACAGCCGATCGTTTGGATTTTTGGCTTCAGAAAGCCTCTCTGGAGACTCTGGAGCTACTTGATGGGGCCTGGATGCTGCTTCAGAAATGGGAAGCATTGTAATTGTATGTTTTCTCAAAAGAAGAGGACAGACACAGGCGGGGGTCACGACCCGGCCGGTTTACTCCCAGTCTCAGGAGCTCGAACCAGAAGTCGTGCACATGGGGCCCTGGGAAGTGGGAGCAAGGAGCTGGGCCGGGCCAGCCTGGGAAACCAGGTGTCCCAGCTCTTCTCAACACGGAGTCCCCTTCCTTTCTTTGACTTGCAGAGGCTGTCTGAGGCCCCGTCTGCAAACCCATCTCTCACGGTAGTGCTCTCTCCGAAAGGCAATGAAGACATGAAGAAAAAGACAACTTCATTTTCTAGGAAAAGAAACTGAGGTCGTAAGAAGTGGTGTGTCAGTCAGAAAAAGGCCAACCGTTCCGTGATCAAGATGGGAGTCCCTTAAACAGGAGCCCCCTTACATACAAAGCTCCCAAAATGGGAGTGGGAAGGGCAGTCACCTCGACTGTCCACGATGTGTCTGTTCCTGGGCATCTGCTCATTTAATTCTCAGAACGGCCGTACGGGGCAAGTAGCAATGTGCCCCACTGCACAGATGAGGAAGCCGAAGCAGGAAGAAGTATCTCCGGGGCCAGAGCCAGGGACGGACTCCAGCTGTGGGTCGTGCCTTGCTGCACTGCCTTCCCTTCTTCACAAATTTACTCGACACCTAAAGCTTTTAAGATTTGATAAATCTTTCACTTCCTAAAACGTGAGAACATTCTGTACACTTATCTCTTGTGCCATTTTTTTGTTTCGTGATACAGAACGTCATTTCCCTGCATCTGCATGGCCTTCAGAAGGGTCGCGAGAGGCCGAATAGAGCGGAAGGAGCGACGATGCCGTCCTGTCTCACAAAGCCGACACAGTGCCCGGTAGTTTAGTTAACTGGGTGCCATTTAAAAACAGTTTTTGGGGGCGCCTGGGTGGCGCAGTCGGTTAAGCGGCCGGCTTCAGCCAGGTCACGATCTCGCGGTCCGTGAGTTCGAGTCCCGCGTCGGGCTCTGTGCTGACAGCTCGGAGCCTGGAGCCTGTTTCCGATTCTGTGTCTCCTTCTCTCTGACCCTCCCCCATTCGTGCTTTGTCTCTCTCTGTCTCAAAAATAAATAAACGTTAAAAAAAAAAAAAAAAAAAGAACAAGTGTGTGTTTATGATGCCTCATATAAGATGATGTAAAGCACCATACAAATCTCAAGAGTTGCTGTTGCTGCTATCTTTGCTCACTGAGGTGTATTTTGTTGTTTTTTAAAAAATTTTTTTTTTCAACGTTTATTTATTTTTGGGACAGAGAGAGACAGAGCATGAACGGGGGAGGGGCAGAGAGAGAGGGAGACACAGAATCAGAAACAGGCTCCAGGCTCTGAGCCATCAGCCCAGAGCCTGACGCGGGGCTCGAACTCACGGACCGCGAGATCGTGACCTGGCTGAAGTCGGACGCTTAACCGACTGCGCCACCCAGGCGCCCCCCACTGAGGTGTATTTTGGGGAGCTATGCGACATATTTCAGTGAATGAGGAGCTAGCGGATGGGGTGTGCCACGCTTTGACAGTGTTCACGGTTTTCACATGAAGGCGAGCTAGGCAGGGTGTGTGGGTCCCAGCGAAATGGGCTGAGACACAGAACTGATGCAGGAACCAGAGACGGAGGACGAGGCAGTCATGGCAGGAAGGTGCTCGTGTGGACAGGACCAAGGCACTGGGTGACAGGCAGGAAGACAACAGCTTCTTGGGCATGGCTGGCTGGCCAATCCCAAGAACCCCAGGAGCCAAGCAAGGACTAATTCTAGGTCCTACCCCTAAACAGGGTGAGGGGGGCGGTGAAAAGTCTTAGTTTTGGCTAGAGATGATCAGGACTGGCTTGGCCTTGGGCCGGGCGGGGTGGGGGTGGTAGGAGGTGATTCTTGCTGAGCTGGTGCTCAATGCCCACAGATGAACCTCTGACTTAGGACAAAAACTCAGGATAATAATACATATACCCCAGGCGGTATATTTCCCAATTGGGAATAATTTCCCAACTGGGATAATCTTCCCAATTATCATTCAGCTGAATTCCTAGGGGTTCATCAAAAGAATAACTAAGAGGAAAAGCAGAAAATGATCAACAAGGCATTCTAAAAATAACAAGGTATACCATCCATTACTTTCCTTGTTATGTATTCCTGAATAAAACTGACTATGATAACCAGAAGTTAGTAATGGAAAGAGAACATACAGAGGATTCTGGGGGTGCTGGCAAGGCTATGTTTCAGGACCTGAATGCTGATTATACGGGTATCTTCATTTCACGAAATTTCATCGCACTATACTCTTGTACATTCTATCTCCGTAAGAAAGGGAGGGAAGGGGAAAGACCGACTCTGATCATCTTAAGGGACTGACTTGTGGCTGTTAAAAAGAAGTACACTTTCTGGGTTTTATCTACTGTAAGATTTACTGAGGAGGGGGAAAAGCAGAGCAAAAACCCAAAGACACAAACCGATTATTTCCCCAGGGGAAATGGTTAATTACACATTTCAAATTAACTTTCTCTGGGATATAAATACCTTAGAGATATTTCTGAGAAGAAGAGAATTCTGGGGAAAGGAAATCTCAGATAGAGAGATAGGAAGAGATATAGATAGTCAGATACGGATATAAAAAGTAACAATCCAAGCATCTCCAAAATAAGTTTCTATGAACGCTCAGAAAAAAATTTTGTAAGATATACAATTTTGTCCTCGGCACAGCAAAAGTCATTTGAGAAAAGTGAATACCCTGGAGAGTATTTACATGGGACTATCCAAGAATATTCCGAAGGCTGAGACCAAAGACAAAGTTCTATGCGGAGGCGGCACTCTTAAATTACACAGTGGGACAAAATCCAACAATCTATATCATTTGCTTCTAGAAGGTTCTGTCATTTGCCTTTTGTTGCCTGGCAACCCCAACGTTTGGTGAAAACATCCACCACTGGAGGGGGAAGCTGGGAGCACACAATGAAATGGGTCCCACGCTCGACCCCACGGGGGCCACGACAGGACCTCATTCCCACTGCTCCGGCATCTCTTCTGGGGCTTTGTAGGTTCCTGCACGAGATTTCTATGAATGGGGTGACTCCGTGTGCACTGAATAGAAAAGTTTAAAAAATTTAAAAAGACAAAAAACCCTGCAAAGCTCCCAGGAAGAAGGCAGAGGCCCGATTAGGAAATGCAGCCTGCTGGAATGTAGGAAGCCGGCAGAGTAGAAGAATCCTGAGTGCGCACCTCCTCACGTGGACACATCAAGGCTGCAACTACACACATAGCGACTCAAACGGCCTCAAAACCAACAGAACAGCTCTTCCGCAGCTAAAGATGAAAGAAAAAGCCACATCGAGAAGGGTAGGAGGGGCAGAGACATGGTCGGGAACCAACCCCCCCACCCCATGCAGTGACCCCCAGTGGAAGGGCTGTCACAGGCATGGAGGTCGGTCCTCTCCGAGGAGTGAGGGGATCAAGCCCCACGTTGGGTATTCCCCCATAAGATGAACTCCCATAAGATCCCGGCTTTGAAAATCAGTGGCACTTAAATCTGGGAGAGCCTGAGGGCTACAGGAAATGGAGACTCTGCTCTTAAGGGGTCAGTGCACTGTTACCACTGCATTGCAGACCCAGCACAGAGGCAGCAGTTTTTGAAAAGCACCTGGCTTATAATGGAAGGGGGTTTACTGATTTTAAAAATGTCTGCCAGAGGAGTAGAGATGTGTAGGAACTTTCTCTGGTAATGGAGGTGTGCTGGCAGGCGCCATTTTTCTTGCCTTCCTTCAGCCTAGCTGGCCCTAGGCTGGGGACAGCCAGCTCTGATACTCCCCATCTACTTTGCTAGCACTGCTTGCCCAGCCCTGTGTTGCCCCGCAGACCCACACACCCAGCCCACTCACTCTGGCAGGTACCCCTCCAAAGTGGCTCCCGCCCTGCCAACACCTGGTGGGCAGTCCCAGCTGGGACCCATGCCCCTCCTGACTCATGCCCTGGGGCAGAGGGGCAGCCCGCCCACTAGCAGGCCTGTAACTGTCGTGGTGGGGCCTCTTGGCCAGCTGTGCTGGGGGCAGCCCGGTCCACCAGCACGTCCCCAGCAGCTGAGACAGGAGGGCTAATGATCTGGACACAGGATAGTGCCAATTGTCCAAACTGAGCATTAAAAAAAAAAAAAAAAAGAATAGGGTCGCCTGGGTGGCGCAGTCGGTTAAGCGTCCGACTTCAGCCAGGTCACGATCTCGCAGTCTGTGAGTTCGAGCCCCACGTCGGGCTCTGGGCTGATGGCTCAGAGCCTGGAGCCTGTTTCCGATTCTGTGTCTCCCTCTCTCTCTGCCCCTCCCCCGTTCATGTTCTGACTCTCTCTCTGTCCCAAAAATAAATAAACGTTGAAAAAAAAAATTAAAAAAAAAAAAAGAATAAAACAAAAGGGGATAAGTTAAGAAATCTCTGGGACAACATTAAGCATACTAATATCTGCATTACAGGGGTCCTAGAAGAAGAAAGAGAAAGGGTCAGACGACTTATTCAAAGACAGAACAGCTGCAAGCTTCCCTAACCTTGGAAAGGATATGGACATCCGGGTCCTGGAATCACAGAGAGCCCCCAAAACGGTGAATCCAAGGAAGTTCACACCAAGACAAGTAATGATGAAAACAGCTAAACTTAAAGAAAAAGAGAATCTTAAGACAGCAAGAAAAAAAGCAGTTACATATGGGAAAAATCCCGTTCAGTAATTTGAATCAGGCTGGAAGGGAGAGGCAGGACATATTCAAAGTGCCGAAAGGAAAAAACCTATGACCAAGGATTCCCTACTTGCAAAGTTATCGTTCAGAAGCGAGGGAGAGATGGAGTTTCCCAGACGGACAAACAAAAGCTAAGGAGTTCATCACCACTAAATCAGCCTTACATGAAATGTTACATGGACCTCTTTAAGCAGAAAATAAGGCTATGACTAACTAGAAGTAAGAAAATTATGAAAGTGAAACGTTATCTGTTCAAAACCCGCTGTGCCCCGCCCCAAGCCACACTTTTACAGACAAATTCACAGGAGTCTGCACTTGGCCCTAACTCTGTTTTTCTAGGTCACGGCACCCTCCATTCTCAGAAATTAGACCCCAACTACAAAACAGATTCTTTTCCAGCCTGACCACAACCCACATCCCATACGAGCCCCGGACAGAGCCCCTCGAGACACCTGCTGCTCTACCTGGCCAAGAGTCGACCCCCTCAGCATACCCCCCATGGGTGAAGCTACAACCCTCTCACATTCTTAAAAAAAAAAAAAATCTTGGGGCACCTGGGTGGCTCAGTTGGTTAAGCGTCCGACTCTTGATTTCAGCTCAGGTCATGATCGCACGGTCCCCCTGAGTCAGGCTCTGAGCTGACAGTGTGGAGCCTGCTTGGGATTGTCCCTCTCCCCTCTCTCTCTGTCCCTCCCCTGTTTTCAGTCTCTCTCTCAAAATAAATAAATAAACATTAAAAAAAAAAAAAAAAAGACCTGGGGCACCTGAGTGGCTCAGTCGGTTGAGCGTCTGACTTCAGTTCAGGTCATGATCTCGCAGCGGGTTCGAGCCCCGCTTCGGGCTCTGTGCTGACAGCTCAGAGCCTGAAGCCTGCTTTGGATTCTGCCCCTCCCCCACTCATGCTCTGTCTCTCTCTCTCTCTCTCTCTCTCAAAAATAAATAAACATTAAAAAAAAAAAAAACCCAATGGCATTTTCCACAGAACTAGAATAATCTGAAAATTGGTATGGAACCACAAAAGACTCTGGATAGCCAAAGTTATCTTGAGAAGGAAGAACAAAAATGGGGATTATCACAATCCCGGATTTCAAGATATACTATAAACCTGTAGTGATCAAAACAGTATGGTACAGGCACATAAACAGACACGTAGATCAATGGAACAGACTAAAGAGCCCGGGAATAATCCCATGCTTATATGGTCAGTCTACAACAAAGAAGGCGAGAATATACAACCGGGAAAAGACAGTCTGTTTAATACATGGTGCTGGGAAAACTGGCCAGCGACATGCAAAAGAATGAAACTGGGCCACTTTCTTACACCATACACGACAATAAACTCCATAAACTCAAGACTTGAAACCATTAAACTCCTAAAAGAAAATAGGCAATAAACTCTTCAGCATCAGACTTGGCAATATATATATTTTTTTTCATCTGTCTCCTCAGGGAAGGGCAACAAAAGCAAAAATAAACCACGGGACTGCATCAAACTAAAAAGTTTTTGCACCACAGTTTTGCGTTTCACTAAAAAGTGAAGGAATTCATTAACAAAATGAAAAGGCAGCCTACTGACTGGGAGAAGATATTCGCAAATGACATATCTGATAAGAGGTTAATATGCAAAGTATATAAAGAACTCCTATAATTGAACACCAAAACCAACCAACCAACCAAACAAACGAACACCAAGCAATCCAATTAAAAAACGGGCAGACCTGAATGGGTGTTTTTCTAAAGAAGACGTGAAACCATGCAGATGGTCCACAGATACATGAAAAGATGGTCAACATCACTCATCATCAGGGAAATGCAAATCAAAATCACAAGGAGATACCACCTCACACCTGTCAGAATGGCAAACATTAACAACTCAGGCAACAACAGATGTTGGCGAGGATGCGGAGAGACAGGATCTCTTTTGCATTGCTGGTGGGAATGTAAATTGGTACAGCCACTAAAAAAATAAAGTGTGGAGGTTCCTCAAAAAATTAAGAATGGAAATACCACATGATCCAGTGATTCTACTTCTGGGGATATACCCAAAGAGAATAAAACACCCAATTTCAAAGTATGTATGTGCTGCTATATTTATTGCATTATTTACAATAGCCAAGATATAGAAGCAACCCAAGTGCCCACTGATCGGTGAATGGATGAAGAAGATGTCTCACACACACACACACACACACACACACACACACACACGCACACACGCACACTGGAATATCATTCAGCCATAAGAAAGAATGAAATCTTGCTGTCTGTGACAACAAGAACCTGCAGGGCATGATGCTAAATGAAATAAGTCAGACAGAGTAAGACACACATCATGTGATTTCACTTACATGTGGGATATAAAAAAAACAAAATGTAGGAACAAACAAATAAAAACCCAGAAACAGACTCATAAACATAGAGAATAAACTGGTGGTTGCCCCTGTGGAAGGGGTGGGGAGATGGGCAAAATAGGTAAAGAGGATTAATAGGTACAAACTTCCAGTTATAAAATAACAAAGTTAGGGGCGCCTGGGTGGCTCAGTCGGTTAAGCGTCCAACTTCAGCTCAGGTCGTGATCTCGTGGTCCATGAGTTCGAGCCCCGCGTCGGGCTCTGTGCTGACAGCTCAGAGCCTGGAGCCTGTTTTGGATTCTGTGTGTCTCTCTCTCTGACCCTCCCCTGCTCATGCTCTGTCTCTCTCTGTCTCAAAAATAAAGGCTAAAAAAAATTTTTTTAATAAAAAAAAATAACAAAGTTACAGGGATGAAAAGTGCAGCATTGGGAATACAGTCAATAATATTGTAATAATGCTGTACGGTGACAGATGGTAACACACTTATCGTGGTGAACATTTAGTAACGTATATACATGTTGAATCACTATGTTGTATGTCCGAAACTAATATAATATTGTATGTCAACTACAATTCCGTTAAACATTAAAAAAGAAAATGCAGTCTGTCTACTGCCACAGGAACTAGATGTCTTGGGCACACAGTGACCTAAATATCCTCATTCCTGGGACTTCTCTGAGACTCTTTTTTGACATGTCTTTATTGTCACAGCTGTAGAATCAGACCAAGTTTTTTTTTGCGTGGGGGGAGGGGTGTAACAATTTATGGATCGTACAGAACAAAAGTTCATTTCTCACCATGGGCTTTGGGGTTCATTCCTTGCGCTGGGTAGATGTCTACACCCGTCCAGTTCTAGTATCCCTGTTCTGATCTCAGGCTATCTGGTAAACCTCAGCAGGAGGCCCCACATATGGACAGCACAGCCCACAGTCACGGACACGTGGTGACTCACACAGAGAGCACTTGGAACCCTCCTCTGCACAGTTTTTTCCTTTCTGATGCCTCGTCCCCTAGAACATTGCTGTTTCAGCTGCCATTAGTGGCTGTCCCCCTCAGCGTGGATCCCACCCTGGTTCCCCATACTGTGACATGGAAACTATTCCCAAGCAGAGGGCTGGTGATCATGGAGGTCACCTCGTGAGTTTCCCTTCTCTCGGACAGTAGTTGTCTGGCGATAAGCTCCAGATGGCTAAATTTCAAAGCTAAAATTAAACATTATTAGAATCTACATAAATAGGTTTATACCCTTGGGGGAAAGAAAGCCATGTAAGG
The DNA here is from genome assembly GCF_016509475.1 of Prionailurus bengalensis. Classification (NCBI taxonomy): domain Eukaryota; kingdom Metazoa; phylum Chordata; class Mammalia; order Carnivora; family Felidae; genus Prionailurus; species Prionailurus bengalensis. The sequence continues at coordinate 9,795,588 of NC_057347.1, forward strand.
CATAAAATGCAAAGAGTACAAAAGAAGGGACTGAGAAAACTGGTGATATAAAATTAAGTTTCTGCATAACAAAAATTATAAGCAATATAAATACATATATAGCAAACCACTAATACCTGGAATATATTCTTTTAAATTTTTTTTTAATGTTTGTTTATTCTTTGAGAGAGATAGACAGCATGAGCAGGGGAGGGGCCGAGAGAGAGGGAGACAGAATCTGAAGCAGGTTCCAGGCTCCGAGCTGTCAGCACAGAGCCCGACGCGGGGCTTAAAGTCACGAACTGCAAGATCATGACCTGAGCAGAAGTTGGACGCTTAACTGACTGAGCCACCCAGATGCCCCTGGAATATATTCTCATAATCAATAAGAGAAAACAAGTCAAGGAAAACTTAGCAGAGGAATGTATCGGTAATGCACTGAAGAGGAAATACAGTCAGAAACATCTGAAAGGGTGTTGCCTCACCAGAAAGTAAAAATAGTGAACTGTGTTCACTCATCAAATTGGCAAAAGTTAAAAAGATTTTTAATTCACAGAGTTAATGAAGATGTGGGGAAATGGGTGTTCCCCCATTGGCTGATGGGAATACGGATTGGCACAGGCTTTTGGGGGGGCAACTGGAAACATTTTTTTAAGAAAAATATGGGGCGCCTGGGTGACTCAGTCAGTTAAGCGTCCGACTCTCGGTTTTGGCTCAGGTCATAATCCCGGGGTTGTGGGATCAGGCCCCATGTTGGGCTCCGTGCTGAGCGTGGAGCCTGCTTGAGATTCTCTCTCTTCCTCTTCCTCTGCCCTCCCCTGCTCACATTCACTCATTCTCTCTCTCTCCAAAAATAAATAAATCAATAAATGATTTGACCAAGTAATTGCACATGTAGGTATCTATTCTAGAGAAAACAGTCATGCCATCTACCCAAAGACACACCTACAAAAAATGTTTACTCCAGCATTATTGTTCAGAATGGGGAACTGGAAATATCCCAGTTGTCTATCAATTAAGCTAAGCAAACTTTTTTTGCTTTTGAAACATTGTTATGAAAACCCATCTACAGTGCTCGCTTCAGTGGCCCAGATACTAAAACTGGAACAAGACAGACAATGTTAGTGTGGCCCCTGCCCCAGGATGACATATAGATTCATGAAGTGTTCCGTATTTACAAACACCCTCCCCCCAAACCAATCTATAACTCAGTTTTCTAATCTGCAGGCATTCCTGTGAAGCTCATGGGAAAACGTCGATGTTTTGAGGGTTTTTTTTAAAATGTTGATTATTGAATGAGAGAGAAAGAGGCAGAGAGAGAGGGAGAGAGAACAAGTGGGGGAGGGACAGAGAGGGAGGGAGACAAAATCTGAAGCAGGCTCCAGGCTCTGAACTGTCTGAGCAGGGCCTGACGCAGGGCTTGAACTCACGAATGTTGAGATCGTGCCCTGAGTGGAAGTTGAATGCTTAACCAACTGAGCCACCCAGAAGCCCCGATGTTCTGGGTTTTGATGGGTCTGCTATATGAGATTTGTTCTAGATACTCGATGCTTCTCACTACTTATCAGTGTCAAATGTCAATCTACAGGACTGGTCCTACACGGTCACTGGCACTGAGGTAATCTGGGAGGACAGGGAGTAACAAATGGAGAGAGTCAAAATCCAAAAAAGATTTCAATGGGCCAAATTAAGTGGGATGACATCTAGCTTAATTCCTCATCTTCTTTTTGTGTTTTCCAATTTTTCTACAGTGACCGTGTATTACTTTTGCAGTTAAGAAAAATAATACGTTATTAAAAATATTAATGACATCACTTATAGACAAAATAGGCCAATGCCAATTCCAAGGTAGTGAGTGAATAATAAGACTGCTAATAATTGTATGTTTCTATGCTGAACGGATCCGGAAGAAATTATTTTTCCCCCAAAATGTTGGCTGTGTAGATGAAAGAAGGAAGATGCAATTAAGAACTTCCTAGAGGGGTGCCTGGATGACTCAGTCGGTTAAGCATCTGACTTCTGCTCAGGTCATAATCACATAGTTTGTGAGTCCAAGCCCTGCGTCGGGCTCTGAGAAGACAGCTCAGAGCCTGGAGCCTGCTTCGGATGCTGTGTCTCCCTCTCTCTCTTTCTGCCCCTCACCTGCTCGTGCTCTGTCTCTCTCAAAAATAAATAAACATTAGGGGCGCCTGGTTAGCTCAGTCAGTTGAGCGTCTGACTTAGGCTCAGGTCATGATCTCACGGTGCACGTGTTAGAGCCCCACGTTGGGCTCTGTGCCAACAGCTCGGAGCCTGGAGCCTGCTTCGGATTCTGTGTCTCCCTCTCTCTCTGCCCTTCCCCTGTGCATGCTCTGTCTCTCTCTGTCTCAAAAATAAACAAAACATTTAAAATAAATAAATAAATAAACATTAAAAAAAAAGAACTTGCTAGAAAGGCAGTGTAGAGACCTTAAGTTTCTTTCTTTATGTGATAGATGAAAAGCAGCTACAGATTCCAGGCTAAGGGCAGAGGCCCTAGACATGGTGCAGCAGGGAGGGGTCAGGCCTAAACTGCAGACACAGGAACAAGATGAACACTGCTGTATTGTAATCCACCAAATTTGGGGGGTAGTTACATAGCTGTAGATAACTCAGAACATCTGACGCTCGTTACTTCTTTAAAAACTGTCGCAAAGGGCAGAATGGAAACCAACCTTCCGTTCCTCAAGCAAATAACTTTGGGGGTTCCTTGGAACTCCTTTGCTCTTCTGATCCTGTTCATATTATTGCTTTAATCACTTACTCTCTTTTAGATGGCTAATCATCTCCCAAGTCAAGGGTGAAAGCTTTTGCTTGCCTTTAAGATTTAAAAAATGTGACCCCACTCCAGGTAGTCAACTAAATATCTTTTATACTTTTTTTTAAAGTTTATTATTTTTGACAGACACAGAGAGAGAGAGAGAGAGAGAGAGAGAGAGAGAGCTAGGGAGGGCAGAGAGAGAGGGAGACACAGAATCTGAAGCAGGCTCCAGGCTCTGAGCTGTCAGCATAGAGCCTGACGCGGGGCTTGAACTCACGGATCGTGAGATCATGACCTAGGCTGAAGTCAGATGCTTAACCGACTGAGCCACCCAGGCGCCCCTCTTTTATACTCTTAAACATGGGTCTGTTCCACATTCAGGTCTGTTTCCAGTGTTTGTGTTATCTGTTCTGGAACACCTATGATGGCTGAAAGTGGGTTATGAAGCAGGGACCACTTCTAATCAGGTTGGGCAACCATGCCTTCATCATTACTTTCTCAAAACTTTCTTGGCTGTTCTTACTCGTTTATTCTTCTGGGTGAGTTTTTAATTATTTTACATTCAAGAATAAAGAAATGCTGTGGGATTTTACTTGGGACTGAATTACATTTAGAGGAACAGTTTACTTTTTTAAATGATTCTTCCCCCTCTTGATTCCTGTGGAAGGAATTGAGGGTTTGAGACTTGGAAAAGAACAGATCAAAACTGCAAGTCTAGGAAGGACTGCACTTTGGTTTACGGGGTGAGGATCAAATGAGTAAGTTACAAGGGACAACGTCAGCAGAAACATCCTCTGCCGAGTCCTCAGAGAACGATGCGTAGGTAGATACCACACAACCTCTCTCTGGAGGCAGAATCAAAAGGATGTTGAGATCAGAAGAGTGGCTGGAGCTACATCTTTCTTACTTCCTGCTTTGCTTCCTCCTTCTTCATTTAAGCAAACACCCCATGACGTTTCCTTCTTGAGGTTCTCTGCCCTGGGCCTGGCGACACTTGGTTGAGTTTCACGGCGGCAAGTGTCCTGCCAGCCATCTCGTGGGGTCCATGCCCATGCCAACACTCCATTCCTGGTCCACCCGGCGGCTCAAGCAGCAGGGCTGGCGTCCCACGGCCAACGCGGTCAAAGGAAGATGAAATACACTGGCTCAGCATGGGAACTTGGGTTCTTGCACAACTTCTGTGAGCAGATCTTCTCTCGACCCCTCAGCTTGGTTCCCAAACGATTCTCTGCCATGTTCTATTCCCCAGGCCCAGACCAGGTTCCAGATCTTCGGAGAAACACCTTTCTAGAGTTTTCTTCCCCTCCTTTCCTCTCTTGCCTTTCGGTTGAGTCGGTTACCTCGTCTTAATTAACTTCACGTGTCCTTTTAGCTTACTCTTTCTGAAAAAGATGGTAATTGCGGCGCTGCTGGTTCCGTTCATCCTAGAATGGCCCAATGACCCACTTTTCAGGCTCAGTATTCTGTTAGCACTCTGAAGCCCCTCCTTCTCCTACCTGAGAGCTTATCTAGCTTATTTCGCCAAGGAAATGGTAGAAGACCTTCTTATGAACCACCCGCATTCATGGGTCAACTCTTAAGGTGCCCGAAAGTGTGTAAGTACAGCCAGCAAATGTTCCTCAAGCCCCGCTACGTGTAAGCGCTGAGAGACAAACATAATGAGGCGTGGTCCCTGGTCCCGAATGGTTCACCACAATCAGTGGAGCAGGCAGGGCGAGGCAAGCGGTGAGTCTGGGCTGCGGAGGAGGCCTGATGTGGTCTGGGCTGCAGAGAGTGAACAGGTCATACGCAGGACTCCCACGGAGTTCTGAGAACACAGGAGACACAGGTCTGTTTTGTTTTCTGTTTTTTTGAGCGGATACTCAGACTGAATGAGCCCTGGCAAACCAAAACGTGCATGACTCAAAAGAACAAATCCAAACTCGGACCGGCTCCTAGGCCTGGCTCTCTCTGTGTCACAAAAGCAGCTATGTGACTGTGACTTTAGACAAATGACTTTTCTGGCTTCTAGTTTCCTCATCTTTCCAGCGAACTGGTTAGATCCTAACGGTGGTTGTGAAATGATCATCAGCTGTGGGACCTGCTGTTCTAGCTAAAGCTTTCTGTGGAAGGTTTTTATAAAGGTAGAGAGTGAACGCTGTAAGACTATAAACAATTTCTTACCAGCTCCTTTTGTGTCCTTCTGTGAATATCCTATCTTGCACTGTCCAATACAATAGGCACTAGTCACATGTGGCTAAATTGGTTAAAATTGAATAAAGTTTTTTTTTTTTAAATGTTTATTTGTGAGAGAGAGAGAGAGAGAGAAAGGAGAGAGAGAGAGAGAGGGAGAGCGAGCACGCCGGAGAGGCAGAGAGAGGCAGACAGAGGATCCACTGTCTCTGCACTGACAGCAGAGAGCCCGACGTGGGGCTCAAACTCGCAAACTGCCAGATCATGACCTGAGCCGACGTCCTGACGACCTGAGCCGGGCTTAACTGACTGAGCCACCCAGGCGCCCCAAAATGGAATAAAACTTAAAATTCAGTGTCTCAGTCGCATTAGCCACCTTTCAATTGCTCAAGATCCACAAGTGGCTGGCCAGGGACTACTGTATTGGACGGTGCAGGTCTAGAACCTTCTCACCGTCACAGAAAGTTCTATCGGACAGCACTGGGCTGCACTTACACAAACGTGTATATGTATCTCCCCTTTTTTTATGCAAAGGGTAGCATGTGATGCACATCGTTCTGTACCCACTTACTAAAGCCTGTAGACAGAGGCCCTTTCACGACACGTGTAGAAACAGTTACAGTGCAGAGACGGAGAGATAGGATTCTGAAGCCCGGAGCCCCGTCACTGAGGAGCTGTGTGACCGTGCGCAATTACTTAAGCTCTCTGTGTTTTAGTTTCTGTATCCTTAAAGTGGATGTGGAAAAGGAATACCTTACAGGATTCTAGTCAAGGTTAAATACACAAACAACACAGAAAGCACTTGTAAGAATGTCTGCTTCATGGTAACTATTTAGTAAAGAGCTCGCTTTTCATCACTATTAACTATCCGTTATGGGTCTGTCATATGGATGGATACGACAGTCTGTTTTAAGTTGTTTCTGGTCTTTTGTGATTATTCTGCACAGACGTGGAATAAATTATGACGGATTCTGCCCAATCGCTCTGAGAGAGATCCTTCCACTTTATGCTTCCTGCACCTCACAACGTGTGAGTGACTACATCCCTACACATTCATCAGAGTCCACAAAGTTTCGGAGAACAACATGATTTTGTCCACACTCTGATGCCCTAGCACTCCAAATAGAGTATTTTTAGTAAGGAAGAACTTTTTTTTTTTTTTTTTTTTTAAAAAAAGGGAAACAGCACTTCTGTATTTTTGGATGTGCTTACTAAGAAAATACTATGTAATAACTAAAAGATTTGTTCTAAGGAATTCTGTTCCACGATCAAGTTTAATTTATACTAGCAATCTTCACCCCTTATTCCCAGAAAGACTGAATTCAGCCTCTAACATCATAAGCTTCTGTGGCTAGACTATTTCTTTTTCCCAGCTGAACATTTCATAAATAAGAGAACGGAAAAAATACTCAGTGCAGATTCGCTTGGGACTGTTATTATCTAAATAGACTTCCATGCCGTCCTGGGGGATCGAGAGTTGGAACAGCGGCAAACGGCAAGGCCTCGTCTCTCTTAATGATGGCAAGATAATGGCTTTTGGTGTTGGATGGTGCTGGGCTATAATACCAGCTGCTGGCGTATTTGATCTGCAGAGGCCCTGGGGCAGGACAAACGATCCACAGGGAGGAGAAGGGACAAAGGCACTTTAAATCAACCTCAATCCACAGCAGGAGGAAGCTTTTTTTTTTTTTAATGTTTATTCATTTTTGAGAGAGAGAGAGAGAGAAACAGACAGGGCTGAGTGGAGGAGAGGCAGAGAGCTGGGGAGACACAGAATCCGAAGCAGGCTCCAGGCTCCTAGCTGTCAGCACAGAGCCCAACAAGGGGCTCGAACCCACAAACCACAAGATCATGACCTGAGCCCAAGTCGGACGGATGCTCAACTCACCGAGCCACCCAGGCGCTCCTAGAGGAAACGTTCTTACAACATTTTATTTTGAAAATCACGCTTTTACTTTTACTTTCTGAAGCCGGCAGGACATCCAACATTTCTATTCGAATTAAAAAAAAATGTGCGAGCTGGCAATGTTTGACTGCAGATGCTTCCTTCAAAGGATCCTATGCAACCAGAAGGCTCAGCTAACTCATGTCAAGAGCGCTTCACTGGAGGGTAATGCTGTCTCTGAAAGCCCACCTGTATCTCACAGGAATTCAGCAGGTTGGAGCTGGCAGGATGTGGGTCTCTCAGCCTGCAGGGTGGCCGAGCTGAGCCCTACGCTTGGGTTTTTGGGCTTCCGGGTGCGCCTTGCAGCCAGGCCTCTGAGCAGTGGCCACTCCCCTCACGGGCATGTGCGTCTCTCTCTGCTCTCCCTCCCGACCCACACCCACCCAGCCTCCACTCCAACCGTCCCCCAACCCCCTACCCTCCATCTCTAGTCCTTCAACACGGACCTTTTTGACTTACGGAGCTCGGCAGCCCAAACCCCTGGTGACCAAAACACTCTTTCCTTTTTCCTCAGTGACACAGAGGATTTAAACTCCCGGTTTCTGGTATGGGGGATGGGGTGGACGACATTCCAGACGTCTGAGAAAAGGGAGGGAAAACAAAACAGCTAAATATTCACGTTGATTCAGGCTGATCCTGGGGCACCTGGGTGTCTCAGTCAGTTAGGCATCCGACCCTTGGTGTCGGCTCAGGTCACGATCTCACGGTTCGTGAGTTCGAGCCCTGCATTGGGCTCTGGGCTGACAATGCGGAGCCTGCTTGGGATATTCTCTCTCTCTCTCTCTCTCTCTCTCTCTCTCATTCTCTCTGCCCCTGCTCTCTCTCTCACAAATACACTGTAAAAATAAAAATAAAAATACACATATAAAAAAAAGAAAAGGCCAATCCTCCCACACACATGGGTCTCATTCAGTCAGCTGCAGGGCCATTAAAGGGTGGCAAGGGTCTCCCAGAGCTGTGATTCTGGGAGACTGATGTACCCCTGCTGTGAGTTCACCCACGCAGGATGAATGACCTATGTTACAACACGGATGAACCTCGAGGGCATTATGTAAGGTGAAATATTAATTTCAGACCCAGAAGAACAGAGGCTGGATGACTGCGCGCCTGTGAGGTACCGCTCGTGGGCGAACGCACGGAGACAGAAAGTAGAACAGAGCTTACCAGGGGCTGGGGGACGGGGAATTCGTATTTAATTGTGCAGGGATTCAGCTGGGGAAGATGAACAAGTTCTGTGGATGGACGGTGACAGTGGCTGCATGACAATGTCCAACGCGCTACGGCCACTTAAAAATGGTTAAAATGGCAAATTTCCCGTGATGCATATTTTACCACAACAAGAGGTCAAGGATGACAGGAATGACAAAAGAACAGAGGGGACAGATCGCTCACTGCCCATCTTCCCACAAACACCAATAAAAGCAGCTAAGTGAATTCCATTGGACAACAGTGAATCTTCCCCCTGTAATTAAGAACACTTTCAGAACTATCCTGTTCTACTTAGCGAATTGCTAGGTAACGAGCCCAGTGTGAGTGAAAAGTTCCCAGGTATTCCTTCAAATCCCTGTTTGGTGGTTCTGCTTGGCTGTGCTGTCGCCATCATTTTGTCCCAGGGAACCCCAGTGCTGTGGGAGAGGGGGCTCTGCCCATCTTGCAGAAGCCGCACGGCCCGAACTGGTGCTTATGTGACAGGAAATCTGACACTGTCAGGTGGGCTCTCTCCTCACCCCAGCTTTCTAAAAAAAAAATTTTTTTTAATGTTTGTTTATTTTTGACAGAGAGAGACAGACAGAGAGCATGGGTGGGGGGAGGGGCAGAGAGAGAGGGAGACACAGAATCTCAAGTGGGCTCCAGGCTCCGAGCTGTCAGCACAGAGCCCGACGTGGGGCTCGAACTCATGAGCTGTGAGATCATGACTTGAGCCAAAGTCAGACGCTCAACCAACTGAGCCACCCAAGCGCCCCTTAGCTTTAATTTTCACATGATTACCAGAATAAGCTACTCAGATTCTCAGGCCTTTTTCCACCTTTTCAACCCGCACACCTTAGGACACACGTGGCTAGGTGACTGGAAATCGGGAGAAAGAAATCCAGTAGGAAAAGTATACTGAAAACGTAAGGTAACAAGAATAAGAATAAATACATACTAGTAAGCCCCAAGAAAAGGAGAATGGGCTAAATGTCTCTATTAGAGGAATTTTCAAATTACGCATAAAGCTACACTAAGAAATACACTTAAAGCACGTGGATAAGAAAGATCGACAACAAAGGAATTACAAGACGCCAGGCAAATAAAAGCTGAGCAGAAACGGGAAGAGTATATGATTACCATAAACTGAAAACCTTTAGGTCAGAAGGTTTAACTGAAATAAAAGATAAACAGATTAAGAAGATACAACAGTAAAAAAAAAAAAAAAAAAAAAAAAAGATACAAGAGTGATGAACCCTTAGTCTGGTATCCAAGTATCTAATGTAAGAACTCTTAGAAGTCAAAGATTTTGACAAAAACTATATCGGAGTAAGAGCACAGCTCATTTAGAACTCAACAAATCAGTGCTGGACAGTGAAGGATACTCTCCAGTGCCCACAGCTCCAGCCCATTTACAAGGTCCCCCCCAGAACAAATAGGGAGACTCTACATTTATTTGTGTGACGAAAAGGTCCTCGTGGAGGGCTTTTACCAAAGGGAAAGAGCATTCAGCCCCAAGGAAAAACCTAGGCCTCCACTTTTGGGGAACATGAGACTTGCAACTTCTTTTTAAAAATTTTCCTTTAGGGGCACCTGGGTGGCGCAGTCGGTTAAGCGTCCGACTTCAGCCAGGTCACGATCTCGCGGTCTGTGAGTTCGAGCCCCGCGTCGGGCTCTGGGCTGATGGCTCGGAGCCTGGAGCCTGTTTCCGATTCTGTGTCTCCCTCTCTCTCTGCCCCTCCCCCGTTCATGCTCTGTCTCTCTCTGTCCCCCAAAAAATAAACAAACGTTGAAAAAAAAATTAAAAAAAAAATTTTTCCTTTAATGTTTATTTGGTTTTTGAGAAAGAATGCAAGTGGGGGAGAAGCAGAGAGAGAGAGGGAGACACACAATCCCACCAGGTCCAGGCTCTCAGATGATGCGGAGCTCAAACCCACGAGCCGAGAGATGATGACCTGAGCTGAAGTCGGACACTCAACCGGCTGAGCCACCCAAGCGCCCCTAGACTTGCAACTTCTAAATGAGAGGTTTCCCCAACTGGGACCCAACAAAATTTCAGAACACCCTGGGTTCTCATTTGTCAGAAGGAATGTCAGAGTCTTGTGTGGATCTGTCCTGTACTCCAGAGTATATTCCAGTTCCTTCTGGCTGAAAATTGTCACCAACCCTACTGGAGAAGGCAGAAAAATTCCCACTGCATTTTTTGGCCATGTACAGGGTTTTAGTGCTCACTGACATCTTAACAAAAAACCAGATCTGATTAACATAAAACGTCATTTATAGTTAAGCCAGGCAACAACAAGCCAAAAGTCCCTTTATCAGTAACAGAGTATAAAAAATATGAATGACCATAATCAAGCAGCAATTTCCCCCAGGAGTAATATACCATATTATACACCACATTCCACAACTTTGGCCCCAGGAATATAGGAATGTTTCTGCCACTAGGAAATCTGTTACATAATATAATACATTTATGTTAATTATATAAGTGGATTAAAAGAGAAAACACCTTATGTATTGCTCAACAAATGCCAAAAAGGAATTTGATACAATTCTTACCTATTTCTGGATTAAAAAAAAAAAAATCTCTGGGGCACGTGGGTGGCTCAGTCGGTTAGGCATCCAACTTCAGCTCAGGTCATGATCTCACGATCCATGAGTTCAAGTCCCCATCGGCCCCCATCGGGCTCTGTGCTGAGAGCTCAGAGCCTGGAGCCTGCTTCTGATTCTCCCATTCTCTCTGCCCCTCCCCCACTCATGCTCTGTGTCCCTCACTCTTAAAAATGAATAAATGTTAAAAAAACTAAGTAAAAAAAAAAAAAAACAAACTCAGTAAACTCACAAGAGAACTAAGCTTCCTTTAGCTGAGAGAGTATTTATTAGGTAACAATGCAAAAATATATTTAAAGGTGCAATACTACTGTGAATGGAAAATAAGACAAGAATATCCAACATCTTAATTTTAAAAATTAAAAAAAAAAAGGGGGGGTGCCTTGGTGGCTTAGTCGGTTAAGCATCCAACTTCGGCTCAGGTCATAATCTCACCTTTCATGAGTTGGAGCCCTGAGTCGGGGTCTGTGCTGACAGCTCAGAGCCTGGAGCCTGCTTCAGATTGTGTCTCCCTCTTTCTCTGCCCTTCCCCTGCTCGCACCTTCTCTCTCTCAACGATAAATAAACATTAAAAAAATTAAAAAAATAAAATAATTTGCAACAATGTGGATGGAACTGGAGGGTATTATGCTAAGCCAAATAAGTCAGAGAAAGACAGATACCATATGATTTCACTCATTTGTGGAATTTGAGAAATTCAACAGATGAACATAAGGGCAGAGAAGGAAAAATAAGATGAAAACAGAGAGGGAGGCAAACTATAAGAGACACTTAAATACAGAGAACAAACTGAGGGCTGCTGGAGGGGTTAAATGGGTGAGGGCATTAAGGAGGGCACTTTTTGGGATGAGCACGGGGTGTCATATGTAAGACATGAATCACAGGGATCTATTCCTGAAGGCAAGACTACACGGTATGTTAACTAACTCGAATTTAAATAAAAAAATAAAAAAGATGCTAAGCCAAATGGCCATCCACTTAGAAAAAAAGTTACAGTGCTACCTAGTAAAACAAACACAAGCTTCAAAAGAAAAAAGATTTAAATGTTTAAAAACGATCTGGGGCTCCCTGTGACAGATAAAGGTTAATATTTTAATGTATAAAGAGCTCTGAGGGGCACCTGGGTGGCTCAGTCGGTTAAGCATCTGACTTCAGCTCAGGTCATGATCTCGGGGTTCGTGAGTTTGAGCCCGGGGTTCACCTCTGTCAGTGTAGAGCCCGGTTTGGATCCTCGATCCCCCTCTCTCTGCCCCTCCCTCTCTCTCTCAAAAATGAATAAACATTTGGGGCGCCTGGGTGGCGCAGTCGGTTAAGCATCTGACTTCAGCCAGGTCACGGTCTCGCGGTCCGGGAGTTCGAGCCCCGCGTCAGGTTCTGGGCTGATGGCTCGGAGCCTGGAGCCTGTTTCTGATTCTGTGTCTCCCTCTCTCTCTGCCCCTCCCCCGTTCATGCTCTGTCTCTCTCTGTCCCAAAAATAAATAAACGTTGAAAAAAAAAATAAAAAAATAAAAAGAATAAACATTTTCTAAAAAATGGTTAAGATGGTAAATTTTATGTTATGTGTATTTTAACACAGTTAAAGGGTTTTTTTTTTTCAAAGTTTTTGAATTTTTTTTTCAACGTTTATTTATTTTTGGGACAGAGAGAGACAGAGCATGAACGGGGGAGGGGCAGAGAGAGGGGGAGACACAGAATGAGAAACAGGCTCCAGGCTCCGAGCCATCAGCCCAGAGCCTGACGCGGGGCTCGAACTCCCGGACCGCGAGACCGTGACCTGGCTGAAGTCGGACGCTTAACCGACTGCACCACCCAGGCGCCCCCACAGTTAAAGGTTTTAAAAGTTGAAATGATGCAAAAAAAAAATACGATGCACAAATGAAACATTTGATTTTAGAACATCATATTAAGAAGTCCCTCAGTAACCTGTGAAACAAAGAGATGGAAGAAAGGTGAAAAGAGATATGATAACTAGGAGACCAGGCTAGGAGGAATACCAGGAGAAGAAAGCAGAAGAGGAAGAAAATTACCACAAAAAATAATTCAGGAAAATAAGAACATGAATTATCTTATTGAAAGGGCACAAGGAGTACTCAGCACGGTGGAAAAAAAGAAAGACCCACCTCGAGGCGAATCACCCCGAAATGTTTGAAAGCTGAGGACAACCAGAAGTTCTACAAGCTTCTGGAGTTCATGGATCACTTTGTTCATAGATCCTGTTTCTGATTTCCTGTGGTTCTTGACCGTGGTCCCCCGTGAGCATTCTGAGCACACTTAAGACCGTTCGTTTCAAGTCTTCATCCGGGAGGTCCAGTGTCTGGGCCTCCTCAGGGACAGTTCCCACTTTTTTTTTTCCCCTTATGAGTGGGCCAAAACTTTGTTTCTCGGCATACCTGTAACTTCTTTGTTGAAAACTGGCATTTTGGGTATTCTAATGTGACTCTAGAAGCCAGTCTCTCTTCCCTCCACAGGGTTTACTGTTAGTCTGCGCTGGTGTTTTTGTTTGGTGACTCTTCTGAACTAATTTTGTAAAGTCTGGGTTCTTTGTCAAGGGAGGCCACCGAAGTCTCTGCTTTGCTAGTTTAGTGACTGGCTAACGATGCGACAGATTTCATTCCCGGCGGAGAAAACCTCTCGCAGCCTTTGCAGCCTGGCTCAGTGACGGACACTCTTTCAGAGGCTCACAACTCTGCCTTTGCCTTCCCTTCCTGTTGGCGCGGAGCCTGGGGTCGGAGCTTTGAGACTCGTCGGGTCTTTTCTGGGTCCTTCTAGATTCTGGGGAATGCGTGAGTGCTTTTCACTGCCCTCTTCCCCCCACGTACCTCCCTTCCCCTACTCTCTTCTCAGGCTTTTCCGTCTGTCTTCACTGGTCCCAACCGCTCCTGGTTACTCAGGAGGCAGCAGCTAATCCCTGATCTTTTAAATGCTCTTGGAAAATGCTGCCTGGGAAGCCACCTCTGCCCAGGGGAAGCTCCTGTGCAGGCAAAACAAAGGGAAACCCTGGAGCTGATCCTTTAGGGAACCATCAGACAGGGCCAAACACACCACTGGCAGTTCCCGGAAGACGGGAAGACGCTGGCCACCATCTGCAAGGCTACCGCGGAGCCGCGAGGCAGAGGGTGGTAACAGGAAGTTAAAAGGGCACAGAGCTCTGTTACGGAGTCTCTGTAGTTTTTTTTCCCCCCTTTCATTAGGCGATCCCTTGGCTGTTACAAGTTTTTGACTACATCCCAGGGTTCTGAAAAGGCTGGTTCTGACGGGGGTTTTTTGCCACCTGATTTATTGCATTTGAAGAGGGAGGGAGTCTTGGATTTCCTTACCTCCCCGTTTTCACTGATGTCCTCGTGGTACTATTTCTAAGGATGGGTGACAGGACAGACATTATGGACTGCTTTGATCGACAATCTTCTAAACCCTGTGTAGGAGCCAGAAAGCTGAAAAGTGCCTTTCTCTCTCTTTTTCTTTCTTCCTTTCTTTTAATGTTTTATTTATTTTTCAGACAGAGAGACAGAGCATGAGTGGGGAGGGGCAGAAAGAGAGGGAGACACAGAATCCGAAGCAGGCTCCAGGCTCCGAGCTGTGAGCACAGAGCCAGATGCGGGGCTCGAACTCACGAACTGTGAGATCATGACCTGAGCTGAAGCTGGACGCTTAACCAACTGAGCCACTCAGGTGCCCCTGAAAAGTGTATTTCCAAGACACTCCTGCAGCCAGTGTTCCGGATGTGATTTAGGTTCTGACAATCCCAGGCACTTGCATGAAACGGACCTGTAAGTGAGTCACATGGGGAAGGAGGCGAGGTCGGGGCACCCAGTTCACTTTTCCAGACTATAGGAGAGGTGGCTTGATTCTGGAGTGAATAAGTCAAGGAACAGATTCCTGATTCTACACCTTCCTGATGATGAATGCAGTCTCCTTGGCAGGCCAGATCTGACGTGGAGACTTCAGGAGTTATCCCTAGAATTCCAGCCTAGCGTACATTTCTTTAAAACTCCTAAGACTTCTGTGAGCTGTCTACCCTTATCGAATACATTTTACTGTTTAAAATAGCTGGAGTGGGGCACCTGGGTGGCTCAGTCGGTTAAGCATCTGACTTCGGCCCAGGTCATGATCTCACAGTTGGGGAGTTCGAAGCCCCGCTTCGGGCTCTGTACTGACAGCTCAGAGCCTGGAGCCTGCTTCGGATTCTGTGTCTCCTTCTCTCTCTGCTCCTTCCCTGCTCATACTGTCTCTCTCTCAAAAATAAATAAACATTATAAAGTCGAAAAACAACTAAAGCACCTGGAATGGATTCAGATGGAAATTCAGATCGAATGTGGCAAGGAACTTTAAGGTCTATCAACAGGACACTAGATAAAGTATTGCTTATGCATATAAGGAAAATCCATGCAGGTGCTACAAATAATAAAATAGCTGTATATGTGCTAACAGAAGGATGACCACAACACATAAACTGGAAGCACTCATCACCTATCAACGTATGATTCTATTTTTTATAAACTTTCAATACATGTATTTGTATATTCGAGGCAGTGGTTCTCAACCAGAGACGATCTTTCCCCTCCCTCCCCTGGTGGGGGACATTTGTCAATATCTGGTGACATTTTTGATTGTCTCAGCCGGGAGAGTACAATGGCATCTAGTGGGTAGAGGCCAAGGATACAGCTAAAATCCTACAATGCACAGGACAGCCCCTACAACAAAGAATTATCTGGCCTAAAATATCAAAAGTACCAAGGCTGAGAAACCTCGATTTAAAGAAAAATATCAACCTGTTGTTAAAAACGATACTTTTAAGAGAGCAGAGTTGAACAACAGGGTAGGAATTATGTCACTATTTATACACAATATAACATTTAATCCCCCCCCCCAAGAATTAGCATTCATCTTTTTTTAATTGAAAAGATACATGTAAGGAATAAACCAAATAACACCATTTATTTCTAATAATAAAAGGAATAAATGCTTAGTGCAAATATTCAGAAAATACCCAAGTAAAAGAGATCAGTTATGATTCTTTTGTACGATCCTTTGTATGATCAGGTATAATCCTTTTGATCCTTAAGCAACAAAGTCCAACCGGAACTAATTTAAGAAAAGCGGAAATCTGTTCTAAGGATTTTAAGGTTTCACAGAAACTAAGGATATCTGAAAGGATGCCACTGAGCCTTGACAGGCACCTGGAATCAGGAGCCTGGAAGGTGCCACATCTCTGTTCTACTACCTGGCATTCTCCCCATGCATTTATTAAATTCTCCGTCTCTACAGAGGCTTCCTCCACTTCTTTCCTGGTCAGTGTGGCTGTGGGCGGGGTCTCCAAGACCACCTCCAGGTCAGGTTCAGTGACTGGCAAGGGGACTCAGAGCAATCAGGATGTAGCCACATTCCCAGGCCATTCACAGATTTACTACGATGCATGGGTTTATTGCCACGGAAGGATACAAAGCGAAATCAGCAAAGGTAAAAGCCACGTGAGGCGAAGTCTGGAGGAAACGAGGTGCAAGCTTTCAAGAGTCCTCTTCTGGTGGAGTCACAGGACGTGCTTAACTCCCCCAGCAATGACTTGTGACAACACACAGGAGGTGCTGTCCACCAAGGAGGCTCACTGGAGACTCAGGGTTTTCACTGGGGGCTGGTCACATGGGCGCCCTCTGCCTAGCACACAACAACAACTCCAGACTCCCCGCAGGAAGGCAGGTGCTGGGCAGAAACCACAGTGGTTTCTGAGCCTCTCTTATCAGTTCTGGGAACGGTGAGAAGTCTCCCAAAATCCAAGTTACCAGACGCAAATTAAGGGCTAACCTCGTAAGCAGCCTTTGCAGGCACAGCCATGGCAGGCCTGTTACGTTGGCTCTTCTCTGCACAGAGGTAAAAACATGGCGGCCGACAGCATGGAGTTCGTAGAGTAATCTTCCTCTTAGTTCTATTTCAAACTCCTGGGGAAAGGCTGACTGGCCTAGGTTAGGTTGGGTGCCCTCCCTTGGACCAGTCAGCAGTGATCACGGCTGCTTCTCTGTTATTCCTGTCAATGAAGGTGGAACAAGTCCCTCTCCATCTGCTGTGCAAACAATCTCACGGTATCTGTACAACACCCTTTAGGGTTTTGTTCAGAAAACAGTTTTTATTGCTTAAGATTTCCTATATCTGGGCACGCACACACAAATGAGAGTAGAAAGGGGAGCTTCTAGCCATGCTGGCTCATGAGATAAAACCCTGGGAAATATGGATTGCTGGGAGTTGAATGTATGTCCACCACAACCTGGGAAATAAAGCCTTTCATCTTCGTTATTCACACAGATTCTACTGTTGCCTCGGGTTGTAAGACAATGCCTGATGCCCTTTAAAACGTCCTCACAAATCACCATGTCTCATAAACAGCTGCATAAGCAGAGACACTGCGTGAAAAAAGGCCGTCAAAAGAGCAGAGGCCAATAATGACATTCGTCTTCCATGGAGAATCTATCTTTATAATGAAGTCAGGACAAGAACCACTTTGATGACAATAAATAAATCAAAGCATTGTAACGTTCTTTGAATTGCGCATGTAGCCCTCAAGAGACCTATCTCAAAAAAGAAAACAACAAACAGAGCTCCAAATGGCCTGATTATTTCACAGGCTGCTTGCTATTGGATGAGCATATGTTAGCGCTTGTCTGTGGGAACTCAGAGACAGAAAAACAGAAGTTGCCGGCAATGTGGGTGTTCTCTCCAGATGCAAAATGAGATTTGTTTTAGACAACACAGAGATTGCTTTTTTCTCCAACAGAGAAGAACATATAGCTCCTAGCTCATGGGTTAAAAACAGGTTCAAAGATATCTGTGCCTTCACGATCCCACAGCTATATCCCTCACTAGCTGAACTCTCGTGATACAAATTTGGAAACTGCACAGATTCAGATTAAGTTCTCAAGTAAGTCTCTCGTTATCGAACACTTGCTTCTTGCCATCTGAAATGCAAGAACCAAACGCGCGTTCAATAACAGAAGACACTTGTGTACCTCTGTCGCTAAGGAAGGGGTTAGCCAACTTCTGTAAAGGGCCAGATAGTAAATAATTTTGATTAGTATGTCATACAGCCAAAAGGGCTCTACGGTAACTACTCAACTCTGCAGTTTAGAACAAAAGCGGTTATGGGCAATATGTAAATGAATGGCTGTGACTGTGTTCCAATAAAACTTTACTTATAAAAACATGTGGTGGTGGGGCGCCTGGGTGGCTCAGTCAGTTAAGTGTCCGACTTCGGCTCAGGTCATGATCTCACGGTTCGTGAGTTCAAGCCCCGCGTCGGGCTCTGTGCTGATGGCTCAGAGCCTGGAGCCTGTTTCAGATTCTGTGTCTCCCTCTCTCTCTGACCCTCCCCCGTTCATGCTAGTCTCTCTCTGTCTCAAAAATAAATAAACGTTAAAAAACAAACAAACAAACAAACAAACAAACAAACAAACAAACATGTGGTGGGCTAGATTTGGCCCCTCAGTTGTTGTTGACATCACACCAATCTGAGTTTGAAGCTTAAATCTGGTATTACAGGATCAGACCTACATTATTACTACCCCAAATGGCAAAAGCTCTGATGATACAAAATGTTCACTTTACTTTTTTAAAATTAATTTATTTGTTTGGTGGGGGGCAGAGAGAGAAGAGAGAGAAGCCTAAGCATGGTTCATGGGTTTGAGCCCACGTCAGGCTCTGTGCTGACAGTGCAGACAGAGCCTGCTTGGGATTTTCTCTCTCTCTCTCTCTCTCTCTCTCTCTCTCTCTCTCTGTCCCTTCCCCTCTCTCTCGCTCTCTCTCAAAATAAAATAAACTTAAAAAAAAAAAAAAAAGATGTGCAGTGTTTTGTTTTTTTCATTGACTTGCTAACTGTCACATGGTTTTGAAATGACATGGGAGAGATGTGAATGGAACCAATCCTACCCTACAGCCCCCTCTCAGCTCAGCTCATTTTTTTATGCTGTAATTCCTCAGGTGTTCTTCCACTTAAAAACGTTTCTCAGAAAGGATCTGGTTTAATTATATATACATAATAAATATAATATAATAAATATAATAAAACCATATGGACTTTTTCCTCAGACTTTCACCCCCAAATTATATACGTTTGATACAAAGAATATATTAGGTTTATGAATCATAACAATAAAGTGAATATCTGAGTCCCACCTCCCATATAAAAACTAGAGTATGAATACCTTGCATCCATGTGTTTTACTGTATTCTTTTATTTTAATTTTTAATATACAAGGTAGTACTTGGATATGTTTTTTAAAATATATTTTTTCAATGTTTATTTTTGTTTTTTTTTTATTTAAAAAAAATTTTTTTTTCAACGTTTATTTATTTTTGGGACAGAGAGAGACAGAGCATGAATGGGGGAAGGGCAGAGAGAGAGGGAGACACAGAATTGGAAACAGGCTCCAGGCTCTGAGCCATCAGCCCAGAGCCCGACGCGGGGCTCGAACTCACAGACCGCGAGATCGTGACCTGGCTGAAGTCGGACGCTTAACCGACTGCGCCACCCAGGCGCCCCTGTTTATTTATTTTTGAAGGAGAGAGAGACAGAGCATGAGTAGGGGAGGGGCAGAGAGAGGAGACACAGAATTGGAAGCAGGTTCCAGGCTCTGAGCTGTCAGCACAGAGCCCCACGCGGGGCTCAAACTCATGAGCCATGAGATCATGACCTGAGCCGAAGTCGGACGCTTAACCAACTGAGCCACCCAGGCACCCACGGTAGTTTTTTGTTTGTTTGTTTGTTTGAATGTTTATCTTTGAGAGAGATGGAGAGACAGCATGAACAGGGGAAGGGCAGAGAGAGAGGGAGACACAGAATCCGAAGTAGGCTCCAGGTTCTGAGCTGTCAGCACAGAGCCCAACATGGGGCTCGAACTCATGAACTGCGAGCTCACGACTTGAGCCAAAGTCGGATGCTCAACAGACCGAGCCACCCAGGCGCTCGCCACGGGTAGGTTTTTTAAAGTTATATTTGATCAGATCTAAAATTTAAATTCCAGTTTCCTATGTACGCTTACCTATTCCTTACCAATCATCTCCCTGATGCCCCACTTAAGCTTTTCTTATTGCTACTTAAAAAATAAATAATAGCTTTATTGAGATATAATTCGCATACCATAAAGTTACCTTTTTGAAAATGTCCAATTCAGTAGCTTTTAGTATATTCACGAGGTTGTGTAAGAACCACTACTATCTAATTCTGGAACATTTTCATCAGTCCCAAAAGGAAGCCTGTGCCTAGTCACTCCCGATTCCCATCCCCACAACCCTGGCAACCACTAATCTGCTTTCTGACTCTATGAATTTGCCTACTCTGGACATTTCATATACACAGAATCTATGAGGGTTCTTTTTTTTTTTTTTTTTTTTGCATCTGGCTTCTTTCTTTAAAAAGATACAATCTTAAAAATAAATTTTTGTTAAAAATTTACATGCTCATTGTAGAAAATGAAACACTACGGGAAAGCATGAATAAATTTTAGTATTTAGCCAGAGATACTCACTGTTAACATTTATATAACATTTGTATAAATTTCTTTTGATAGAATTGGAATCATACCAGACAGACTTTTAGAATCTGATTTTTTACTTAATGTAGCATGCATATTTTTTCCAGTGCCTTTAAATATATTGCCCAAAGCATGATTTTAAAGGATTTATAATATTCCATTGTACACACATACTATAATCTATTTAATTGATTCATCTCGTCAGAAATTTGTATCACCTCCAGTTGTTTCAAAATGATTTTTTTTTAAAGTTTATTTATATATTATAAGAGAGAGAGAGCACAAGTAGGGGAGGAACAGAGAGAGAGAGAGAGAAAGAATCCCAAGCAGGCTCTGCACTGTCAGTGCAGAGCCCAACACGGGGCTCGAACTCACAAACCATGAGATCATGATCTGAGCCGAAATCCACAGTTGGACGCTTAACTAACTGAGCCACCCAGGCATCCTTTATAATGATTTTAAATAAATAAAACTATAATAAACTTGTTTTAAATTATATTTTCACAGGCACCCACAATTACTTCCTTGCAAGAAATACCTAGAAACATAATTTCTGTGTTAAAGGGCATACTGATTTTGAGATTCCTGATACACATTGCTACATCTCCCTCCCAAAAAGCACCATTCACCTACCCTCTCACCAGTGGTAGAGCTTATCACTTAAAAAAAGTCTTCCAATATGATAAGTCAAGAAATGGCATCTCCTTTAATTTGTATTTCTTTGATTGTAAGTCAGACTGAACAACACTTAGTTTAAAACATTTTTAAGATAGGGGTGCCTGGGTGGCTCAGTTGGTTGAGCATCTGACTTTGGCTCAGGTCATGAGCTCGTGGTTCATGAGTTCAAGCCCCACATCGGGCTCTGTGCTGACAGCTCAGAGCCTGGAGCCTGCTTCAGATTCTGTGTTTCCCTCTGTCTCTATCCCTCCCCACTTGCACTCTGTGTGTCTCTCGAAAATAAATTAAAAAAAATTTTTTAATTAAAAAAATTTTAAGATAATTTTTGGCTATTTGTAACTATTATGCCTGTTAGTGATTTATTTATTTATTTATTTATTCATTCATTCATTCATTCATTTATTTTTTAACTTACAGGGAGTTCATGATATTGAGCTCAAGGACCTGCAGCATTGAAGGCTGTCAGAGCCTGTGATACAGAGAAGGTATTCAAAACTCTAGGAAGACGAGATCATCACTGTAATTCCCTCGGGGACCAGGGAGGAATGCAAGGGAACACCCAGGACAAAGGTGTGTATGACTTGAGGTGTAACCACTGTGCCCCGGGGCACGGCAAAGGCCAAGCTACCATCCCCTCTTTTTGGGCCTAAACTCCCGTCCCCGTCCAGAGCCCCACTTCCGTTTGAAATGAACCCGTGACCCGCTCTCCACTCTGGCCCCGATCCACGCTGTACCTTGCCCACCACCATACCCAGCCTCGCACGGGCCTGCCTTCTGCCCCCACCCCTGTGCTGACTGTTCCCCCTGCCTGGGATTCCTTCTACGTCGTCTCCACAGGGCTGGCTCTTCCTGTCATTCTGGCCTGAAGGTACGCTCCCCTCCTCAGACAGGCCTTCCGAATCTGGAGTGCCCCCAGTCACCCCGCACTGTCCCGCTCCACACAACCCTTGTGCCCTCCGGCCCTGGCCCTTCTCTTCGCTGTCGGTCCCGCTTTGCTGTCTGTCTAGACCTGGCTGCTGAACGCAGTAGCCAGCAGGTGCTTGGTATATAGTTGCTGAGAATATGCACACAGGAATCAATGAGTTTGGTGACCCCCACACCTCCCAACCTTGGACTAAAACTAGTCTGATCATCCCTTGATCGATACTGACCTGTCTCAGGTCCTAGCTGGAAGTGTCCCCACAATGTTCTCCTAGAAACTGCCTCAAATCAAAACTGCTGGGAGCCCCCTCCCGCCCCCTGAGCTGCTGGCCTCAGCCCGATGTCACACGACTCCTGAGGTGACAGCGGTATCCAGGGCTTAACTACCCCTGCCCCTGCAGCCACAACCAGGTCCCAGGTGGTGCTCGGAGTCTCACCCCTCTGGCCTCAGTGCTTGTGAAGTGACATGAGAAGCCCCTCAAACTTCGCTCATTCTTGGTTAGAATTAAAAGATAAAATGTGAATCACAATGCTATGGAATGGGATGATTTGGGGAAAAAACACTCTTCCTTTTTTTTTTTTTTTTTAATAAAGTTTATTTATTTTGAGAGAGAGAGCATCTCAAGCAGGCTCAGCACTGTCAGCACGGAGGCCACGGTGGGGCTTGAACTCATGAACTGTGAGATCATGACCTGAGCCGAAATCAAAAGTCGAGCACTTAACCGACTGAACCACCCAGGCGCCCCGGGGAAAAAACAGTCTTGTCGACAACTTAATTTTCTTATTCAATTATGTTACTTAAATGGTCTTAGTAAAGATAAGGAAGAGGTGGTCCAAGGATATTTATACACCAGTGACTACAGACGCATTGTGAAGAAAAACGCTAGTCTGGAAAGGGCAAAGGTCTTATTTGAGTTTAAACCCATGGAGTTTCTGTTACTGTCAGAAAAGTTATTTTCTTCAGTTTCCTGAGGAGTGCGGAGCTCCCGGGGTTATTCAACTATTCATCAAAAGTTTCTGGTTAATCTCTCCGGAATCAAGCCTTTAACTATGAAGCATACTCTGGCAACAAAGCTTATGAAAGAGTTTACAGGAAATAGCATTTACTTACCAACCTATAGAATATGTTATCAGAAAATGGATGTTCACTGAAGCAGTAAATGAATTCAAGAGACTTGAGATAAATAACCCACTGTTCTCTCTCTCTCTCCCTCTTTACCTATTTGTGGGGTAGATTCATCTGGTTTGTCAGAAAGCTCTGGAATCATTAGGTCTATCCTTGTAGGGTTTGAAACAGCAGGGCCCCTAGCAAGTCCAAATCTAACTATGAAAGCTTGTTGTCCATGGTGTCTGTGGGCCAGCTGGGACTTCCTAGCACTAAGGCGGTTGGAGAGCTGAGGCCCTTCCAATACCCAGAGAACACCTTGAGGGGGGACGCCCTGGAGTCTACCAGCTGGGTGCTGGAGTGTCCTTTGTCATTTCTCTCTCTGTCCTGAAGCTCTAAGACCTCAGCTCGGCTAAGGATGGTCACTACCATCCCTTCACTGAGGGACCTGGCCTGTGACGCACTCTTGATACGTGTGTGGAATTCAGCCGTAAATCTCTGCAAAGTCCTCCCTCGTCCCTCCCAAGAAGCGTGACTAGGCACAGCCACCCCCATCTCTGCAAGTGGCGCCCTGGCTGTGTTCGCAGGGCCCTGCCATGCCCTGGCCAGTGTGGCCAACACTGGTGATTCAGCCAAGGTCACAGGGCAAATTTAAAAGGATGTGCTCTGCCAACACCCTAGGTCAACTCAGTCGGCTTGGGAAGGCCGGTTCTGTCCCAGGGCCTCCAAGGAGGAGCCCAGCTGCCACTGTGATGTCCAAAGCAGCGAACCCAGCTGGGCTCACCAGGACTTCTGACCCACAGCGTGGTGAGCTAATAGCTAAATCTGCAATAATTCACAGAAACAGAAAACTGAGAGCAGAGTGGCTGGAGTCAGGAGGTAACAGAGCATTCCAGAGTTTCTTCCTTAGGGTCAGATTACTTACTGTTCCTAAATGGTAAACCAGTGACATCTTTTCTTCTTCAAGCCATTGGCGTTATATTCTTGTTGTTCACATCCACCGTGTTCCTGGTTTTTTTTTTTTTTAATGTCTATTTATTTATTTTGAGAGAGAGAGAGACAGTGCACACACGCAAAGTGTGAGCGGGAGAGGGCCGGCGGGGAGAAAGAGAATCCCAAGCAGTCTCTGCACTATTAATTAGCACAGAGCCCAATGTGGGGCTCAATCCCACAAACCACAAGAACATGACGTGAGCTGAAATCAAGAGTGAATGCTTACCAGACCGAGTCACCCAGGCGCCCCTGTGTTTCTAATTTTTTTTACAACGCACAGGCTTTTGGCAAGTTGAGATCCAGAACCGTAAAGGGTTTTTTCATAGGCAGAGATGTGACTTTTCGATCCAAGGCTCTCAAGGCAGCCTGTGCCTCAGAACCACCCGAGGCCCGGGCCCCTGCTCGTGAGACTGTCATTCCGGAGATCTAGGGTCAGGCCCCGGCACAGATATTTCATAAAAGCTCCTCCGTGATTTGATGTGCAGTCAGCATTGAAACCAGGACTGGGCAGCAAAATTCTAAGACACCCTTATGATCTCTACTCCCCAGAGTTTCTCCTGTGATCACACTATGTCATGGAGCAAAAGGATCTGACAGATGTAATTAAGCTTGCTATCGAACTGGCCCTAAAACAGGGAGATTCTCTGAGTGGGCCTAACCTCATCACCTGAGGTTTTACTAAAACATTTTTTTGAATGTTTTATTTATTTTTGAGAGTGAGAGGACGAGCGGAAGAGGGACAGAGAGAGAGGGGAACAGAAGATCTGAAGCGGGCTCTGCACTGGCAGCAGCAAGTCCGACGCGGGGCTCGGACTCACGAACTGTGAGATCATGACCTGAGCCAATGTCGGATGTTCAGCCAACTAAGCCACCCGGGCGCCCCACCTGAGGTTTATTTACAGTAGAATTTTCCCCGCTGGAGACAGAAGTCAGAGATACAAAGTGGGAACAGGAGTGGGACGGGATGGCCACTGGGGCCCGAGGATGGAGGCGGCAACGTGGAAAGAATCTGGGCGGCCTCCACTTGCTGGTGTGACCCTGGGCTGAGAGCCAGCAAGGAAATGGGGCCCTCAATCTTACAAACACAGGGTACCGTCACCAACCTGAAAGACACGAGGGGTGGATTCTTCCCCAGAGCCTCCAAGGAGAACATCGCTCAACTGACACCTAGATTTCAAGTGACGTGGGACTGGGCTTCTTTCTGACTTTTATGAACTATGAGCTCCTAGGCAGGTGTTTTAAGTCCCT
This sequence comes from Prionailurus bengalensis, assembly GCF_016509475.1. NCBI lineage: Eukaryota > Metazoa > Chordata > Mammalia > Carnivora > Felidae > Prionailurus > Prionailurus bengalensis. The sequence goes on from NC_057347.1 coordinate 9,820,724, forward strand.
GAGTCTGTGGTAATTTGTCACACAGCAAAAGAAAACGACACCGGAGACTTTCAAAGCAATAAAAATAATTGGCCGTTTCCAGCCAAACTATTTTCAAATTATATTTCCCGTAGGAGTGAACTTGAATATCATTTTACATATTTCTTGCTACTGTAACAGCACTCTAATGTTTTAATTTGACACTCGGAATCTGAGGCCTTTAAAACCTTAAAACAGCCTGTTAAAACATGCTACATGTTATGGATTCTAGCTTTTTTTCTTTTAATGCTTATTTATTTTTGAGAGAGAGAAAAAGAGAGAGAGACAGAACACAAGCAGGGGAGGGGCCGAGAGAGAGGGAGACAAAGAATCCAAAGCAGGCTGCAGGCTCCAGGCTCCGAGCTGTCAGCATAGAGCCTGACGCGGGGCTTGAACCCAGGAACTGTGAGATCATGACCTGAGCTGAAGTCAGAAACTTAACTGACTGAGCCACCCAGGCGCCCCTAGCTTTTGAGAGGTAGGGAAGCTATGGGTAATCCCTACCTGTGCCTTCAGCCAAATAAATCACCAGTGTTGGCCACACTGGCCGGGTATGGCAGGGCTCTGGGAACACACCCACGGTGCCACCTTCAGAGGTATGGGGTGGCTGTGCCTAGTCACTCTTCTTGGGAGGAACGAGGACTTTGCAGATTTATGGCTGAATTCCATACATTTTTCAGAGTGGCCAGGTCCCTCAACTAAAGGATGGCAGTGACCATCCTTAGCCGAGCTGAGGTCTGAGGGCTTCAGGACAGGGAGAGAAATGACAAAGGACACTCCAGCACAAACTGGTTGATTTCACAACTGCAAGGTGGCCCCCATGGTGTTTTCTGGGTATCGGTAGGACCTCAGCGCTCCAACGCTTTAGTGCTAGAAAGTCCCGGTCTCCATACTGCCATCAGTCAGGGACCTCTCTCAGCTCCGGATGTGCCCCCTTCCACTTCAGACCCACTGATGGTGCACTGAGTCCTTGTGATGCTTCAGAAGAAACTCCTGGATTTTAAAGGGTTCATGTGTTAGGTCTACCCAGATAACCCCCTTTTGCCCTATGTACACAGGAGATTATTTAAGGGTGAGGATCCCTGGGGGTCATTCTTAGAATTCTGCCTATCACACCCACCATCTTGTGTTCTGGCCCCTTCGGAATCCCTTCCGGTAATTACATGAGAGATGAAAATTTCCCTGTCATAACCCAAATGAGAGAATTGAAAGCAGATTTTAAAAAAGAGACGTAGGGTTCTATGTGTCAGGTCTATCCTTGGCTGGGGTTGGAGAGCGATTTGCAGGGGCTTCCTGGAAGCCTGACTTTAAACAAACAATTCCAAGGAAATCTGGGTTGAGTAGATCATCTAGAAAGGTCTCCTCTTTGCTGAGAGCCACTTAAAGCTCGGGGTGGGCCTCACTTTGGACAGAGTGCATGCCTGTGTTTTTCCACTTGACCTCAGTCCTGGGGCTACTCAAGACATCTGAAAGCTGAACCTGAGGGCTCGGCCGCAGGTCTGAGCTGCTGTTCTAACTTTTCACTGCTGTCACGCCATGTTACTTAAGTTCCAATGGACACAGTCGTGACAGCGATGATGTCCTCATTCTGACCTTCCAAGCCTACTACCTGGGATGAGATAAACCCTGATGAAAACACGCAAGTCCTTGCCTTCCTCAGGCGAGGTGAGCCACTGCTCAAATGTCACCTCCCCGACCTTCATATGTCACTGGTGTCCACACACCCAGTGATCCCAGTTCCCCTGCCCCGAATTTTCTCCACAGTACATAACACCTTCCAATATAGCAGGTACTGTACTTTAAGGTTTTTTTTTTTTTTTTAACATTTATTCAGTTTTGAGAGAGAGGGAGAGAGAGAGAGAGAGAGAGAGAGAGAAAGAGAAGCAGAGCACAAGTGGGGGAGAGGCAGAGAAGAGAGGGAGACACAGAATCTGACGCAGGCTACAGGCTCTGAGCTGTGAGCACAGACCCCGATGCGGGGCTTGAACTCACTGACCGCGAGATCATGACCTGAGCCGAAGTCAGACGCCCAACCGACGGAGCCACCCAGGTGCCCCTCAGGTATTATACTTCTTAAATTTTAATTGTCACTCCTCATGTGGGTGGAAGCTCCATGAGGGCAGAGATTCTGTTTCATTCCCTGCTGATTTCCCAGCACCTAAAATATTACGGGGCCCCAAACAGGGCCCCTCAATGAAGATTCATTGAATTAATATATGCAGAGTTTGGACATAATCTATCCGTGCTATACTTCGGTGGGCTAAACAGGAAGTTCTTTTAAGTTGAAATGCACATGGCTACTGTTTTTTCGTTTTTGTTTTTTTTAAACTGAGCCATCTGAATTTTCTACAGTTTATTTTTGGCTTCCTGAGTCGGAGAAGACAAGCTTTAGAAGGCTTAAGAGGCGTCTCAGACAAACAGGTCTAGACAAAGGATATTTTGTGAGGAGTAAATAAATCAGACACATATGATTTATGTTTCCCTCTAAACTTACGGAGATTTAACGATGAATGAAAATTACTCTTCAGGCAGAATGACCTTTGGGCTTCATCAAGCGTAAAATGCTTGGAAAACTAGTTCAAGATGTACACAAGACAAAACAAAAAATCACCACAGCAGGACATACTATTCTCATTCTTATGATGGGAAAGGTCTTATTGTATAATCCCTCCCTGCAACCTAATTATAACGGCATTAGGTGCCCAAGGACCAATTCCTTCTGGAAATCTGAATTGTCTTTTTGTATCCATCTAGTATTTCCCTCCATCCATTTCTGTGAGGTGGGGACGTGACAGTGCCATCAAGCGTCAGTGGCCGCGTGCGGCTCGGCCACGGCCAGGACTCTGTTCCTGGCTTTTGTCAGCTTCGGTCTTCTGTTACCGTTCCTACTCCCCCTACCCTAAAGCCTCCCGGGATCACTTTCTCTCCCCTACTCCTCATGCTCTTCCATTTCCCCGGCAGTGTGGCTGACATGCCGAGGGGTGCTGTCATTGGGGTGGCTTTCCTTTATGGGGTGGTTTCAAGCCCTGGAAGGGGCCGACGCAGAGTGTGCAGAGAGCAGCTGAAAGATGAAACGATGCATGGGAAGCCAGCTTTTCCCCTGGGAGTCTCCATTACTGGTCATTAATTAGACTAATCTTTTGCTTTTGCTTTTTGGCGGAAAATGGGGGGAAGAAAGGTAACCTCAAAGACACAAAACGCTTACGTCCTTGGGTGGAGTCTGATTTAAAGACCCGTGGTTGTTGCTATTAGAAAGACAATCCCAGCCCTGCTGCTGCTTAACCATCTGGGCTGGCTCTTGGCCAAGGCCTTGTTTTCTTGCTTGTTTCTTTCTTTATTTATCCCCGCTACCCTCAAAGCTTAAGATGGGGGAGGGAGTGTTGTGGTGCTAGCAGCTTCAAAATTTTTAGCAAAGTGGGGTAAAGGTATACGAAGGTGGGGCCTGAGTGGGGAGAAGGCAGGAGAAGGCTATTTTATTTTTATTTTAAAAAATTATTTACGTCATCTCTGCACCCAACGTGGGGCTCAAACTCATGATCCCATGATCAAGAGTCACAAGCTCTACCGACCGAGGCACCCAGGCACCCTGGAGATGACAATTTTAAAGAGGATGGCTATTTAATGGGAAAGGTAACACAATCCGATATGTACAAGAAAACACTGGAGAATATTTTCATGTCCTTGGAATAAAGATTTCTGCAACAAGATGCAAAAAGCACCGACCACTGGGAAAAGACTGACACACTAGACTTAATTAAAATTAAAAACTTTGTTCAACAAAAAGGTGAAAATTCAAGCCACCCGGGGAGGAGATATTTGCAATACATCTATCTGACAAAGGACGGGTATCCAGAACATATAAAGAGCTCCTGAAAGTAACAAGGGAAAGAAAGACCATCTGATTTAAAAATGGGCGAGACACCCGAAGGGCACATCCCCAAATGGACTACCCAAATGTCCAGTCAGCATACGGAAAAGTTCTCAGCCTCACTGGCCGGCAGGGAAGTGCAAACCCCAACCGCAATCAGACACTAGTACACGCTGATCCAAAGACTGGGACAACGCAGAAAAACGGGTCTCTCATCATTTGCTGGCGGGAGGTAAACAGCACAACTGCTTTAGAAATCTGTTTGGCACTCTCAACTGTGCTTGGATATATGCATCCCCGATGGCCCAATAATCCCATTTCTGGGCGTAGGCCCAGAAAGAACGAGCGCATGTGTGTTCCGAGAGACACACACAAGAACACGCCCACACTATTGCAAGAGCCCTGAACTGGAAATAACTCATCGGTCCGGCAATGATAGAACGGATAAGTAAATAACGGTACGATCACACAAAAGGTTCCAAAGGGTAAAGAGAATGACGAACTACAGCTGGGGTAAGCCTTAGTAACTTAATACTGTATGAGAAAAGCCAGATGCAGGTATCGTAGTGTTTGACTGCGTTTATGTACAGTTCAAGTGCAGGCAAAACTACTCTAGCATTTAGGGATGCCTGCTTTTTGTTGAAAGCTATGAGGAATAAAACTGAGGACAAGAGTTATCTTTGGGAGTGGTGAGGGGCTACGATTAGAAAGTCATAAGAATTTTGGGGAACCGGCGATGCTCCATTTCTGGATGTGAGTGGTGACTGCGTGGGTTTTCACCTCATAATCATCCATGAAACTATCACTTATACTCGAGGTATTTTTATCTTTATATACGGTATTTCACAATTAACAAAGCTTACACTTTTAGATCGGGTGTCACTTCCTTGTGTAACCTTCCCAGAAAACAAATACCGTCCTGATAAACTTGAAACTTGAAGTTTGCAACTTGAAACTACATGCAAACAACTCTCCAAGTAACAGAGAAATGCTGAAGACATTCTAAGCGGGGCGTTCGTATCAATCAGGAAAAGGTGCCTCCTTCGGGAAGATGGTGCAGCAAACGCGGTCTGTCTGGACTGAAGCAGCCTGTTGGGTGCACTGCTTGCAGGGTTTGTATGTCCTCTGAGCAAAGAGAAAGGTGCCCCTTCCCACAGGAGATGCACACCTGGGTTGAGGTACATGGTTCGTTGGGTAGAGCACAGACTGGCTCTCAGTCCCACTCCCCTCTTTGGGCACCACAGCAAACCCCACTACCTGGCGGCCCCTCCCCCAGAGAAGAGGAGGACAAGAGTTCTACGCACACCGGCCCGTCCAAGCCATATGCGTGCCCAGAACAAACCCTGGCAAAGGCCTGCCGCCCAGAGCCGGGTGGAAGCCGGTCGACACGGTCGCTTACCGCATAGCCTTCCGTCTTCTTCTGACACCATTTCAGGAGAGCGTTGCGCTTGGAGCCGCCATATTCCCGGGCCAAGGCAGCCAGGGGGTCTCTTCTCTCCACACTAGTTAGAAAGAAGAGCACGTGGTAAGGAGAAGAGGCTGATTTTTAGGACCCTCAAGTAGGCAAGAAACAAATAACTAGACTATAGAGCAAAAGTCTAGGTCTCTCCAGTGAGATGCGTCTTTATTATGTCATGCCAGTCATACGAATGATACGTCTTCATTATGTCTCACGATATGAAGGAAGAATTAAATTGTACTGCTTGGCTGTCAGAAGTCTGGAAACAGGTTGATTTTCGTTTTCGGTTGTTTTTAAATCCATCTGTTGTTCCATTCATCTAGCCCTTTAGCTATTAAGTACAGTATCATGTTAATTAAAGACGCTAGAAAACTATTCTACGTGTTCCAAGGCTACACCTATACCTACGTAACCTATGAAAGGTGGGCTGAAAGGCCATTTAAAACCACTAGATTGGCTGCTTATGGAGAGGTGATAGGAATGGAGATAAAAGGGGAAAATCAGTCAAAACTACTCAAAAGAGGGGCTTTGCACACTCCAAAAGTGATACTCCCCAGTTTGTGAGATACTAACTCATTTCTGAGCACCTGTTTAGCCAAAGGAAGTGATTTTACTAAATAATATAACAGCACTCTGAGAGCAAGACTTCAGGCACCCTCTTCTCAATTTTTATTTTTTTTAATTTGTAAAGAAAAATATTTTTTTTAACATTTATTTATTTTTGAGAGAGATAGAGCACAAGCAGGGGAGGAACAGAGAGAGAGGGAGACGCAGAATCCAAAGCAGGCTCCAGGGTCCGAGCCGTCAGCACAGAGCCCGACGTGGGGCTCAAACTCATGGACCGTGAGATCATGACCTGAGCTCAAGTCAGCCACCTAACCAACTGTGCCACCCAGGCACCCCTCAATTTTTAACAGATGCCTATGTTACTTTAAAAGAAATTTTTTAAATGTTTATTTTTGAGAGAGAGAGAACAAGTGGGGGAGGGGCACAAAGAGAGGGGAACAGAGGATCCAAAGTAGGCTCTGTGCCAACAGCGAAGAGCTCAGCAGTGGGCTCGAAACTCACGAACCGTGAGATCACAACCTGGGCTGAAGTTGGACACTTAACCCGCTGAGCCACCGAGGCGCCCCTTGGCACTTTTTTATACTAGAAAATAATTGGAAACAATCAGATGCACATCATCAGGAAAATTAGTGAACAGAGGTACAGTCATACAAAGGAATACTATACAGCAATAAAAGCCAACGAACTGAGATGTACGCGATGACTTGAGTGCACAGCAGGAACAATTTTGAATTTAAAAAAAAAGAGAAAAGCACTGTATGTTCCCATTTATACAGAAGTTTAAATGAGAACTTAAATAATGTATTGTTTATATTGTTTGGGGGTGCAAGCGTACGTGGTGAAACTGGAAAGGGAAGCAGAGGACGACATACAAAACAGTCAGGACAGTGGTGATCTTGGGGCGGGGCAGGGAGGCGAGGCCAGCGCAGAGGGGCTGGCAGGAGATTTCAATGGTAATAATAATTTTCTCTTCCTTATACTGGAAGGTTGATATCCAGGTGCACTGTTGTTCTTTATACCTTACACGTATCTTATTATTATTGTTTTGTATCATTCTGATACTTAATGAAAATACTTTAAAATATTTTTAAGGAAGAATGTAATGATTCCAGACCTCAGCAATCCGAATTAGGGTAGAGATGGTAAGAAAACTTCATAAACTTGCATTAAAATTTTGCTGGTGCCATCTGATGCCTGGTTTTTCTTGTACCTGGCATCATCTGTAAACTCATATCCGTGAGTTTCCGTGGTCAGAGTCGCGAAGAGCCTATGATGTTACAGTGACGTGGCCTGTGTTTACTAAAGCCACGTCTTACTTTGTCATTTAGAGCTGAATTTGTAGGTCTGACAAATGAGGAAAGACAAATGAGGAAGGTTGGGAGAAGAGTTTCTGTAAAGGCGGACAACTAAAACATTTACTGGACAATTTTCTTTGAAAAGATAAAGTTAACTAGATGTGGTGCCTGCTCCAAATTAATATCAATGGGATGAAAACTTCCAAAAGAAATTAATTTCTATCCTGTCATTCGTCTCAGTGATGTGAATACAAAAATAAAACAACACAGTGATTTCCACTAATTTAATCTTTCACGATGAAGGGTATCACATCAACAGCACACACACATAGCCTTTTCTTTTTTTTTTTCTTTAAAAAAAAAATTTTTTTTTCAACGTTTTTATTTATTTTTGGGACAGAGAGAGACAGAGCATGAACGGGGGAGGGGCAGAGAGAGAGGGAGACACAGAATCGGAAACAGGCTCCAGGCTCTGAGCCATCATCAGCCCAGAGCCCGACGCGGGGCTCGAACTCACGGACCACGAGATCGTGACCTGGCTGAAGTCGGACGCTTAACTGACTGCGCCACCCCGGCGCCCCACATAGCCTTTTCTGTACACATTTGTGGCATAAAGAAAAGAGCCATTTCAGAGTAGCACTAATTCTGGTCCTTAAAAACAAGATTTGGGGGGTGGCTGGGTGGCTCAGTCAGTTGAGCCTCCGAGTCTATGAGTTTGAGGCCTGCTTTAGGCTCTGTGCTGGCAGCTCGGAGCCTGGAGCCTGCTTCAGATTGTGTGTCTCCCTCTCTCTCTGCCCCTTCCTTGCTTGCTCTCTCTCTCTCTCTCAGAAATAAATAAACATTTTAAAAAGCTAAAAAAAAAAAAAGTTCTGATCATTTAAATCTCCTGTGCAGAAACAAGACTAATGTGTAATATCTGGGGCTTTAAGTTAAACCTCTGAAAAGATGACTTCATCTATTTGGGTGCAAATATAGGCCACACCCAAAGGTATGACAAGAGCTGAACTTATTCAGACTTTTATAAAATCCTATTGTAACACACATAATGCTGTAGTTATGATGTTTGCTAAAAAGCCATTACTACTAAAGTGCCCTGTTTTGTGTACTCATCTATCTACGTACTCATAAGCACTGACTGAATGAAATGTTGTGCGTGTAACACAACACAGGGGGCTGGGAGAGACATCAAAGTGTGAGACGAGGTATTCACCATCTACTAAAGTGCAACGTACGAGCACCTGGGTGGCTCAGTCGGTGGGGAGTCCGACTTCGGCTCAGGTCATGATCTCACGGGTCGTGAGTTTGAGCCCCGCATCAGGCTCTGTGCTGACAGCTCAGAGCCTGGAGCCTGCTTCAGATTCTGTCTCTCTCTCTCTGTCCCTCCCCAGCTTACACTCTGTCTCTCTGTCTCTCTCTCTCTCAAAAATAAACATTAAAAAAATAAACATAGTGCAGCCTTCAATGGGGACAAAGGCACACACACCACACCACAGTGGATTAAATACCCAAATGAGGTTAAGACACCAAAGGCAGAGAAAGGGGGTATCGACGCTACCAGGGTAGTTTGCTTGGCTTTGAAGGAGAAGGACTTAGGGGAGTATGAAAGGGACAGAAGGAAGACAATTCAGGCCAGAGCCTCGCGAGCAGTCAGCAATGCATGTGTTAGCGGCAAAGGCTGAGAATAAAACAGGCTCTGACCGAGCGGAGGGCAGGGACACGCTAGCACGTGAGCAGGGTGAGACTAAGCTGCAGAGAACCAGAATAAGGAGCGAGGGTGGAAGAGTGCATGACGAGTCACGGGAGGTTTCTGACAAGGTCTGCACGGGACGCGCTCGGTGTTCTAGAGGATGACTCTACGTGGGGAAGCAGCGAGCGGCTAGAGGGCAGGGAGGTTTGCCGTGGCCTGGGTGAGCAGGGGCACAGAGCAGGGAGGAAGTGGCAGAGGTATGAGCAAAGACAGGTTTTTGGTGACCACCCCCGCAGTCTCTGTCCCCCCTCCACCACCCACCCCCCCCATCACCACTAACGGGCTCTTTCGACACTGACTTCAAAATGCCCCTCCAGTCCTTCCGACATGCCACTGTTTACTGAACCACTGCTCGCACTCAGAAACAACAGAAACAAGAGGCCACAAACCTAGTGGTTCCCCACTGCTTTACCGAAATGAGTACAGACCTCTAGCCTTGGCAATGAAGATCATTCACAATGTGAGTCCAACCTGTCTTTCCGGTGGTGATGCCCTAACCACCTATCTGCCTCCTGGCCAATCCTGACGTTGATGGTGTGTGTGCCAGGGCCCCTGCCCTCATGCGGCCCGCAGTCCAGTCTAACCAAACTAAACCACCGCCAGTTCCCTGAACTTCCAGCAGAGCCTCAAGGTGACGCCTGCAGGACCCCTGTGGCAGAAACGCTGCCTCCTCACTCCCGACTTCCTCATCCAACTAACAACTCCCCACGTAGTCTGCTTATACTTCTTTTTCTACAGCTCTTATTTCACTCCGCACCGTCCTGCTGTGCAGTGCCCTCCTCTCTTGCTGAAGGCAGGTGATGAGTCTGGGTCCTTTTCATTCAGGAAATATACGTAAGAAGGAAACTGACCAGAGGGGATAAAATGGAAGGAAGAACACAAGGTCATCAGCCCAGTGCTTTCTCACTGATTCAAATGCGATACCTGAGTTTGCTGTGTGGTTTCAAGCCCCCCGTGGAAGCGCTCAGCAGCCTCGTGTTCCCGAAGCCCAGAGAAGGGGGTCTGCTCAGAGACTCGAGCGAGGGGCTCTTGCGGAGGTAAGGGTCCGGTTTCAGGTCCTCACCCCTTCCCTTTAGAAGATCTGTGTGAACAACAACATAATCACCTACTCCTGAAGAAGAGAAATCTGGTCACCACGCTTTCTTCTCAAGTACCATATAATTCTCATCTTATTCTCAAGTACAAATATATATAACAGATATAGATTTGTAGATACAGTTTCCGATTAAGTAATAAAAATGCAAATAGGGACATAGTGTTTTCTAGAAAGGATTCTCCAGGCAGGACTGACTACAAGACTCATAGAGACTGTTGACAAATTAGCCTCTTCTTCAAGAATTATGATGAATTTCAAGATGGCACCCGTGGAACACTGAACTGAAGCCCTTCCAAGAGCTCTGCACGGGTCACACGCCCACAAAACCAGCCCTGCCCCCAAGTAAAGCACTTTGTTTTAATCAGTGGGCATCTGAGAGAGAGAGAGAGAGAGAGAGAGAGAGAGCTGGTAGGTAGGTGCCCAGTGGGATTTTCAAGTCACAGGTGGCAGCAGGCAAAAAGCTGATTACTTTTCCAAGAATTGATAACTATTTTGCAAGAAAACAAGCCATTCCAGTCATAGGGTCTGGCTTGCTTACAAATAAGCAAAAATAATTCTTTAAAGGCTCCTCTCTGCTGTTATATTAGAAACCAAAACACGTTGATGAAACAGGCTGGATCGTCCCGATGATGTTTCTTAAAGGACCACAAAGGTATAGAATGGGAGGAAAATTTGAGATGGTCTGGTCTGTAGTTAACGGGGGCAACGGCACAGAACTCAGTGATTTGCTCAGTGCCACACGACAGGCCTCTGTGACCAGGCTAAGCCCATGGTCGCCTCCTGTGACACCACAGTCACGGAAGAAAACAATACTTGTACAGCTAAGAGCCACCAATTATGGGTAGTAAAGTGGGGAGTGAGGCTAATTAGCCTGGAAGAGCAGAGGGAAAACAGTGCTTACATCACTGAAGAAAACAACAAAAACAACGCATTAATCCCACTTTGGCAGCTTTTGATGACCTCAGTCTTGGCAAGGCTGGGTTGAATGCAAGCAACTTTTACCATGTAATCCTTTTTTAGTATGGTAAATAGAATCATCCGGGTAGACAGGTGCCTGGTGGGCGAAAAGAGCGGCTGCTGACAATGAACTGTTTACTTCAGGGCAAGAGCCAGTATGGCTTTGGCGTCAGTATTTATCTTGTCAATTAAACAAATGGTTTCTTGACACAAAAGGAAAAAAGAAAAAAAATTTTTTTTTTTTTAATAGGCCTCACGCCCAGTGCAGAGCCCAACACAGGGCTTGAATTCATGACTCTGAGATTAAGACCTGAGTGGAGATCAAGAGTCAGACGCTTAACTGACTGAGCCACCCCGGCTCCCCACCAAAGGAAATTTTAAAATGGGAGGAACAGAGAAGACAAATGTTATGACCTAAAGCTCACCTAGTACATTTAAAAATGGTTAAGATGGTAACTTTTATGTTATAGGTATTATATAATCAACTTATTCCTTATTTTCCACTATATGGCAAGTGTAGGAACTTAAATCGGGTGGGTTTCCAATACCCTGTTTTGGCCTCCCTCCATTTCTCTAGTTTGCAGAGAAATAATGACCTGTTCTACTGGACTCACTTACCCTTTGTTTTTTCTTATTCTCCTGCCCTTAGACACCATTTTCTTCTTCTTCCTTGAGGTCATTACCAAGTCCTATAGTTATTTCAGAAATAACTATGTTAAGAATGAACCTAATGGTGTTTGACCATGATCTAAAAGAAGAACAGCTAGAATTCCTTTAGATTCGCGCCGTGTTACAGAAGTTTTGTCTGATGCTTAGCAACACGGGACTTCTATCTATGCAATCTAGATTTCTGGCTTTCTGGCCTTCCTGTTAGGCACCAGCAAATAATTCATTTAGTGTTTGCGTTCTTTTTTATCTTTGTTGTTTCCTCACAACAGTGACCACAGAATCATACACATAAATTTCTAGGGTAAATACTCAGGACAAGCTTAACATTCTGCTAATGCCTCTTTGTTCTGACAGGCGAACTGATTCCAAGAGACCAGACGTTAGAGTGGTAACAGCCAACACTTCCACAGCACCCACCCCACACCCGGCCGCGTTCACTCAGCCCTTGGAGCGATACTATGAGGCAGACAGTGTTCTTCCTTTTTTTTTTTTTCCTACGTTTATTTATTTATCTTGAGAGACTGGGTGCGTGCACACAAGGGAGGGGCAGAGAGAGAGGGAGAGAAAGAGAATCCCGAGCAGGCTCTGTGCTGACAGTGCGGAGCCTGTTTGGGATTCTCTCTCTCTCCCTCTCTGTCCACCCCTCCCCCGCTCATGCTTTCTCTCTCAAAATAAATAAATAAAATACCCGCGGGAACAACAGGAAGGGGACTACGCTCAGAGACAGAGCCCTAAAGAGGCAATATTTCAGGAATTGTGGAAGCAACAGACCTTTAGAATCAGATAAAATTTTTTTCTTAAAATAGTGACTTCTAAAGATTGTAAATTATTCCCTTGAGATTCAGTAAAAAGCAAGCAACCCCCCCCCCCCCCCCTCCAAATCTGGACATTTCTCCTGAACACATGCACGCTGGGAAGGACAGCTGGCAGGAAACAGGATCCAACACCCGTCACACAAAACATTTGGGGTTTTCAACTGTTTGAGATAAATGCCATGGGTTATTTTTCTAAGCTCGGTTTCGGGCAAAGAAGAAACGTCGACCGCACAAAAAAATAAGTCAAAGGTGTTTGTATTACCTGAGAGTGGAAGTTCTGGAAGATCCAAATGCTGAGTCACACCTTTGCTGGCTGGCCGAACGCTACTGTAAGTGGAGTGTCTCTAAAAAACCAAAAGGTACAGCAGCACAGGTGAGCTTGTGACCCCAAGGACAGCGTAAACAAGGCGTGTGTGTCCACACAACGGTTCTTAAACTCATCAGAATCACGAGAGGGAGGTTTTAAAACAACTTATTTAGGGGCACTGGGGTGGCTCAGTGGGTTAAGCATCCGATTTCAGCTCAGGTCGTGATCCCACAGTCTGTGGGTTCAAGTCCCGCACGAGGTCTGGAGCCTGCTGTGGATTCTGTGTCTCCCTTTCTTTCTCTCTCTGCCGCTCCCCTGCTTGTGCTCACCCTCTCTCTCAAAAATAAATATACATTGGAAAAAAAAAAAACACAACTTATTTATTTGAATAGGTAATAAATGCAATTGGCCCGATCCTCAAAAGAACAGAAAGGACATAAAATGGAAAGAGTCTCCCTCTCACTCCCACCACCTGTTTCTTCTCTTAATTAATCATAATTAATCAGCTTTGTGAGTACCTTCCTGGAAAATTCTATGTATAGTCAAGGAGGTGTGTAAAAATACTGTTTCTGAATGGCCAACAGGCATATGGAAAGATGCTCAACTTCACTAATCATCAGGGAAATGCAAATCAAGACCACAATGAGATATCACTTCACATCTGTTAGAAGGGTCATTATTTTAAAGAGAGAGAGAGAGAGAGAGAGAGAGAGAGAGAGAATAACAAGTGTTGATCAAAATGCAGAAAAATTAAAATCTTTGTGCACTGCTGGTGGGCATATAAAATGGTGCACCCGCTATGGAAAATAGTAGGGAGGCTCTTCAAAAAATTAAAAATACAACTCTTACACAATCCAGCAGTCTCACTTCTGGGTCTATATCCAAAAAACATGAATCTAGAAGACATTTTTGCACACCCATGTTTGTTGCAGCATTACTCACAATAGTCAAGAGGCGGAAACAACCTAAATGTCCATGGACAGATGAATGGAGAAACAAAATGTGGTATTTACATACAGCCTTAAAAAAAGAAGGAGGGGAGTCACCTGGGTGGCTCAGTCGGTTAAGCGTCCGACTTCGGCTCAGGTCATGATCTCACGGTTCATGAGTTCGAGCCCCGCGTCGGGCTCTGTGCCGACAGCTCAGAGCCTGGAGCCTGCTTCAGATTCTGTGTCTCCCTCTCTCTCTTCCCCTCCCCTGCTCACACTCTTGTCTCTTTTTCTCTCTAAAATAAATTAACATTAAAAAAATAAAAAAAAAAAAAGAATGCAGTATTTTTTCCAAATACTGTCATGTAAAGATGTCTCTGATAGCTTCCTTCATTCATTCAACAAATATTTACTGAGCTTGTACTGTGATAGAACTATGTGCCGGCCACTGATCCCGGCAAAAGACAGAATAGCAAGCAAAACAGATAAAAATCCCTGCCCTCATGGATTCCATTCCAACGACAAAGTGGAATGAGCCAGTGTCCGAATGATGTTTAGTGTGATCTAATTTATAAAACTTTCTCTCCCTCCCCCTTCCCCAACCACACACACTTTTATGCTAAAGAAAAACATCTAGAAGGATACACAACAAGCCATCAGCAGTGGTTCTTTCTGGGGCTAGGGAGCAAGGGAGATTTCTAAGTCACTCCCTTTTACAATGGTTAGGTCAGCGTAACACTGATCCAATGGTAACAGAGGTCAGAATAATGGCTACTTTAAGAGATTACTGACTGGGTGGTGGCATGGGGGGCGCCTTCTGGGGTGACGAGAATGCTTTACCTTGGTGTTGGCTGCAGGGGTGGTACATACGGAAACATTCAAGCTATACATGTTTTTTTAATGTTTATTTATTTTTGAGAGAGAGAGAGAGGCAGAGTGTGAGCGGGAGTGGGGGCAGGGGGCAGAGAAAGAGGGAGACACAGAATATGAAGCAGGCTCCCAGCTCCGAGCTGTCAGCACAGAGCCCGACGCGGGGCTCAAAGTCCCAAACGGTAAGATCATGACCTGAGCCAAAGTCGGCCGCTTAACCGACTGAGCCACCCAGGTGCCCCCAAACGGTACTTGTTAATGACAACATTACCCTTGGCTCAGAGAGAGCAGAGTGCTGAATGTTACTAATAACACTGAACGCCCCAGCCTTAGAAAATGCCAAGTAGCGAGTGGGTTCCATGGTGTAATGGTTAGCACTCTGGACTCTGAAAATGCCAAGTAGCTCTGATCTAGAACCTTCACAAAACGGCAAAGGTGACACAGATTGTACCCAGTGAACTCTAAGAACTTACAAATTATAAATGTTTTCTCTCTCTGGGGGGCTTTTGGGAAAAAAAAGAAAAGACACAATTCTTTGAGAAAAATAACTAGTTCAATATCCACTTCTGGTAAAAATTACAATCTTCGGTTAACTGAAAATTTTAAATATACCTTACAAACAAAATTATATGAGGTTTAGAGTGCTTCTCTTGGATCTTTATCAGGCCTCAGAACTGCAAGTGTTAAAATTTTTAAAAAATATCTATTTATTTTGAGAGAGACAGAGAGAGAGAGACAAAGTGCACCTGTGTGAGCAGGGGAGGGGCAGAGAGAGAGGGAGACAGCGAATCCCAAGCAGGCTCTGCACTGTCAGAAATCGAGAGTCGGATGCTTAACTGACTGAGCCACCCAGGTGCCCAGAATTATAATTAAAAAAAATTTTTTTTAATGTTTATTTTTGAGAGAGAGAGAGAGCACGCACACAAGAGCAGGGGAGGGGCAGAGAGAGAGGGAGACACAGAATGTGAAGCGGGCTCCAGCCCCTGAGCTGTCAGCACAGAGCCCGACGCGGGGCTCGAACTCACGAATTGCGAGATCATGACCCGAGCTGAGGTAGGACGCTTAACTGACCGAGCCACCTAGGCACCCCTAGAATTGTAATTTTTAACGAAAGTTTCATTATTATTATCTTACTCCTATTAAAAACGACGTTCAATGTGCCTCAAAGAATAAAACAATTGGGTTTTCACTTTCCCTTTGCGACTTGCCTGGGCACAAGACACCACGATGATACCACGTGGCACGGGCCACCACCCACGTGGCCAAAGCTCTCTTACCTGCATTGGAGAAACAGCAGCAGCTGGAGTGGTCCTCACGGGGATCCCACTCAGGGGGCTTCTGGGGGTTTTATGGACAGAAATATTCTGTCCGGTTCCACCTGCCAAGCAAAGAGAAGGGGACATTTGTATCCAGTTCCAGTTCAAAACAGCAAGTAACAGCTCCTCATTTGTTACTGTTTTGGTGACTACAAAGGCATCCCAGGATGCTTCTAAGGTACCACTCTGTTCTCTCCTCTGGACTAGTGCTGAACAGGGGAAGGAGCGGGGAGGAGCCAACTACACGGGGGTTGCTCTTAGAGGTGGGACACACAGTGACGGGTGGGGGGGGGGGGGAAGAAAACACGTGACGAGGCATCTAAGGCAAGAAGGAACAGGAAAATTCTTGCACAAACCATTCACTGTTCATTCACTTCCTATCTTCACAGACTGAACGTAGTCACCGGCTTTCATATCTTTTAATATTTGCAGGCTAATCTTCATCTAACTTAGCTACAAACTATTTTAGCAAAGACAACCAGGTGCATCCTAGGATTAGCTAGGGGTTAATAACTCTAGTCTCCCTACACCACAGGCGTTATCTGTTGCGGTCAAGAGAAGAAATATACTGCTATTTTGGACAGATGCACATTTGGTTTCTTCCATCTGCTATATTTATGTGCGTAGAGTAGCAACATGCATTTTCCTCACGTACATAGTTAACAGTGAGTAACGGTGAACTGTGAGCCAGAGAGACATTTACAGAAAAATCTGGGAATGTATCAAGATCAGGCATGACAGGTCAGAACAGGCAGTCGCACACAAGACCAGGGAGAGAAAAGTCTAACAGTATGTTGTGAGACGAGCAAGGCCGGCGGTGGGGGGTGTCCAACAAGAGAGCCAAATGCATAGATTCAACACCTCATTTTCTAGGAAATGAAGCCTCTGGCTGACCCTGCTAACTCTCATGAGACGGTAAGAAGGCCAGTGGTGGTAACCTGAGTTTAATGGACATAGAGGCAGAAGAGGAACGTGGCAAGTCTGGAATTAAAGCTAAGGAAGAGGTGGACAGAAAGAGGAGGCTGTATTACGTGTGACGCAGACTCTTCAGGGTTGTCTTACGGGAGCTTCAGCAAGGCTGCAGAAGTCTCTTGTACACGGCAGCTACGTGCAAAATGATGTAGACGAGCCCTTGTGGTTGCATTAATTTGGGGCCAGTGTGGAGTAGAGACAGCTTGGTATGTGGGGCCACCGTCTGAATTTGAGTTGGATTCGTGAGACCAAATGATGAAATACCTGGACGTCCCAAGTCAAATGACTTGATGAGGGACTTAACGGTGGTCGCAGATTCCGAAGGCGTCGGAGATGTTCTGTTCACATAGACGCCATGCCACCGGCTGGGAGCATCGACCTCGGGGGGTTCTGACTCTTCATTCACAGGTCTGCATGGTAAAGAGTACGGCAAATTGAAAAGGTGGAGGATGTTCCCAGGGGGGAAGAGACACAGATGGAAACAGAAACAATGCCAAGAAACACAAATCCGGAAGGAGGATCCCCAATTTAAAATCTCATTTTCTGTATCCGCTTTGCCTCTCTGGGAAATAATATAGGTACTGCCCTCTATTTCTATCAGAGATGTTTTCTTGGGAATGGCCAGGAAAGTATTTAAAAAATTTTTTTTAATGTTTTTAATATTTTTGAGAGAGAGAGAGAGACAGAGACAGAGAGACAGAGATAGGGGGACACAGAATGAGAAGCAGGCTCCAGGCTCTGAGCTGTCAGCACAGAGCCCGATGTGGGGCTCGAGAGATCATGACCGTGAGATCATAACCTGAGCTGAAGTCGGATGCTTAACCACCCACCCAGGTGCCCCATGAAGGGGTCTTTTAAAGACAGATCATCTGATTCAATTCTCTTGTGCCTCATCTGGGACATGTTAGCATGTCATTTAATCTCCCTGTGAACGAGCCAAGGCAAGACCTCCCAATCTTCTGATTTCTAAGTCACTACTCTTTTTCTTCTAGCAAATTGCTACCAGCTGTTTTTGGAAGATGACTCATTTATGAGAATGGCTCAAACAGAATATTTCTGGCAGTGTATTTTAATAAGGTCAGTGGAAGTTTAAAATATTTATTTACTGATCTTTCTGGGATCAATCCAGCTGCTCATAAGCTGCCATGGTTGAATTTACTTGTCCTTAATTCTCAAAGCTTTCTTCTGTTGCTCTGTGATCGATGTGAACAAAATAAATTTTAGTGAGGCGGAACTTAAAACATTGAAATCATGCTGTCCTACACTTTTGTCTCCCCCTTCTTTTGAGTGGAAAAAAAAATCAATAACCTGGTGACTTCCTTGAAAGAAAATACCAGGAACTTCAGAAACTGGTAGGGAGCTGGGTTTTAAAAAAATGTTTTTAATGTTTATTTACTTTTGAGATAGAGAAAGAGAGATCCAGGGAGGGGCAGAGAGAGAGGGAGACAGAGGATCTGAAGTGGGCTCTGCGCTGAGACCAGAGAGCCCGATGTGGGGCTCAAACTCACGAACTGTGAGATCATGACCTGAGCCGAAGTTGGATGCTTAACCGACTGAGCCACCCAGGCGCCCACCGCAACCCCCCCCCAATGTTTTTTAACTGAATGAGTTTGGTTTTTGTATTTTCCCCATTGTGTTATACAGTATAAAATCAAGTGGTGAATACGCAGAAATAGAATGAAATCAGGTTAGGTACAAGCAGAAAAAAAAAATCTCCAATTTCTGTCCCGGCCATTCCGAGGAAGGTCAGAAACAAAGTGAACCACCTTCTCACCAACCCATTTAAAGGACGGGCTCCCAACGGGGCTTTGCAGAAACTCAGGGCACCCTTCAAAGGAAGATCTTTTTTTTTTTTTTTTTTTTGAGAGAGAGAGAGAGAGAGAGAGAGAGAGAGAGAGAGAGACCGCATGCACGCACAAGTAGGGGAGGGGCAGAGAGAAAGGGAAAGACAGAGAATCCCAAGCAGGCTCCGCACTGTCCGATGCAGGGCTCAAACTCATGGACCGTGAGATCATGACCTGAGCTGAAATCAAGAGTCGGATGTTTAACCGAATGAGCCACTCAGGCGTCCCGAAGGAAGATCTTTTTTAAAAATTCATTTGCATTTGGTTCCTTGATAATTTAATGCAAACAATCCTACCTTCTGCCAAGGTATTTCCTTCCATCACCTACATTTCTCTGTGATTCAACAGATCAAATGATTAATAGGAAGGCTCATTTAGAAAAGAGCAAGGGTCCAAGAGCCGATTCCCAGTCCTCTGGCCTTCAGATACCCCAAGACTATATTTCAAATGATCAGTCGGCTTGCCTAGAACAGCAAGAGTCAGTAGTGAGGAACTCTGCAAGTTGTTTAAGCAGATCGGAGAAGCCACTGAACCAAATACCACACCTGCCCCGCCATGTTATATAACAGGGACGCATGTGTATATGTGCACGCACACGTATGTCAGGGGTAGGACAAGGATTCACAAAACAAACCCTGAATTGAAGAACCATAGAAAACAGCTATTAAGAACACTATTGTTTTTTTATTAGCACAGCACCTTAATCATCAATAGATCTGAAATTCCTTTACACCAGCCTGTTAGGATTGTCCTAGATCGACCAGTAACAACCCTGGCAATAAATGAAATACTACATTTTGTCTGTTCTAAGGAAGAGTAAGACTCTGTATTCTATAAAGGATGTTAAGAAATATTAAGCATGTAGCAGGTGCATTGTCATGAGTTCATTAAATACAGGAAAAGCTTCAAGGTTAGGAATTTGTTCTATGCTAGCTATTACGTCCTAAAGACAGAGGTTAGGTTCGAAGGTCAATCTGCAGAACAAGACCCACACACACATATCATCAAATGAGCTTTGAAAATCTCCTATGTCACCCAGAAGTACAGCTTCCATGGTTTTGAAGGGACAACTGTATACAAAGATACTATCTTTCAATACGCCTAGTATTTGATTTCCCTATAGCATCGAGCAAGCAGTCTCTCTATATTCAGGTGCCTCGCAGATAAAGGAGCTGCCGTGTGCTTAGGGGGCACGATGAAAACAACAAAAATGAGGCGTGTCTCCATCTGATTCCAGAATGTAAGACTATGATAATAATGAACGATTTTTGCCAAAAAAAAAAAGGAAAAATTTTGCGTACAGCTCCATAGTAAGTACCATGTATCTTAAAAACGTTATGTAATTTACTTAACGTGTATTTTTAAAAATGCTATCAGTATTTATTTCATTGCTCTTATTTTCATGTGGTAATCTGCTCTTAGGAAGGGGCAACCCATACCCGAGAATGACCGACCGTTGCAGGCACGAACCACGTACTCACTGTTGCTGTGCCTTCTAGGTCTTTGGTTCTAATTTAAACGTATGTGCCCGTGTGTCTGCAGTCATCTTTTATTTCCAAAATGTTACCCGGTCTCTCTAATTTGCTGCTCTCTTTGGTTAAAGATAGAGTCTTCAAGTGGCGCTGACTTTCCACAGCACTTATTTCGTCATCCAGGTCAATGTCGATGCAAGAATGTAACATGTGAGCTCTTGTATGCGCTTAGTTTAAAACTTTTTTTAATGTTTTTATTTTAGTTTTGAGAGAGACAGAGAGAGAGAGAGAGAGAGAGAGAGAGAGCAGGGGAGGGGCAGAGAGAGGGAGAGACGCAGAATCCGAAGCAGGCTCCGGGCTCCGAGCCGTCAGCACCGAGCCCGATGCGGGGCTCGAACCCACGAACAGTGAGATCATGACCTGAGCTGCAGTCAGACGCTTAACCGGCTGAGCCCCCCGGGGGGGGCCCTGATGCTTAGTTTTAAAGTATTCAAAAATTAACTACCTCTGTGTCACACCACCACTACCTTCATAACCGGCAGGTCAGTATCTGTAAAGAAGACCAGTCATGTTCCTGAAAACCTGAGTGAGCCCAGCTCCAGGCCCTTCCTGGCACCACACAGACTCATAACCTCTGCCTCCCCTCCACTCACCTCGCTTCTGGGCTACAACCCTAGCTACCCGGGGCTCTGTTCTGTTTAGGTCTTTGTGCCTTTGCTCATTCTATGACCTTGCGTGGAATGCAATTTTCTCCACGTGTTTCTTACTGTCGTGCGTGGGACAAATCTAAAAGCGGTCTGCAGCTCTAGAGTGAAACAGAAATGCGTAACTATTCTGGCTCTCAGGTATCCGTGTTTTCCCCAATTCCATTCTGGAATTTCAGTAGAAGCGTAGACACGGCAGTAAAACAAACAGGGTAAGAGAGCACTTTGAACACAGGCATCCTCATCTCCAAATCCCAGCAGTGAGAGTCACTGTGGAAATCCTGCCTCAGCACCGGACGCTACAGAAAGACAGCATCTACCTGGCCTGAGCTTTGAGGACTTTCTGCTACATAGAGAGTAAGTGGGAGGAGTGGGGGGAGGGATGGAAAGTAAATACTACGGCTTGATTCCCGATTCCCTTTCAGAGAAAATGAAGATGTGGGGAAGCTCCTGTGACGGCCCCCGTTAGGGAGCTGGGCCTCAGAGGAGCAGAGGAAGCCCTGAGCACACAGAGCATTCTTCCTGCAAGGGCTGGGCGACATTAACATAGGACTGTCCGAAGAGGCCAGAGATGGTTTATCCCAGGTAAAAGGACAGTAGCAGAAAGGGGCAGATTAGGAAGAGCCACAGCACGTCCCTGAAATGGACAATGGCTAGCAAAAGCAGACCCAAGATGCTGGTTCCCACAATTAGTTTCATCAGAGAAGGAACACATGAATTTCACCCACTACGAACCTGTTCCTCTGTACTTTATTTGAGCTTCTGTGTCTCCGATATGTAACACCAATTTACCTTAAAGAACTTTCCTTCTCGGGCGCCTGGGTGGCTCAGTCAGTTAAGCGTCCAACTTCAGCTCAGGTCATGATCTCAAGGTTCATTGGGCTCTGCGCTGACAGTGGAGAGCCTAATTGGGATTCTCTCCCTTTCTCTCTGCCCCTTCCTCTCTTTCTCTCTGTCTCAAAATAAATACATAAACTTGAAAAAAAAAAAAAAAAAGAACCTTCCTTTGTATCCTTTAAAAAAAAATTTTTTTTTTAATGTTTATTTTTGGGAGGGAGAGAGACACAGTGCAAACAGGGGAGGGGCAGAGAGAGAGGGAGACACAGAATCCGAAGCAGGCTCCAGGCTCTGAGCTGTCAGCACAGAGCCCGACGCGGGGCTCGAACTCACGGACCGCGAGATCGTGACCTGAGCTGAAGTCGGACGCTTAACAGACTGAGCCACCCAGGAGCCCCTCTTCATATCTTTTCTTTTTTTTTTTTTTAATTTTTTTTTTCAACATTTATTTTATTTTTGGGACAGAGAGAGACAGAGCATGAACGGGGGAGGGGCAGAGAGAGAGGGAGACACAGAATCGGAAACAGGCTCCAGGCTTCGAGCCATCAGCCCAGAGCCCGACGCGGGGCTCGAACTCCCGGACCGCGAGATCGTGACCTGGCTGAAGTCGGACGCTTAACCGACTGCGCCACCCAGGCACCCCTCTTCATATCTTTTTAAGACATGAAAATATTTTAGCAGTAGTCAGGCAAAGTGGGTACAGACGTAAGCAGCACCTATAGACACTGATCTTGGGCAAACGTCAGGCCCTGATACGCTAACCCATTTAAGCAAGAAGAGGAGACAGGCAATTATCTGCCCTGCCCTAAGACATGCCCTGATCTACGCACAGATTCCATAACATAAAATGAAAGGAATGACTGCACTCAAGGGAGAGCAGACATTTGTAAATTCATGACAGGAGACAGAATCATGTGCTTGATAGAAACTGCCTTGAGAATACAACAAAATTCAAGAAAAGGGGATCATATATGAAAGATGACAGTTTACGATGAAAGGCCAAGTCTAAAACATGATATCAGCAATCTAATAATCCCATTAAAATTTTTTTAAAGCAGTTTTGTTTAAAAGTTCTAGAAAAAAAAGAAATGAAAACACACCAGGAACATCCCTCTAAATACAGACAAAATATAACATAAAGGTGGAACTTTGATTTAGTGGGTAGAGGATGGTTTGGATCATAAATGGTGCTGGCATGACTGGCTGTCCACCTGGAAGAAAAAGACTCATACCTCACATCGGACTAAACAAAGAAAGGTAGACCAAATATCTGAGACAGAGAGAGAGAGAGAGAGAGAGAGAGAGAGAGAGAGAGAGAGAAAGAAATAGATGAAGGAAATGTGACAGCCTATTTGTGTAAGATTAGGGTAGGGGAAGCCTTTTTTTCATTTTTAATGTTTATTTTATTTTTGAGAGACAGAGAGAGACATAGCATGAGCAAGAGAGGGGCAGAGAGAGGGAGACACAGAATCTGAAGCAGGCTCCAGGCTCCGAGCCATCAGCACAGAGCCCAATGCAGGGCTCAAACTCACAAATCGTGAGATCATGACCTGAGCCGAGGTCGGATGCTTAACCGACTGAGACACCCAGGTGTCCCTAGGGTAGGGTAAATCTTAAACAAAACAGAACAAAACAAAACCCAGAAACAGTAAAAGAAAATACTAACAGATTACACTGTGTAACAATATAAAATTTTCCCTGATCAAGATGAAGAGCCAAAAGACCCATAATATACTGGAATAAATACTCATCCCTAATAAAATGCTGATTTATAAATGGATAAGAGAAAAACAATCATCTCAATGAAAAAATAAGCAAAAGTGCTAAACAAGCAATTCTCAAAAAGATAAAACGCAAATGGTTAACATAAAAAATATGCTCGGAAAAATGCAAAGTTAAAGTACTAATGAGATAGAAGTTTTTGTTTATCTTACTGTCAAAAATTAAGATTGGTATTATCTGCTTCTGCTAAGGCTGTGTATAAACAGGCACTCTCGTCAAGGATAAAAGATCGTAAGTCTCAGGTAAGTAATCTAAGAAATCTATTAAAATAAAAAATGTGCATATCCTCCATTATAGCAATCATATTTTTACGAACCCATCCTAGGAAAATAAAACCACATATCTATAAGTGTATGTGGATAAGGACTGCTGTTCTCCCATTCTTGGGAAAGTAAAAAACCATGAAATATAACCTTGATGTTCACTGATATGACAATATTCGAATGTTCTAGGGCACATTCATCCTCTGGGACACCAGGCAGCTATGAAAATGAGTTAAATTCATATATATTGACCTGGAAGGATGCCCATGGTACACTGTTCAGTGAAATGTGAAAATGCAGAGTACTGTATAGAATATAATGCCATTTTTATAAAAAAATAAAAATGAACCTTATATATTTTTAGGAGTAGAGGAGGAGGTAAAGAAAAACAAACATGCTGTGAACACTGATTACCTTACAGGGTGGTATTAGAGAGAGAGAAAAAAATATATATATATATTTCTTTTTTTTTTTCTTTGAGAAAGAGACAGAAGGCCCAAGTGACCGAGGGACAGAGAGAGAGAGAATCTCAGGAGGGGCAGAGGAAGGTGGGGGGAGGGAGGGAGAGAGAGAAGTGGCACTTGTGTTTACCCGAAGCAGGAGGGCTCGACCTCATGAACTGTGAGATCATAATCTGAGCCAAAGTCAGATGCCTAACGACGGAGCCACCCAGGCACCCCAGGGAAAAGATTATTCTTCATTATCCATTTCCATTTTGTTACCCGGACACCTAAATATGCGTAATTAAGAAGAAGTCCAATATACCCAGTCACCAAGTGACCTATTTATTTTTACATTTCAACAAGACAAATCTAGACTTCAAATTCCATGTACTAGATTTTTTTTTTTTTGAAACACTGGCGTTTTGCTTTGACGGTTTATGCAAAATCAGTATTTTTGCCCCTTGCCCTCTTGTTACCATAATGAAATCATTTTTAAAAACTGCATTCATATTTAAAATCAGCCTCCTATCAACAAATCTGTACTGAAAGCCCAGCTTGCTTCTAGCTCAAATTCTAGTTATTGGACATGGCTTTAAAGATCTGAAACTCCGTGCGCTTAGAAAATGGAGGACAAGATGACACGAAGGCCCTGCGAAAACGTGGCCAGTGATTACAAATCAGGCAACAGCGTCTTCTGAATAGTAACATATTTATTTAGTGGTTCATAAATGCTTGCGTATAAAACTATTCAACGGTACCCAGAGTAAAGAGAGATCGAAATACGGGGTGCAAATATAGCTGTGCATCTGAAGTTGAGGTTATGTTCTTACTGTTCCTGTTGAAAAACGCCTGACAAGTGAATTTCACAGCATTCCAAGAAATGCGCAATCTGAGGTAAAGGTCTCCCAGTATATAAATTGGACAAGGCCAGCGAGAGTCTAAACTATTTTTAGGGAGAAGGCATTGAACTCTCTTCTTTCTATCACCAAGCTAAATGTTTCTAGGGATTCTGGGCTCCCTGGTTGGGACATGCCAGACCATCCTCCTGAGTTACAGTGTTCCTGTTTCTCACATCCTTGTGCCAGACAGGGACTCTGGTCTCATCCTGGAGACACACAGCTAAGATCCAGAACTGTCTGGGCCACAGGAGGCCGTGCCTGACGGCGGCCGCCGAATTAACGTGGATCTTCACAAACTTGGTACTTCCAGAGTTTAAAATCACACTCTGAATTCTGGATCCCACTCAACGACACACTTCTGGATTCAAAGACTTTCAGTTCCCGAGTTTTATTCCTGAGGCATCTGTTGTAGTTGTTGACTAATTTTCAGCCAGATTCCAACGGGCACTGTCACCACGGAAGATTACTGCTTCAACTACATCCTTTATTGTCAGCCAAACGTCTATTTGTGTTGAGCCCAACAGAGATTTGGGAAATCAACCCCAGGCTTAGCGGTGGCTTGTGTCCGATGAGGCCATGAAGTCAGACCCCAGCCTGAAAGGGCTCATTCGAGGCTTGATATGAAGGAAGCGGAACCTGCTGGCTTCTTCAGAATGAGACCTCACACAGACGGCTTCCTATTTTGCCTTCAGTAGTGTTAATTCCAAGATTGTCAGATACCATTTTCAAGAGGAGGCACAGAAATAAACTCCAGAAAGTCGAACACAAACATGGGCTGTGTTCGCCTCTGCTCCCTCGGAACACCCTAGATGCACATAAAAAAAATGTTTCACAACATGCTTGTGCTTTTTTGTTTTGTTTTGTTTTCCAGAACTTCATCTTAGGCTCCAAATAAAAGACTTCGGGATCTTCTGAGGAAAAAAGGGGGGGGGAAAAAAAAGGAGGGAAGGATCATTCATCTTTGATCGTGCACAATGAATGAATGGATTCCAAAACGCGGAAAAAAGGTACAGACTTGATGGCAATGACTCTGTGTGAAACAGTGGGTGTTATAAGGAGACAATCTGGCTCTTTGAAAGGGGTCATTTCTCCTCTACATTATTCCCCCTTTCATATAGAAATGGCTGTAGTTTCCCATCATGGCAAGGGCTGGGCTGTCTTTCTTCCAGCAAATGCTCTGCTAGCTGACAGAGACCACGGAGCTGTGGAAATAGAAATGGAGGGGGAAAGGCTGGTAAAGGAGTTCCTTGAGGCAACATGCTCTCAGGCTACACACAGAGGAAGGAGTGGCTGACACTGACCCACGGGGAAACACGAGCAATCTAGAATAGGACCAGCATGTTTTCATTCCTGTGCCTCTAACAGTTTCGGAAGTCAAAGGTCTTCAGTCAGAGAACATGCCAGAGACTTCAAAACACCACCACCAGCCTCCTCGCACTAGACCTTCACCAATGGGCAGCTGTGCTGGGGAAGTAGAGACCGCCAGGAGGCACAAAATCAGGCCCCTCTGTAATTTACAGGGCGGTTCGGGCATCCCTCTACTGTCCTAGTAGAGGCCAAAAAAGAAAAAAAAAGGGGGGGGGGATTTCTTTTATTATTAAGGCATAAAAGTCCTAAAGATCTAGGGAAAGCTTACGTCCACACTTTTCAAAGCAACTCTGTAAAGACTGGGGTTTGAGGGGCAGGCACCTGGGTGGCTCAGTTGGTTCAGCATCCGACTTCAACTCAGGTCATGATCTCATGGCTCCTGAGTTCGAGCCCCACATCGGGCTCTGTGCTAACAGCTCGGAGCCTGCAGCCTGCTTCAGATTCTGTCTCCCTCTCCCTCTGCCCCTGCCCTTCTCGTGCTCTGTCTCTCTCTCTCTCTCTCAAAAATAAATAAACATTAAAAAAAAAAAAAAGATGGGGGTTAGGGGATGCAGACATCGCTCTTTAGGACTCTAGGCTGTGTATCCAATGCCACAGATGCAAATTCCAGCCATGAAAACATGAGGAGTGGAAGGGTTGTGCTGGGATCCCAGAGGGCCAGTTTGCATATAGAGGGCCACAGGAAGTACCAGAGGCCCCTGACAATCCCAGGTGCCCAGAACCCGCTTAGAAACCCCCGTGAGAACAGGTCACCCTTCTGGCGGGGCCAGGGAGGCTGTATTAAAGTCGCTGCAATGAGAGAACCGGAGAAGATCTCCGAGAATCTACACCTCCGACTTCCAGGCTCTGCCTTTCAGTGAGAGTCCCAGAACCACCCCCCCTCCCCGCCCCCCGGCGAGCGGCTGTGACACGTTACAGCTGTGGGAACACAGAGGGCGGCACAGGCACGTGACGGACGTTAGGGCAGGATACACCGTGCACACAGAGTTAGAGCCGATTCCAGAGAGTCTGGCAGTGATAATATGCCACCACGCTGCCCGCTTCAGAGGGGACAACACAAGAGCCAGTGAGCGGCACAAGCTAGACACGTTCAGAATCTCAGCCATTCTGTTTAGAAATCGCTACGGTTCGTGAGGCACAGATGTTGAGTGTTTTTAATGATCTCTTTTTCAGATGTCACCATGGATGCTGACTGGGGTCATATGATAAACATACAGTGAGAACCGAGTAAGTCACCCTAAAAATAATGGTTTTTACTGTTTCAGAGTAAGAGAAAAAAAAAACGTGTAGGTCTTTCCCTGTTACCGTTGGAGAAGCCTGGGTCACTCACTGCTCAACAATGTCCCTTCACTAGAAAGGTTGCGTGTGGCCCATCAAGTCACTATGTGGGGCTGCGTGTGCGTTCTCTGTATCTGAAGGCCAGGCCCCAGGTCTTGACTTTTCCAGAAAAAGGAGTGATGTTTTAATTTTGATGGAAGTTTTAATTTTAACGTCTTGCTCTTAATGACTCAAAGCTGAAAGAAGCCAGAGTTGAACAAGTTATTATCCTTTCATCCATTAATTTACCAATGTCCGGCAGAACAGATCACTTCCAGGCCACTAAGAACTACCCTGGCTCGTACAGAGACGCCTGGGTGGCTCAGTCAGTTAAGCGTCCGGCTCTTGACTTCAGCTCAGGTCATGATCTCACGGTGCGTGGGTTCGAGTCCCACGTTGGGCTCTGCCCTGGCAGCACGGAGCCTGCTTGGGATTCTGTCTCTCCCTCTCTCTCTCTGCCCCTTCCCACTTGTGCTGTCTCTCACAAAATAAATAAATAAATAAATAAATAAATAAATAAATAAAGTTAAAAGAAAAAAGAAGAACTACATTGGCGTGCTCAAATTTCTGTTGGAGAAAAGGGAGGTCCACAGCCCAGCTAAAACGTGGAGATGCCACTTTGTCTGGGAGGTTACAAGGACTGTTGGCATGTGAATTCCTGACCCTCCCATCAGGGGAGGGCCAGCTGCCCAACTGGTCTCAGAGAACACAAGGGCCTTAAATCACGAGCCACTCTTATCTCCTGCTTGGAGGGACAGAGGAGCTCGGTCCGGGAAGGAAACCGTGCCAAGTTAGTGGCAAAGATAAGACTAGAGCCTCGTACCTACCTATCTTCACATCGGTTTACTCGGACTCCAAAATCAAAATGCCTTCGAAAACGTTAACAGGACCAAAGATTGCTAATGAGCTAGTTTTCAGAACGATGGAAAATACTGGGTTAAATAATGTTCTGATTTAATAAAGGCTAACTTGTATTCACACCCAGGCACTTCCTTTGCTCACCTACCAGCGTCATTATATCCCTTCAAATGCCCATTAATGCAAAATGAGAATGTGAATCAGTTAATCCCATAGTAGGACAGAGGCGCTCTTCTGATGCTCTTACCTTCTCTCAGTTGTACTTGGAGGACCTCATCAGAGAATTTTCTGCAAGTTCGTTGGCTGTGCCTGAACCAAAAATGACTTTTGAGTTCTCGCTAGGTGACCGGCAAAGTCAAATTGGGTTTCAGTCAAGAACCCATTCAGCCAAGACGGAAACACTATGTCGCTTCAGGACCTTTGAGGGTGTGAGTCAGTTTCAAGTCTTGCTCGTGGGGGAGGTTCAGGAAGTGGCTGGGCCATCGGCGAGTACCTTTCAAAGAGTCGACTCTTTGGAAGGGCCAGTCTGCAGAATTGGATCAAGAAAGCAGCCCCCGCCACTGTCTGAAGCCCCGCCCGACACGACGACGGGCGAGACACACACGGACGCCTGCAGGGTTTCAGTGATCTGCCACGTTCTGGGATGGTGCCAGCTCTACACTTCTGAAATGTTTTGTGATAGGGGATTAAACTGCTAGATCTGGGTGGGAGGTTTGCAAATCACTAGAAAATCAAGAGAGATACACACAGTGTCTATTTAAAAAAAAAAAAAGTGACCCAAAGTGTGAAGATGTAGGATATTGTATACGGATCCTAAAGAGTCAAGACGCATGCGAAGATTTCTTACGGAATCAGAGTTCAAGTTGTACAATCTGGCCTGTGTCTCAGAATCTATGTAAGAAATACAACAGCCCACATAATAACTTATTCAGGGCCACTATATAAACTCAGGACTCGTCTCTTATCCTTTACTTTTAAGATAATGTATGGATGAAGCAATGCAAGTTATGATCAGGTTCCTCTTCCAAAGACACACATTATGAAAGCGAGACAAAAGGACAAATAAACAGAAGCACAAAAGCAGACTAGGGGACCTCGTGGTCATGTCAACACTATCAAGTCTAGTCTTCCTATCCTTCCTCAATGTAAAATTCACACGCCCTGGCGGCCACAGGGTATAGGTGTGACTATAAAATAATCACCTCGATTTTCAAGCGTGAATCACGGAACAAGCTACAAATGTTGTACCTGAATCCTTCTCTACGGCCTGTTTTCTGTAAAAGTCATCAACAAAGGAAGGAGGGAGACTAACTAAAGCAAATTTGGGGAGAGAATCGAAACAGAGTTCTCATAAGAAATCTACTTTTTCCCATGCTATGAAATTCATGATAATACATCAGGCCCAAAGGCTCAGAATCTAGCCAGGGAACAAACCCTCGAGATCCCGGAAAACATGTAAGAAAAGCAAACTGTACCGAGCAGCATTCAGGACCCACTAACTCTGATTTTAAAATGCTACATTTCATATTTCAAAGGCATTTCGAAATTCCAAATAATTTCCTAATATCCACGAATCCCAAAGTTAGGGACATTTACTCCAGACTGGGGGAAGGGGACACTGCATTAGTTAAAGCCTAAAGTACTGTTTTGTAATCTCGTTTGTAAACCATTTCAATTTTAAATGATAATTAACTTTGAGCTCACTTTAGGAGTACCTTCCTCTGAAACATCCCGCTTAAGAAGAGCTTTCTGGTGGGGCACCTGGGGTGGCTCAGTCGGTTGGGCTTCCGGCCTCGGCTCAGGTCATGATCTCAGAGTTTGTGCGTTCGAGCCCCGCATTGGGCTCTGTGCTGACAGCTCGGAGCCTGGAGCCTGCTTCGGATTCTGTCTCCCTCTCTCTCTGCCCCTCCCTGGCTCATGCGCCCACACGTTCTGTCTGTCTCCCTCTCTCTCTCTGCCCCTAACCCACTCGCATTCTGTCTCGGTCTCTCGAAAATAAATACAAATTAAAAAAAAAATTTTTTAAAAAAGAAGAGCTTGTCTCTCTCTGTCCCAAAAATAAATAAACGTTGAAAAAAAAAAATTTAAAAAAAAAAAGAAGAGCTTTCTGGGGCATTACACTATGTGATTTCCCTCCCTTGGAACGGAAAAGGAAAGTGACCTATCTGCCAGATGTTGAGTTTGCCGTGCTCATCCCTTCTCATAAAGAGGGTTATTTCAAGGGCTTTTGGAGGCAGGCCACAGGCATTGCCAAGGGAGAAGCATGTCACTGGGCCGTGAGGAATGAGTCCCTTATCTGGTGGCAATTCCCCCGGGGAGCGAGTCCAACCTTTCCCACGCAAGGTGTTGCCACGGCTCGCTGAAGTGGGCACTGCCGGGCGCTAACCAGCGCTGGGATTTAAGGAGCATCCCGGACATCTTTCTAGTCTTTAAATGTAGGAGGACACGTGGCTAGAACTTTCGTACGTATGCGAGCCAAGAGTCTTCTCACCGCCTTGGGCCAGAGAACGGGCAGCCACGGGGCCCTGGATGAACCGTTCCTAGGCTGTGTTGTGGTGGCGGCCGCGGGGGAGCGAGCTTAGGAAAGGAATAAAGATTTTGCGCAGAGAGACATCAAAGCGCCACGTCTCCAGACGGCGAAGGCTCATGCATGGCGATTAAGTGAGAAGCCAAGCACTGCGCGGGTGCCCGCCAGACTCACAAACGCGTGGCTCCGTCGTGACCAACCTGCCGTGGCCCTGCATGTCCCCCAGCTCCTTCTGCAGCCTCGCGTTCTTCTCCTCTTCCTCCAGCAACCTCCGCTTCACGGCGCGTAGCTCCTGCTGTGTCTCACACTTGATGTCGTTGGCCACCACCACCGCGGTCTGCAGGTCCGCCTGGAACCGCCTCCACTCCTCGGTCTCCTCCTGAAAACGCCAGGACCCACGCCCGCGTCACCGGCCGGCCAGGCCTGGCACGTGGGCAGGGGCGCCAGGGTCCCCCCCCCCCCGTGTCACCCACCGAGGAAGACTGGCCAGGCGGCACCGAGCACCGCTCTCATGCTGCCTCACTACCGGGCAAGAGGCCCAGCACGGGTGGGAACTTACACCTTCGTGTTATCAGAGTGCTCCAGCCTGCAAATGAAAGCCTGCTTTAATTTTGTTCCCTGCCAACGCTACTCAGTGGTACCAGGGCCCGTGCCATGGGAAGGGACTCCGGGAACGCAGGCCAGGAGAGTCATCGGGAAGCTTTTCGAAGGTTTCCAAACCTAAGGCGGGGACGCTCTCGGTAAAATGATGGGGAAGGCCCCTCCCCCGTCCCCGGCTGTAGCCCCACCTCACCTTTATCTGCTTAGTGAGTGTCTTCAGCTGCCTTTCCAGGTCTGACTTCTGTTCCTCCAGCTTCATCACATTGCCTGGAAAAGAACAAGTCAGAGCGTTGGAAAAGGTGCAAGGCTCTTGGGGGAAAATAAGCTAGGTAGCAAGGGAGCAGCTCCAGATTTAGAATCCGTCCATTCTGCTACAAATTCCATCCTCAGCACCCCGATAACCGGCAGCCAGACACCGGAGGATCTTCCGGCACGGAAAACGGGATGGTTTGGGAAATAAGCGGTGTTTCGTTAGGTTATACCATCGGATGACAGGTGGTAGACCCATGCAGCACTCTGGGAAGACGTAAACTGCCACTCACATTTATTACACTCCCTCTCGGCCTCCCTGACAGTCGCACACTATCGTCCTGAATGTCCTCTAAAGCTGTGAGACCGAAGGCTTTTGTATAACAGAGGAGGTGACTGGTTATTACTCCGGTGACTTTTAGATCAGCTGCCAGGGTCGTGGTTCTTAATCGTACTTAAGCCTCCGAATCGCCTGGGAAGCCTCTCCAGAGCACACAGGTTCAAAGCCCCAGGCTCTGACCCATAGAAAGGGAACGCCCGGGGGGCGGAAGGGGCGGGGGGAGGGGGGGGGGGAGACAGGATCTGGGGTGGGTGTATTTTAACAGCTCCAAAGTGACCTGACCGCTCTCCCTAATTAAGAACATCCTCAGTCCTTTCCTCTCTCTGTCTCCGATTCTTCCACATGGCTACTGGACTCATTTCAATTTAAGTCTGATTGTGTCCCAATTAAAATTCTTCAACGGTTCTTCGTGATTCATTCCAGGGCAGTAGATGTCTATTAAGGATATGAGTCAGAATTACCAGAGAGGCTTCAAAAAGAATAAACACATGGTCAGGGCCCACATGGGACAATCTAATGCAGCACTGGGGGCCTCAGAATCTGTGGCTGGGGGTCAATGCTACAGAATAAGAAAACGCTCCTTAACTTTGTTTCTATTTTTCTGTCCATTTCTCTCAAGGAACTTATAGAGGGGAGTGACTGGTCTTGGGCTGGATTTGTGTGTCCCTGGGTCTCCCAGTGAAGAGACATCTTAGTAGTACCTTAATATGCTGGAAGGAGGTTAAAAAGCTTCTCAAGGCGAGTGAGCCTAGATGGCTCAGTCGGTTAAGCGTCCAACTTAAGCTCAGGTCATGATCTCACGTTTCGTGAGTTTGAGCCCTGCATCAGGCTCTGTGTTGACAGCTCAGAGCCTGGATGGAGCCTGCTTCGGATTCTGTGTCTCCCTCTTTCTCTGCCCTTCCTCCACTCATGTGCCTGCACGCTCTCTCTCTCTCAAAAATAGGTAAACATTAAAAAAATTTTTTTTAAAAAGCTTCTCAAAAGACACACAGTCTGTGTTATTTTCAATCTTGGGTATGTTGTGATCCAACCCCAGGGAGTGGCCTGACATCTGCTCAGAACATTAATTATATGCTGGCTTTCTTGGTGGGTCTGTGCTGACTTTTAAGGATCTGGGGACCACACAACCAAACTCTCAAGGGCAATGTAACAAAAACAAAACAAAACCAAACTTCTCTTCTTTGACTTTATGCTTGTCAAGCATGGTGCTGTGTTTGGAAATATACATGGACGGGGGCAGGGGGGTTTGGTCGTATTCTCAAGCAATGACTACTGAGAATGGTCTGAATGCTGTGGACACTGAATGCTAACGTCCTGTAGCTGTCCTGCATGGCACATCCAATGAAGATGGAACTCGGGTGCTAACCAATCAACCACAGTGTAGACTATACAGTCAATCCTCATCATTTGTGGAAGTTATGTAAAGTTGTCATGCATGCAGAATTAGTGAATACTAAACTATTGGTCCTATGGGGAATACGGAGTTAGGTTCTTGTGAGCCTCTGGTCACAACATTTTTATCAAAGGAGACATTACTTGTGTTACACAGGTTTGTTTGCCAATGTCCTTAAAAAAAAAAAAAAAAAAAAAAAAAGCCCATCCCAACAATGCTGGAAACCTGCTTATCCACGGGACCCTTTTCCTGTATAACACTCAGCAGGCATTTTGAAAATTCTTCTGGGGCGCCTGGGTGATTCAGGCGGTTCAGCGTCTGACTCTTGATTTCAGCTCAGGTCATGATCTCACGGTTTGTGGGTTCAAACCCCACATCGGGCTCTGTGCCGACAGTGTGGAACCTGCTGGGGATTCTCCCTCTCTCTTTGCCCCTCCTCCTCTCATGCTCCCCAGTCCTCAAAATAAATAAACTTAAAAAAAGATTCTTCTGCACCTCCTAAACCTGCCTCACCTGCAAAGTTTTTTACTTTCTCATGGTGTGTGGCCTTTTGAGCCTTGAGAGCCAACCAGTGCCAGCTGAGAAGGGTTTAACGCTTTCCTGGCCCTGAGAAACAGGGCTGTAAATTTATTTGGTTTTTGGTTTCATAACAATGCAGTCCACTACATTTTCTTTCAACCAGACATCATCTCACCAATCTGCAAATCTAGATGCTTTTCCATCTTTTCCACGGCTTCATCGTGGACCACAGATTTTACTTCAGCATCTTCCAGACCAGTCTCATATACGGGTTGGTGACTTTCCTCTTCTCTTCCCTGGAAGTTCCCATTAACATTGAACTCACAGCCAACAGCACTAAAACTTGTGCTTGAACAAAACGTGTCTAGCGCACATATTTTCTCCGTAAAGCACATCACATCTCTCCTGCTATAGGGACCCTAGATAAGGAGGATGGACTATAAGCCTCAGGGAACTTTGCAGGCAACCAGCTATGCTATTTTTAGCAATGGCCAGTGTCATGAAAAGCTCTGTGCATTAGTTCTCGTGTTCCAAAAGCAAAACACACTAGGGGGCGCCTGGGTGGCTCAGTGGGTTCAGCATCCAACTTCAGCTCAGGTCATGATCTCGCGGTCTGTGGGTTT
This sequence comes from Prionailurus bengalensis, assembly GCF_016509475.1. Classification (NCBI taxonomy): domain Eukaryota; kingdom Metazoa; phylum Chordata; class Mammalia; order Carnivora; family Felidae; genus Prionailurus; species Prionailurus bengalensis. The sequence continues at coordinate 9,855,647 of NC_057347.1, forward strand.
GAGCCCCGCGTCGGGCTCTGTGCTGACAGCTCAGAGCCTGGAGCTTCCTTCAGATTCTGTATCTCCCTCTCTCCCTGTCCCTCTCCCACTCACACTCTGTCTTTCTCTCTCTCTCAAAAATAAACATAAAAAAATTAAAAAAAAACAAACAAACCACTAGATGGGATCATTTTGATAAAGCTCATTTGGACAAGGCAGGCAATGTTTAACTAACCCCTTTTAAAGTCTTTCCCTAGTCAAAGCAAACAATGAGTCCATAAAGAAGCCATATATTGGAGCCTCTTCAGTAACAAAGTGGCCAACATCTGTAAGTTACTTGATATCCTACCTTCAATGGGACACACGCTAGAATTGTTTTCTCCCTGAGCCCAAGAGCACACACTGCTCAAACCCATCTGACCATCTGTCACACCTTCCCATCCATCAGGCCCAAAAGACAAAGCTCTGTCAAGGCCGGACGAGTGCAGTCAGCGGTGTGGCTCACGCACAGCACACCTGACACTCCAAAATGCGTTTGCTCCTTTTCACCGTCACCCCACGCTGCTGGCTCGATGTTCAATGATTGTTTCTTTGGTGCCACCCGTTTTCCAGTTAAAGGCGTTAAGTATCCTGCCTTTTTCCTCCTAGGAGACCGTAGACTATGCGCAAGGAAGACTTTTCTTTTTTTTTTTTTAATGTTAATTTTTATTTTTGAGACAGAGAGAGACAGAGCGTGAACGGGGGAGGGTCAGAGAGAGTGGGAGACACGGAATCCGAAGCAGGCTCCAGGCTCCGAGCGGTCAGCACAGAGCCCGACGCGGGGCTCGAACCCATGGACCGTGAGATCGTGACCTGAGCTGAAGTCGGACGCTTAACCAACTGAGCCACCCAAGCGCCCCTAGGAAGACTTTTCAAAAAATAATTCTCGCAGGCCCTCCCCAGCACCCTGCTGGCTCCTGGCCTACCTGTGACCAGGGCGTGATTTTACTCACTTTCTAGCTCACTGATGAGCTGGTTGTTATGTAACTTGACAGCCCGATGCTGTTCCACCTGATCTTCCAGTTCAAATATGGTTTCCTTCATGTCTTTAATCTCCGCATCGCTCTCTGACGCTTTCTCCTGCAGCTTGAGGCTGGTTCTGCTCAACTGTTCTGCCTGACGATCACATATCTCCTTCAAGTAAGAATAATCCTTTTCCACCTAGAACGAAAGGAAGGTTTCCCGGTCAGCATAACAGGAAAATGTTCCTCGCACATCAGCCCTAGGCTCATCCACGCACAGCAAGGGAAGCTCTGTGCACGCACGGTACTTGACACCTGTATTCTTAGCCTCAGAAACAGCCAAGGCTATAAATATAGAGAAACGTGATGTGTGCAAAAGGCCAAATGGTGGATGCTGTGTCCCTTCCTACAGGCATAAGGAAAGCTGCAGGTACCCAAGGGCCCTTCTGTCCTGCAGCTGGGTGCAACAGCGCTCCCCCGGGAGGCCCTGGTATTGCACCGCAAGAGCTGGCCTCCTCACATCTGCTGTGGCACAGCGCCCTCTGCTGGCGAGCCGGGAACAGTGCCCCCAGGACCTGACTGATTCCGCGCCCCCCCCCTCCCCCACCGCCCCTGATCCCGGCCACCCTCCCACCCCCCGCAAACTCCAAATCCCTTCAGTAAAGTACTTGCGGTCATGGTGTTTCTTTAGAGAAATACGACATTAATGTGATGGAGAACACCAGCGGAAGGCACAGAACACAAACATGTACGTGCACCAGACACAGAAAAGAGGCACGGGACAGGCATTCTTCACCTTTTCAGTTCTTAATCATTAAACATTTCGAACGCAGAAAAGCCCCCAACGTGACGAGATAGCCATGCGCCCAAACGGACTTAACGATGGTTAAATTTTGCCATGTCTGCTAAATATTTTGACTTTAACAAGATTTAGTGAAGCCCCAACCTTCTCTCCCACCCCAGAGTAATTTGCATTATCCTAAAATTGGCGTGCACTTGTTCCGAAATGGTTTTCACTTTTACTATATATGACTGTGCCCATAATACATACATAGTATTATGTACATAGTTCTGCTTTAGAATTTGTATACAAGTCATAGACTTGTTACGCTTTCGTAAAACTTGTTTTTAATCACGTTTTTGACATGTATCCACACTGATATCTACAATGCTGTCATTACTTTAAATGTTTCACAGTATTTGGTCTATAGTCTATCTATAGTCTGTCTATAGTCCTTTAAATAATGTTGCAAAATAGCTATACACTTACCAATTAATATAAGCTTGGTACCTAATAGATTTCTTCCTAGATTTGGAGGCATCTCCATTTACAGTAACATTTTTTTTTTTACCATTGCATTTAAGGGGTAAAACCTTCTGGCCGTAGGGGTGCCTGGGTGGCTCAGCCGGTTAAGTGTCCGACTCTTGATTTTGGCTCAGATCATGATCTCACAGTTTGTGAGTTCGAGCCCCGCACTGGGCTCTGTGCTGACAGCGCTGAGCCTGTTGGGATTCTCTCCCTCTCTCTCTCTCTCTGCCCCTCCTCAGCTCATGCTCTCTCTCTCAAAATAAATCAATAAACATAAAAAAAAAAACAAAACCCTTCTGGGTGTAAGTTCTAGGCAGGCAGAGACCCTGTCTGCTTTCTTCACCATCATATCCCTGGCACCTGCACAGCATCAAACACACAGGAGGCACCTAGCGAAAACCTGATGAATGAATACAGACACTGGACAGCAATATTGCATCTGTTTTTCAATTGGGACGTTGCGGTAAGGAATAAAGAAAGAAAGAAAGAAGGGAGGGAGGGGGAGAGAGAGGGAATACAGAGGGAACCAGTACACTGCCTACCTCAAAGGTGAGCTCTGTTCTGTGAAACCTGTATTTCAATTATAAAGGCGTGTGGCTGGATACTGCAATAGAAAATACATCATTGTAGCTGCTGTGGTACATCGAGATTGCTGGCCTGGAGCCAGACTACCGGAGCTGAAATCCCAATTCTGCCCAAGTCAGTCCAGGGTTCTTCTTCTTCTTTCTTTTTTTTTAAAATATATATATAATTGTTTAATGTTTATTTCTGAGAGAGACAGACAGACACAGCGTGAGCAGGGAATGCACAGGAAGGGGGGGAGACAGAATCCGAAACAGGCTCCAGGCTCTGTGCTGAAAAGAGCCTGACACGGGGCTCGAACTTACAAACCTTGAGATCACGACGCGAGCTGAAGTCGGACGCTTAAACGACTGAGCCACCCAGGTGCCCCCAGCCCTGGGTTCTGTAATCTCCCTGCCTCCGTTTCCTCATCTGAACAATTAAATGAAATACTGCACTTAAAGAGTTTATCGCCCTGCCTGACACATGGGAAGCACTCAATAAAAGTTACTGTATCTCTCCTAACTGCCTCATGTCTCCGTGTGTGCGACGTTAGATGATAATATGACACAGGTCCAGGAAGTCCACAACACACAAAACAGACCAAGTCTTATATCCGCCGATAGCTCCAGAATAAACACAAGACTTTAGGTAGAAGGAGGGGCACGGCGTTTTAGATACGAGAAGGCTGAGCTTCGACGGCATTTGTAAAGCAGCAGAGGAAGGAAGCTCACACTATGAGCCCTGCACCCTGAGTAAGACCGTGGCTTTCTGCACAGCGGGCTGGGCTCCGTGTCCAGGAACTCTCAGGCTGAGGGCCGCTCACCTGGTGCCTAGAAACATGCCTGTTACTTGCGTGGGACCTACTGTGCGTCAGGAGTGAAACTGAAGGATGCACCCTGAGGAGGGTCTCCACACGCGGCCGAGGCTGCTGGCCTCCCACAGGCCCCGACCCACCTTTACTTCCTACACGTTGGCCCCTCGTGATCACAACCACCGGACGGCAGGCGAGGCGGTGGGGAGGGGGCCGCTGGGATGTGTGCGGTGGCCCGCTGGGGCCAGTAAACCTGCAAGTCAGGATGCCGTTTCAGATCACACACCTCATTCCTCCTTCTTGACTGGGGAGTCGTCCTCTCAAGTTTAGCAATATATTCCGGAAAGCTCTTTCATTAAGACAAGCAACAACGACAAGGCCCTTAAAGTCGCTTCGCAACGTCTTCCTGCAGGGGCTTGCTAAGTAGTAACAGGCAGGTGTTATTATATCCATTTTACAGATTCACAGATGGAGAGAGGGCGAAGCCAAGCTAATGAAAAAGAACAACGCAATTTATCAGGTATCTAGGGCCAACACCTGGTACTTCCATGACCCTTAGAGTTCTAGGCTGCCCTCCTGCCGGCCAGTCCTTTAGAGTCCAGCTTCTCTAGTTCAATAACTGCTCTATCCAACAACCAGCAACGTGATTTTTACTGTCTCCCCTTCTTTTTTTTTTTTTTTTTAATGTTTACTCATTTATTTTGAGAGAGAGACAGAGAGCATGGCGAGAGGGAGGGAGGGAGAGAATCCCAAGCAAGCTCCCCACTGTCAGCACAGAGCCCGATGTGGGGCCTGAACTCACGAACTGTGAGATCATGACCTGAGCCGAAGTCAAGAGGTGGAGGCTGAACCGACTGAGCCACCCAGGCGCCCCTCCGAGGTCTCGAGAAATCACCTCATGCATTCCACAGATGACCTCTCATCTTCAAAAATCAACTTTCTCTAGAAATGGGCGTGAAGAATTGTATTACAAACAGATTCAAATGAGTTTCCCATGGAGGGAGTGGGAGCCACAGTCCTTCCTGGAGAGGGCTGTTTAGAGCCAGTGCTTCAAGCTCCGGCAACCGCCAGAGGGCAGACGGCAGCAAGGACCTCGTGGGATTCACAACCAAGGCGCAGCTTCCCACCCTTCCGGGACCCAGGATGCAGGGTCGGGCAGGGTGGCTCTGAGACAGACGGGCTAGAACCTGCTGTCCCCACCCCACCCCCTCCCAGGGTTACCTCCTACTCCCCTCAAGATCCAAGTTCTAAATCAAACAAAAGGATGTGTTCTGATGACTCAGGTTTTCATTGTGAACTTTTCTATTGTGTTCTAATCAAATAACAATTCTAATTCATTGAGACTTGAAAGCTTGTTCTTTTCAAACCAAGAAAGCTCTGGCCTTAAGACTACAGTGTGTTTGAGTCCTCTCGTCTGCCTCAAATGTTTTTCTAACCCTTCTTTATGGTCATGGAACCAGAAAGCAGTACAAATCAGTGATGAGGAGTAAAGACCCAATATTGAATCCTGGCCTTCGTCAATTCATCAGTAAGCTAGTAACATTAGCCATTCTCTGTCTTGGTTTTTTCAAGTGCAAAACATTAGATAATGACAGTATTTCTAGCATAAAAACATGATTAAATGAGATGAAATGATCTAAAGCCTCCAGGAGCACCTAGCACATACAGAGCACTAAACTATTAACTGTTATTTTTAAAATACGATAATAAATTTTGTTTCTTTAACATTTACATTAAAAAAATTTTTTAACGTCTATTTATTTCTGACAGGGCGCATGCGCGCGCACACGTGCAAGCAGGGGAGGGGCAGAGTGGGAGGGGGACAGAGGATCTCAAGTGGGCTCCATACTGACAGTAGACAGCCTGATGTGGGGCTTGAACTCAGGAATCGCAAGATAATGACCTGAGCCGAAACTGGACACTTAACCAATTGACTGAGCCACCCAGGTGCCCCTAAATTTTGCTTTTATGTGCTTAAAAAAATTTTTTTTAACATTTATTTTTGAGAGAGAGCCAGAGTGCAAGCAGGGGAGGGGCAGAAAGAGAGGGAGACACAGACTCAGAAGCAGGCTCCAGGCTCTGAGCTGTCAGCACAGAGCCCAACGTGGGGCTCGAACTCAAGGACTATGAGATCACGACCTGAGCCAAAGTCGGACGTTTAACCGAAGGAGCCACCCAGGCACCCCCCCCCCCTAAATTTTGTTTTTTAACATATTGATACGATTATCACAGCCTCTCTCCTATATTCCATTACAAGTTTCTCTAACATTCATTCATTTATTCAGGAAGAATATAACTGGATACCTAATATATGGAAAAAGTCACAATGTTAAAACTACACAGCTGATCCCCAAAAAACATGGGGGTTAGTGGGCACCGACCTCCCCTACATGGTTGAAAACTTTATTGCTTTACTAAACTATAACTTTTGACTCCACCAAAACTTAACTCCTAATAGCCTACTATGAAGCCTTGCTGATCACATAAATGTCGACGAACACATATTTTGCATGTTATACGTATTACAGGCCGTATTCTTGCGGTAAAGGAAGTTAGAGACAATGTTATTTAGAAAATCATCAGGAAGAGAAAATACATTTACAGTACTGTACTTGCTGAAAAAAACCTCCGCATGTAAAGTGGACCCGTGCTGTTCAAGGGTCAGCTGTGTATGGTATGAAAGTAAATAAACTTGGGAGCGACTGCTTGAGTAACTTCACCATGAGTAAGAGTGTGTTATTTTTGTTGTGTTTGTTTTTACATCTAACTTTGTTCCTCCAAAACTCCGTTCGCTTACTTCTTGGCCCTGTTTCGAATATATACTGCCGATGGAGAGCCATGTTTCATTCACGCTGGCCAAAACTTGAACTTTTCTTCTGTTTATTTTTTTGCAATGCTATTCTGCCAAGGGAGAGCAGAGCATGGCCATTTAGTTTAAGCTTTTGTTATGGAAAAAGGAAAATGGCTAGGAAACCCTCAAAGAAATGGGTAAGCATCTGTATTTCACTCTGGCAACTTTCTAGATTTTCAGATGAGCGCTCAGGGAGGTGCTCCCTGAGTGCTCAAAATGCCGGGGCTTCGCAGACAAGCCCTAAGGTCAAGTTGAGGAAAAAAAAGTGCTCAGGCCTAATCTCAGGAAAGGTGTTAACACGTCTACAGAGAAAAATGGGCCCCTCGGAAGGGAAGTGGGGGGGGGGGGGCGAGGGGCGGTCAGCCCAGGAAATCCAGAAAGGGAGAGACCACACTGGGTCCAGGGGAGTGCCCCCTCCACCTTTACTCAAACATCACGTGTCTCTTTGCCAAACCCTCAGGTTCAGCCCACAAACTCCTTCACAAGGTTTTGAGAACAGAGCCCTACGGGGGTGGGGGTGGGGGTGGGGCTGGGGAGTGGAGGGAGCCAGCAGTCACATGGCAACACAGGACTGCCATCATGTCCTGGGCCACCTGACTGTCAGATCTGACCTAATAAAGGCCGCAAGGGCGTTCTGCTTCACAGAGGGCCCTTCCTAAGCTTCAGCTCCTGGTGCACAGCAGGCTTCAAGCTCTGGACCACAAGGCTGGGGCCCGAGGCGCGGTCCCTGAGCAATGGCCCCCCTCGCAGGCTTCCCGGTGCAGAGCCTACAGGCCTTCCCCAAGCTGCCTGGACAAGTGTCTCCTCTCGACTTGAAAACAGGCTCTGTTACACAGGTTTCTCACTGCCTTCTTCCCAGCACGAAGTCACAGGACCGCTTTTGCCCAGAGAACTGATACACTGGCGTCCACCAAAGGCACCGGAGAGCACGAGGGACGCTGAGCCCAAAACCACTGAAACGTCCACGTTTTCAGCCTCAACAACTCAACCTTAACCGACTCTCCCACAAGTACCCAGTTCATGATGCACGCAGGAGACGTGATCCCTAAGCTCCCCCTTGGACTCTACCAAACAGATTCGCCAATACTTCTGACCTCCTCCGAGATGCCAGGGAAGGGCAAGGGGCTTTCACACAGGTGATCCTAGCTGATCTACCATGGGGACAGTGACCCCACAGAGCTGAGGGCCCCTCTGAAAAAGCGACACCACCGATGAGACCTAACGCTTAAGGCAGGGTGAGGCAAGTCAAGGACGGGGAATGGGGAGGGGGACAAAGACAGGGGCCAGCGCGCCTTCGGTGGAGAGAGCCTCCCAAACAACAAAACTCCTGATGCAGACAAAGACTGGGCCAGGCAGGGCCCGTACAGGGGAGCTGGGGGTGCAACAGAAGGTGGCTGCTGGGTGTCCATCAGGGGCTGCATTGGGTGCAAATGGCCGAAGGCTTTACCCTGAATTCGGGAGATCACTGCGAGCACTTCACGGAGAACGGACGGGAATGGGGGAAAGCGAACCCCCTCTCTGGGGGCTGCGGCAAACAGTGCTCTCTCCCTTACCCAAAAGTCATTCTCCATTTCTTTCTAAGAATCCCGATTTGGTTTAAGAATCGGGCTGTGATCTTGTGATATCAAGGGAAGTGGGCTGGGGGAGGGTGCGTGTGGCCCAGTTGTGACCAGACACAAAGGTAAAAGTTGCTGAGGGCCCCCCCGCCGCCCCCTGCCAAGCCGGGGAAAACTGTTCTCCCGATAGGACTGAGGTATCGGGGAGCTGCCGAGGCGCCTGCCTGTCAGGACTGTGGGGATCACATGCTGAGGATCCCGTGCCCTCTTGGCAGGAAGGCCGTGGAATCACAGAGCCCTGACGTCACACAGCCCCTGGACCACAGCTACCAACTTCCTGCCTCCTGACTTCCGATTACAGGAGGAAAGTGAGCCGCTGGCTTCAGCCGCTGGCACTAAGGGTTTCTGTTTCTTAGGATCCAAAGCATGGCCTGGGCATCCTCACGGACCACCTGCTATTTAAGCAGGCTCCAAGGTCACCTCAGTCCTTCAAAGGGTCTTATTCTGCTGTCATGGCTACAGAATCATCTACTTGGTGCATCTTTCTCTCAAATTCTGGTTTTGCCATTTGCGGCCAGTGGCTCCCCTAATCAGCTTGGCCTGGTGACCAATACTGGTCACACAATGATTACTGCACCTCTGAGTTTTCTCCGACCACTCACAACAAGTGTTTCTTTTCTTTTTTTTTTAATTTTTTTAATGTCAATTTATTTTGGGGAGAGACAGAGTGTGAGTGGGGGAGGGGCAGAGAGAGAGAGAGAGAGAGAGAGGGAGACACAAAATCTGAAGCAGGTTCCAGGCTCTGAGCTGTCACCACAGAGCCCTATGCAGGGCTCGAACTCGAGCTGTGAGATCATGACCTGAGCCAAAGTCGGATGCTCAACTGACTGAGCCACCCAGGCGCCCCAGCATGTATTTCTTTATAATCTCCTCTCTCCTCTGGAAGAGACACCCGAGTTTCTGCTTTAGAAAGAACTAAATTTCTAAGGATACCACCTATAAGCTTTCAACCTCAGGGGTGGGGCGGGGGGGGGAGGGAGGGAACAACGACAATACTTTCTTTTAAAACTTCTAGGTTTCAAGGCTTATAGACACTGTAACTTGAAATCAAGATCTCAACCAACTGCAAATGTGATCGTTAGAAAACCATAAACCTGGATTGCAGTATAGTCTGAAAAACCAATAATCCCATTTAATGACATGCTGCTTGCTGGCTGGGGCAGGCATTCCTCTCTCTCTCTCTCTCTTCCTCTCTCTCGAAAGGAAGAGAGAGAGAGAGAGAGGGAGAGCGAATGAGTGTGGCTTATAGGAGGCTGAGGCATCTGTGGAAATGACAGCCATCCTCAAAGTCGTACGGAGGCAAGTTTTATAACCACACGGTAATCTGCCAGCAAAATGTATATATAGGATATCAGAGAAGCTGACAAGAATGGAGATACTAGCAAACAGCTGAAGACAAAGAAATGAGAGGAACAGAGAGCCTCTGAAATAATCCCAATGATTGTAAATGTCCTACCAATTTCCCATTTACTGTAGGAAGAACAGATCCACCTTGCACCAAAAAAAAAAAAAAAAAAAAAAAGTACATTTTAAGGCTTTTCAGAGGCTCTTCTAATAGTATCTGAGTCATTTGTGTAACTTACGGAAACTGGAAATTTATACAGATTTACTCAATCAGATCACAGGGTGGTTTGGTATTGCTTTTCCTCTCTTTAGTAAACAGGCAATTTTGTTCTTTTCTCCTAACAGTCGCCTTCTGCCATGAATTTGAATGGATGAATGCAGAGCTCAAGCGCAGAAGTTGTTCATCACCAAGAAAACTGCTTGGTGGTTAACAGGACGCTCACTCAGACATCGGCTCAAGGAGGTGAAATGTGAAAAGTCTAGCAAATGTCCTGCAAAGTGACTGAGAACTAAAGAATTAGAATTTGCGCTGGGAATGCAAAGATGACTTAACACTGGACTGCCTTAGAAAATCTGTTATTCTAATTGACCTTGTTAACAAGTTAAAAGAGAAAAACCACCATGATTATATAAGAACTACTCTAAGATCAGATCTGAGAGATGTTTAAGACCTACAACAGATGTAGAAAAATTCAACCCCTATCCTTTTAAAAAAAAAAAACAAACAAATCAGTTCCTAGCAAAATACTTGTATAACTCAATAAAAGGTACACAGCACGTGCCTACGACAGACATCCTTGATACCAAAATGTTGAAGACACTCCCCTTAAATCAGGAACGAGGCCAAGATCCGCCCCCCTCCGCCTCCACACCAACCACACTTCTGTTCTACACCCTACGATGAAGAGGGGCTGCCCAAGGTCACAGAATTAATCACAGTTAACCGAGTCAGGAGGACCCACGCTTTCCACTTATCAATCCATCGCTTCACATCATTCTATGTTTGTACTACAAGTGCTCCTGTGTCCTTCGGGCTTGAGTCCCTTAACATCTTATCACTTGAATTCATGGTTGCTGGCAGATCAACTGATATCGCCCTGGGGTTACAATAAGCTTTCGGTCAGCCTAGAAAGTCCGGGTTTTACACCTTTTCGAAGGTAACAGAAAAAAGCACAGGTAACGAGCCCGCTGTGATTATAGGTCAATGCCCTTGTGCACTAAGACGGCACAAAATCACAGACCTGGGATCTCAAGTATGAAAGCAACTCCAGGTGACCTGGTGCTTCACACAGTCTTACCTCGAAATACCAGCTACAGTCTCTTCCACTCTACTGACAAATTTTTGATGATTCTAATCAGCGTGTAATACAAAGGGAATACAGGAATAACATAATTAACAGCTGACTTAAAATGTATATGCTGTACCTTGCACTCCACAGAAAATGCAAAGCTTTTTTCTTTTTCTCCAAATTAGACTTGGTTTGCCCCAGAAAAATTCTCAATTTTACTGTCCTCGTGTAGATAAAGCTAGAAGGAAGGGCAAACTCGTACCTTTAAATGCTGTCATTACCAACCAAGCAATGACCGACTTAACCGAACACAGAATTTCACTCAAAAAACTAAGAAGAAACCAAGGAAATACAGACAAGCAGGATAAAAGGATTAATAAAGATAAAAGCAGAAACAAATGAATGAAATAGGTTAACGTAGAACCGGTAAACGAATCCAGCTGGTCTGTGTGTTCGAGGATTCAAGGCATGTGGAGTGACATACTCTATCCTTCTGAATAAGAAGATTAAATATTTTACTTATGCTGACACAGGTTGGTACACGTGCCTAAACGTGCATAAACTGGGGAGACGTCCGAGAAGACATACAGCAAACTGTCAACACTGTTTTTCTCCAAGTGACGGGACTGAAGGTAGTGTTAATTTTTCTCTTTATACGTTTCCATATTTCCTAAACCTTCCGTAACGAATACATAATTTTCATGGCCAGAAGAAGTGAAGCTACTGTTTTGAGATACCAAATTATTTCTTGGTGACCCATGTATATAATGTAATGTCAATCGAAATACCGAAGAGGCAGGTGAAGGACTGAGGGGGCACTTCAAGAAGGTCATCTGGAAGATGACGCATTTTGCAACAGTGATGGAGAGAAACTGATTTCAGACACTGGAAGTTAACGTAAAGCTACAATCACCAACTTAAACTTCAAATGGGCACCTGGCGAGTACCTTCTATGGAATCACTTCCATACTTTCAAATTTTATTGAAATTTTATTTAGCATTTTAGCTGTAAATTTAGAACACTGACAATGATAAAAAAAAAAAAAAAGAAACAAAAAAGTAACACTACCTACCACTCAGATTATCAAACAACCAAGCCAGAACCAAGTTACAACAAACTAATCTTTTAAAAAAATTTTTTTAACGTGTATTTATTTTTGAGAGAGAGAGCACAAGCAGGGGAGGGTCAGAGAGAGAGGGAGACACAGAATCCCAAGCAGGCTCCGGGCTCTGAACTGTCAGCACAGAGCCCGACGCGGGGCTCGAACCCACGAACCGCGAGATCATGACCTGAGCCACAGGTGTATGCTTAACCAACTTAACCAACCCAGGCACCAGGCAGTAGACTAATCTAAAGGCAGATGAAGCAGTGGAGAAAAATCACCCTGTGAGCTCATGGCACAACTTTTTTCTTTTCTTTTTTTTGTGTGTGTGTGTGTGTTTGCTTATTTTGAGGGAGAGAGAGAGCTTATAGGGGTGAAGAAGCAAAAAGAGTGGGAGAGAGAATCCCAAGCAGCCTCTGCCTTCTCGACTGTGTGAGATCAGGTCTTGAGCTGAAATCAAGAGTCGGACGCTTAACTGACTGAGCCACCCAGGCGCCTACAGCTTGTTTCTTAAAACAGTGACAACCCTAAGGTGGGAAGTGATTTCAACCTCCCTCTCTCACCACCAGACCCCTAACATCACAGATCCAGAGCTTGCAGGAAACGGAAACTAGGAAGCCACCTGTCTATGCCTTTCCAGCACTGCCCTGTGAGCAGGCAGGATATTATAGAATTACCAGCAACTTTATCATGTGACAAAGTTGCAGACTGACGAAAGGATTATTTTTAAAAACGAAACAGGGATCATTTACTTGATCGTGGGCTGGGTAAGATCTTCCCCAGTGAAGAAGGGGAGGAAAAAAGAGGCGATGAAGACCAGATCTGAATGACCCAGCAACTGGATACCAAGCATTGGCAAGGGTTCAGGGAAACGGGCACTCCCGTGGATCAGCTGGTGGGAACACTTCTGGGGGGAAACTGGCTGAATGTATTGAGTGTCCTTAAAATGGTCACATTCGGGGCGCCTGGGTGGCTCAGTCGGTTAAGCGTCCGTCATCGGCTCAGGTCATGATCTCGCGGTCCGTGAGTTTGAGCCCCGCCTCGGGCTCTGTGCTGACAGCTCAGAGCCTGGAACCTACTTCTGATTCTGTGTCTCCCTCTCTCTCTGACCCTCCCCCGTTCATGCTTTGTCTCTGTCTCAAAAATAAATAAACATTAAAAAAAATAATAGAGAAAAAAAAGTCACATTCTGACACATCAAGTCAGTGCTTAGGAATTTTTCCTAAGGAAATAACCAGACAGATATATAAAAAAAAAATGTATTTAGAATACCAAAAGACCGGAAGAGAACATAACACGCTCAATGAACAGGTGACCGGTACAGAACATATGAGATATTTATATACTAGAATATGGCCTGGCCTTAATATCACGTTTCAAAGAATAATGAGAAGAATATACTCACAAAATATTAAATTACACGGGGCACGTGGGTGGCTCAATCAGTTAAGTGTCCAATTCTTGATTTCGGCTCAGGTCCTGATCTCATGGTTTGTGAGTTCGAGCCCTGCACTGGGCTCTGTGCTGACAGCACGGAGCCTACTTGGGATTCTGTCTCCCTCTCTCTCTGCCCCTCCTCTGATTGCTCTCTATCCCTCTCAAAAAAATAAATAAAAATAAACCTAAAAATTTTAAACTAAAAGAGTATGTAAAGGATGAGTCTATAAAAAAATTTTTTTTTAATTTGTGGGACACACACACACACACACACACACCTGAAAGAAAACCCCAAAACAGTGGTTATATTATTACTGGGGAGGGAAATTAGGGATGATTTTAATCTCCTGTTACTAGCAGCCCAGAGCATGTTAACTGATAAACCTGGATAACCGTCTCTCATTCTGAGCCAATAAGATTCAGCTTACTTGCCACCTCTTTCAGGAAGCCCTCCAGCACTACTTTCCTTTCTCCCATATCATTCTAGGTGTTCCTCCTTGGAACTGAACTCTGAGCTGTCCTCTAGGATACTCTTTATCCCTGCATCGCACTCACTGATCTGATTCACCATCTCCCTGCTACACTTTGAACCTACAGTCAGAAATGGGGGTGTTTCATTTTTGTGTCCCCAGTCTGTCCGGAATGGAACACATCTTCAAGCTAGAAAGCTGGATTCATGAATGAAACTGGCTGAGCCAAGGAGTCTCTATGCTCTGTGAATCTCAAGGTCGAGGGGAACAACGCTAAGAAGGATGAGCAAATACCGGGAAAGGACTGTCTCCTTACCTTGGCCAGTAGGCTTGAAACATGTTTAATTTCACCATGGGCCTTTAGCAATTCTTGCCTGAGCTCGGTGCAAGACAGTTCCAGCTGATCCTTCTCAGCTCGAGCGACTCTCAACATCTCTTGAACTTCACGCGCCTCTGCCGTCTGCCCCACAGGACCGGTCTCCGTGGCTTTCTGCTGCTCACTCTCCAAATGCGCCTTCAAAGACCCATTTTCAATCTGCAGCCCTTCCAAGGTCGCCTTGCACTCCTCCAGAGTTTTGGCCATCACACCGTTATTACACCGCTCCCGTTCCAGAACCCCGGTCAGCTTTTCGTTTTCTTCCTTGAGGTGTTTAATCGCTTCCAAAGCCCCTTGGTTCTCCTCCTCCACCTTCCGGAGGCTACAGGTCAGCTGCTGCTGGATGTTAAGCAGCTTCTCTCTTTCAAAGCGGCCCTGGTCAAGAATTTCTGCGCACTTCTGCTCCAGCTCCAGAATTTTGCCTTCTTGGACGGCGGCGGGCTCCTCGCTCTTTGCGCGCTCCTGCAGGAGGTTTATCAGCTTCTCGTTCTCCTGACTTAGCTGCGCGGCCCTCTCTCGGTGCTGGTGGAAAGAACTCTCCAGGATCGTCTTCTCGTCCAGCAGTTTCTCGTTTTCGGCCGTCAGCTCCTGAACCATCTGCTGCTGGTCCGACAACTCCTGCAGAGTAGCCTGCAGCTCCTCGGCCGTGCTGTGCTGGTTTTCCTCCATCTTCTGTATCTTCTCCGCGAGGGAGGCCAGGGACAGCTCGCTCACGTTGTTGGGGGAGCTGCCTGTCGTGGAGCACTTGGAGCTCTTAAAGGGGTTGCTGCTGGAGGACAGGGGCCTGGAGGGCGTGTCGGCTGTGATGTGCTCGAAATCCGAGGCATCCGGGGACAAAGAAGCTTTGGTGACGTCGCTGCTTGAAGAGCCTGATGTCCTTAACGCGTTTTCGTGTATGGGGTGCCGATACGCATCGAGCTCGCCCGACAGCTGATTTCCGGGTGGGCTTCCGAAGCTGGACTCCTGAGTTACGGACGTTGGGCAGCTGCTCTCCCCCGTGTGACTAGCACCCCCCTCCGAATTTGGGGAATGCTCCAGATGAGTCAGTTTCTCCCTTAAGGCCCGGTTTTCCTCCTCCAGATCTGCAAGCTCCTTCTGAAAATTCTTGTTCTTCTCCTCAAGAGCTCTTAGCAAGGGTTCCGAGTCACCTGGGGAGACGGGCGTTCCATCTGCATTTGCGTCGGAAGGCTCGGTTCCTTCAGTGCTCGGAGTCCTTTTCTCCTTACATTTCTTCAGCTCGCTTCGAAGCCTGTTAATTTCACTGTCTTTCGCTTTGGCTTCTGCCAGGAGTTCCCGAACCTGGGACTCGAGCACGGCCTTCTCCCCGCCTTCATTCTCTGGCTTGGGTCTTGCGGAGGTGGTCCGCAGGTGCTTCGTAGGGGTGGGTGTGCTGGAAGACGTGGGGCTGGACACCGACTTCCTGGGGTTGGAGGGACCGCGTGGCACGGTTCTCTCTCTGGAGACGGTTACCGAAAGTTCTCGAGGAGCCGGGATGCCTGTCCGTTTGGCTGTTGTCACAGCCCCTAAGGACAGAAGAAGTAGAAACCAATGAAACAACGCAGGCACTTTTATAAATGAAACCCAAGTGACTTCAACTCATGTCGGACACGGAACGGGATGGCTGCTGCCCTTCATTCATTTCCGCCCCACCCACCCGCCCCCCACGCCTCTAGAAACCTACCTGGAGCTGACGGGGGTTTCTGTACCTCCTCCCACAGCCCCTAGACTTTGGGGGGAAACTGACTCCAAGCCTGAACTCCTCCACTTAATCTCATCCCAGCCACAGTTGCTGGTTCAAGGCCTGGACACACCCCTCAACTGAGGTCAACAGAACACCAGGAGGGGGTCTTCTGGGTGAATTTCTAAAACATTACTGCACATGAGGAAGGGAGCACAGAAGTCTGGGAATGGCTGCAACCTGTTGTCATCATGAGAGGAAGGTGAGAACAGAGTAGAAAGAAGGAAAGCAAATTCTTAGTAGCTCGGTGGAGTTGCTCAGTCAATCAGCCCTGGAGCTTAGCCTGTAGCTAAGCTGGCCTTCCAGTTACACAAGCCAATAAATGCCCTTCACACAAGTCATCTTGAATTGGGTTTTCTGTAACCTGCAGCCTAATGCATCTGAACTGTAACCCCGGCAACTAAACAACAGCCTTTTGACAAAACGCAAGGTCACAGTGCGTTTCTTGATAAACGTTTTTTTCTTGATATTTTAAAATCTTTTTTAGAGAGTGCAATCTTTATTTTTGAGAGAGTGCGTGAGCAGGGGAGGAACAGAGGGAGAGGGAGATAAAGAAGCCAAAGCAGGCTCCGGGATCCGAGCTGTCAGCACAGAGCCTGATGCAGGGCTCGAACTCGCGAATCGTGAGATCGTGACCTGAGCCGAAGTCGGACACTTAACCGACTGGGCCACCCAGGCGCCCCATGACAGAGACAGAGAGAGAATCTCAAGCGGGCTCCACACTCAGCGTGGAGCCTGACGCGGGGCTCGAACTCACAAACCGCAAGTTCATGACCTGGGCCTAACTGGGATGCTTAACCAACTGAGCCACCCCGGGTGCCCCTTGATAAACATTTTTTTTTAAAAAGTTCATCAACATCTTGTGAATGAGTACAAATTTGCTTAAGAAATCACAAGACACGAATAACACCAAGGGAAGACTAATCTAGTCCAATGACCTACTGCTTTTAACACAAGTGGAAACAGTGTGCTTATTTGTATTCAGAAAAATAAGAACAAATGGGATAAGTTCGCATTACATGTAGCTATGGTACGGTTTTAAATGCTAAAGGGATTTACATAATATGGAAATGATACAAAATTTAGAGTATTTATAACGGGAAATGTAAGGGAAGGAACTATTTTCTGTTTTCATCTATACTACATTGTAGACCATGTTAAAAAAAAATTCTAGGAGTGCGAACCCAGACATCGATCTCCTATATGGCTCTACAAATGAGACCCACCTCAGAGGTTAAAGGGTAAGCGAAAATTCTGGACCTGTTTTCCAAACTCAAAGACCATTTGATGAATCAAGGCTGACTGCGGTAACTTCCGCAACTCTGTGCCTCAGGTTGAAGGTCCCCAGTGACAAAGGACCCTAGAAGGTGTCACCAATCCCTGGGCCTCCACAAGGTGGGAAGCAGTGGAGGGTATGCCCCCCGCCCCCCAGAATGGCCCCCAGCTCCAGTCGACCAAGACAGAAGCAGAACCCGATGTGGCACGGTAGCTCTGAGCCCAGTGCCAAGGGCCGCTTCTAAGGAAGACCTGAAGGAATGAACATGCTGAAATTGGGGGTGATGATGTGAAGGCCAATGGCATTCGGTGCTGTGTCTAACAGTTAAGTGCTTTTTAAAACCTTGACACAATAAAGCTTAAGTTGTCATACTAATATACAGAAAAACTAGATGGTTTTTCTTAAGTTTATTTATTTATTTGGAGAGAGAGAGAGAGAGAGAGAGAGAGAGAGAGAGAGAGAGAGAAGGAACGCAAGCAGGGGAGGGGCAGAGAGAGAGGGAGAGAGAGAGAATCCCAAGCAGGCTCTGTGCTGACAGTGGGGGGGGCCTGAACTCATGAACCATGAGATCATGACCTGGGCCAAAATGAAGAGTCCGATGCTTAATGAACTGAGCCACCCAGGTGCCCCCAAACTATGGGCTTGTTTGTTTTTTAATTAACTTTTTCAAATTAGAAGTCATTGGAAAGCTAAGAGTACTACAATACACAGTTTAATGCCTTCAGGCATCTTCCTTGCATCATACTTAACGAAGAAAATACTCAATGAAGGCAAGATTTATTTAATTGTTCTCGTAAAATGAAGATTGAAATCACTAAGCAATAAACCGTTTTAGTAACGCTGGTTCTCTAGAATGAAGTAATCCTGGAAAGGGCCCTGATGAAAACGGAAGAGAACTCAAGTTCAAGGCAGATGGGAGAGCCCAGCTCTTGTTATCACACAGCCACTGGCCATTCCCGACATGGCCACTGAAATGAAGGCTCCTTTTCAACCATCCGTCCGCCGGGTTTGAGGATGGGCAGGACTCAAACAGAGCAGCAGATCAACTCCGTCATCCTTTCCGGCTGAAGTGAGCTCCTCCCTTCTGCCAAATCTTAGCTTGCCCTCCACGTAGGTGTTACTACTTGCACCTTACCTAGACTAGTAGGAATTTTTTTACATCAGTGTACGTTTGTGAAATATGTCCGCTTGTGTATTATGAAATACACAATCCAGTTGTGTTCGTTACGACATCTGTTTTCGCTTTTGTTTCTGTTGTTTCCATTCTGACACTTGATCGGCACCGCACTATACATCCGGGAACCCTGACATGGAGCATACCACTGGAAACTTACACCACGGCAAGGGAGACCGCAGAGGCAGTGAGAAGCCCAGGGTTGACAGAATACGGACGGCCTAGCCGTCACTCTTGACTTCTTTGGTCTTTTCCCCATCCTCCCACCAGACCGCCACTTATTCCTACTGAGGCTGGCCGTCTAACGGCATGAAGTTGAAATAAAAGCAAGCCCCACCTCATAATCGGGAAGACTAATATGATTTTCTAAAAAACATGCTTGGTGGGCCCCTGGGTGGCTCAGTCGTTAGCCATCTGACTTTGGCTCAGGTCATGATCTCACGGTTTGCGAGTTCGAGGACCACATCTGGTGAGCTCGAGCCTCGCTTCGGGTGAGCCCCACTTCTCTCTCTCTCTGCCTCTCGTGGGATTCTCTCTCTCCCCCCTCCAACCCTCACTCACTTGCACCCCCTCTCTCAAAAAGAAAAAATGTTTGGATCCGCCTGGATGGCTCAGTCAGTTAAATGTCCAACTCTTGATTTTGGCTCAGGTCGTGATATCGAGCCCTGTGTGGGGCTCCATGCTGAGCGTTAAGCTTGCTTGGGATTCTCTCTCTCCCTCTCTCTCTGCCTCTCCCTTGCTCACATGCGCACGCTCTCTCTCTCGCTCTCTCTCTCTCTCTCTCTCCCTCAAAATAAACTTAAAAAAAATGATGTTATACTAAAAAAAAATTTTTTTTTAATTTTATATATTTAAGAGAGAGAGCATGCACACACAAGCGGGGAAGGGGCAGAGAGGAGAGACAGAATCCCAAGCAGGATCCACACCATCAGCACAGAACCCGATGCGGGGCTCAAACTCATGAACCGTGAGATCATGACCCAAGCCGAGATCAAGCGTTAGATGCTTAAACGACTGTGCCACCCAGGTGCTCCCTGATGTGTTATATTTTTAAAATGCCAAATGAAAACTTATAATGTGACAGATCACAGGTGCATCAAACTCTGTATTCATAGACATACACAGTAGAAGAGTACCCAGAACATTGAGAACAGGTGAATATTAAGCTGCTTGGGCTGTGAGAAAATTTCCTGTTTCTTTTGTATGGTTATATTTATGTAGTAAATTTAAAAAGCAGAAGGGAAAATCCTATCATAACAACATACAGAGAGTTAAGGGGGCAGGAAACATAAATCTTTGCAGAGAATAAAAAGCATGTTTAAAACAACAATAGCACAACCATTTAAATCAGATCAGATGCCTGTTTTAAGCAGTGATTCTCGTGAGCTGAAAATAAAATATTTTCAGTCCCTTCTTTTTTTTTTAATTTTATTTTTTATTTTTTAAAATTTACTTCAGTCCCTTAATTTCCTTGTACCCTAAGAATGCTACTTGGATTGTTCTTTGGTAGGTAGGTCTTCTCTCTACTATGCACTGATGAAGGAAATGGTGACATTCTGAAATAAATTGCTAAACTTTCATTTCTTCCATAAGAATTCACAGACCTGTCCTGTGGGAGAGACAGGCGGGAGACAGAAATGAAAGTTCACCATTATCACCTACCACATAATTGCTGCCTTGCCTCTGAAACACAAGAGAACTTACCCCTTTGGTCTCAAAGAATCCAAACTACTAGGATATTTTTTACTCTAACCATTCATAACTTTTTTTCTCAAAAGTTCCAATAATGCATTTATTGTCAAATCTAATCTCCCCCCCTCAATCTCCATCTTTCTCAACCTTTGGGTGATATTTATTCCTCCTTCCCTTCGCTCTCCTTATCCATATCTCCTTATCCTCCAGTCAAGGGACCTGAAAAACATTTAAAATGTCCTCTCCCTTTTCTTTTGGTAGCCAACCAGTCACTTAAACCAGTTATTTATGGAAATGTTTCTATATTTTTTCTTTGTTTTCCTTTTGGTAGGGATCCAGACTAGGCCCTTAAGAATGTTCCATCTAAATTTCTGAAATGTTCCCAAAGGTCTTTCCGATTCCAGCCTCTCCCAGCCCGGAGACATAATGGACCAATATCCCTTAAATATCCTGCTCACTGTTCTGTTCCAGAATCGGTAGGCATTCCCGCCTGCATCATGACGATGTCAAACTTTTTCCCTGGGCTTTCCTGGTCAGGCATAATCTCATCCTAATCAACATATCCAACCTTTTCACTTTTGGGTTTTTGTTCCCACCTCCCCTCCCGTTGCAACAAACCTATTTAACCCATTCCACATCTCCACTGTCCCTGTGATTTGCTGAAACAGCCTTTCCTTTCCATCCTTCTGATGGGCATTTAAACATGCTTAACTCTCTTCAATTAAAAAAAAAAAAAAAATCTCGGGGCACCTGGTTGGCTCAGTCGGTAGAGCATGCAACTCTGGATCTCAGGTTTGTGAGTTCGAGCCCCATGTTGGGTGTAGAGATTACTTAAAAATAAAATCTTAAAAAAAAGTCTGTAGCCCACATCTTCCTCCAGCTAATAGCTGATTTCCTTCTTCCCCCTCACAACAGAATCCTCCCCAGAGTCCTATACACCTTGGTTGTCTTCACTTCTTCTCTCTCCTCTGCCATTACTCAACCCAAACCTTGTCCACTGAGGCCATCCACAACCTCCACACGGGCCAACACAACAGAGACCTTCAATCCTCTCAGCAGAACTGAAACAATTCCTTTTTTTTTTTAACTAATTACTTTATTTATTTATTTATTTATTTATTTATTTATTGAGAGAGAGAGAGTCCCAAGCAGGCTCCGCAATGTCAGTGCAGAGCCTGACGCGGGGCTCGAACCCACGAACCACGAGATCATGACCTGAGCCGAGGTCGGACACTTAACCGTTGAGCCCCCCGAGGTGCCCGGGAACAAGCATGCCTCCAACGAACAACTCTCCTGGTTCTTCTCTCAGTTCAGCCGCTGTCTTCGGTCTCTCTCCTTTGCTGGCCCCTCCTTGTCTCTCTGATTCTACTGTCAGAATCTTCAGACCTGGGTCCTGGGCCTCTCCTCCTCTCTTCTTACAAATTATTTTCCTGCTGATTCTATTCCATCTCAAGATCCTAAAATACCACTTATATACAGATGACCCCCCCAATTAACTCTCTTTATATGGACCTCTCATCTGAGCAACAGATCTGAATATCAAACTACTTACTTGGTAAGTATAATCGAATTACAACAAAAGTACCTCAAACTAGATTAAAGGCATAAAGGTAGGCTAAGAAAAAGTGAACGGAATGTGCAAAAGGCCTGGAGTGCAGGGAGCCCTGACAAGGAGGGGGCTGACGGGGAAGAAGGCACATTTCTAGAGGATGCTCAAGGAAAGCCTCATGGACAGAGCTTGAGATTCAAGGTGATATGCACTCATTAAAACAACGCCAGGATGCTTGGAAGAAAGGAAAGGACAGCACAAGAAAAAACTCTCAGAAATTTTAAATACATTTGGTCAAATTATAAGCTTCGATAGAAGGGATGGAATGCAAAATCAAAGACCTCTCCTGATATGTAACAAGATTTAAACAGAAAAGGTAAACACTCAGGGCCAATCTGGAAGATCAGTCAATGAACAGAAGATCTGGAAATAGAGACCAGTGGAAGCACAGTGAAGGAAATGACCAAAAAACTGACACGAGAGAATCCTCCAACGCTGAAGAATGTGAGTCCCAGAACTTGGGTCAGGCAGAATGAATGAAGAAAGACCCACATGAAGATACCCCTTTATAAAGTTTCAGGACACCAAGAATGCCTACAAGTTCAGGGAAGGGGTGTGAGCATGAGACTGGCTATCATTCATTATAGCAGTACTGAATTCTCAAAGGCAATGAAGCAAACACCTTCAAAGTTCTGAGGGAAAATGATTTTCAACCTAGAATTCTATATCTGACCTAACTATAAACCAGTCACAGAGGCAGACAATAAAACATGCTGTCAAACATATGGAGACTCAGAAAAAAAAATTAAACGGCTAACACCCTTTCTAAGTAAGTTACTTGAGAATGTGCTCCAGGAGAACGAGGGAGTAAACCAAAGAGAAAGAGGGTGAGTGATCGTGGGAGACCAGTAGTTCTATTAGAGGAAACCAGTCACGGGGAGTCTCGAGAGGATACCCATGGAGCAAATCTGGAGAACACATCCAAACTGGGCCAAGAGGACAAGATGCCTCCCGAGGGAAGTTTCTTTGAAAGAACATCTGGTTGGATGAAGAGTATGAAAAAATTTAAAAAAATGAGGATATAATAAAAATAGTGAAAGGTTCTCAAAAAAATTAAAAATAGAATGACCCTAAGACCCGGCAATTACACTACTAGGTATTTATCCAAAGGATACAAAAATACTGATTCAAAGGGGCACATGCACCCCAATGTTTATAGCAGCACTATTGACAATAGCCAGATTATGGAAAGAGCCCAAATGTCCATGGACTGATGAATGGATAAAAAAACCTGTGATAGACACACACAGACATATACATACATACACACTGGAATATTACTTGGCGATCAAAAAGAATGAAATCTTGCCATTTGCAACAATGTGGATGGAACTACAGTGTATTAAGCTAAGTGAAATAAGTCAGAGAAAGATAAATATCATACGATTTCACTCATGTGTGGAATTTAAGAAACAAAACATGAAAATTGGGGGAGGGAAGGATAAATAAGATAAAGACAGAGAGGGAGGCAAACCATAAGAGACTCTTAAATGCAGAGAACAAACAGAAGGTTGCTGGCAGGGTGTTGGGTGGTGGTGGGGGGTGGCTAAATGGGCGATGGGCATTAAGGAGAGCACTTCTTGGGATGAGCACTGAGCGTTATATGTAAGTGATGAATCACTAAATCCTACTCCTGAAACCATTATTACACCGTATGTTAACTTGGGATTTAAGTTTTTAAAAAAGTCCTTATCACAAGAAATAAACAGACTCTTAACTATGGAGAACAAGCTGATCGTTACCAGAGGGAAGGCTCCAGGCAGAGGGATGGGTTAAACAGATGATGGGGATTAAGGAAGGCACTTGTCATGATGAGCACTGGGTGATATATGCAAGTGTTGAATCACTATATTGTACACCTGAAACTAATACAGCACTGCATATTAACTAATCAGAATTAAAATAATAACTTAGAAAACAGTGAAAAAACCAGAAACTTCATAAAACCAGGAAGCTGCATAAGAAAGGTCACAAAATCGTACCACACGACTTTACTCTGCGGGGAATATATACATATATAGTGACAATTACACGGATACTATTTAAACTGACCTATACACCAAGTATGCAAGACTATTTTATAGAACATTTGAATATTATCCCAGCTAGCAAATAAAGTTGAAATACATTAGGGAACAACAAATTAAAACAACTACGAGAGGGGCGCCTGGGGGCTCAGTCAGTTGAGCGTCCGACTTCGGCTCAGGTCGTGATCTCACAGTCCGTGGATTCGAGCCCCGCGTCGGGCTCTGTGTTGACAGCTCGGAGCCTGGAGCCTGCTTCGGATTCTGTGTCTCCCCTGCTCTCTGCCCCTCCCCCACTCACTCTCTCTCAAAAATAAATAAATACATTACAAAAAAAAAAAAAAACTATGAAATACCACTACACATGTACGAAAATGGCTAAAATCCAAAACCTTAACACCACCACGTGCCAACAGGGGTGCAGAGCAACAGGAACTCTTGTTCATTGCTGGCAGAAATGCAAAATGGCGCAGTTAGGCAGTGAAGACAGTTTGGCAATTCCTTACAAAACTAAACACACTCTTGCCGTGATTCAGCTATCGCACCCCTTGGTATTTACCCAAATGAGTTGAAAAGTGATGCCTACACACAAACCTGCACAAAGATGTTCAGAGCAGCTTTATTCCCAACTGCCCAAAAATGGAAGCAACCAAGGCGTCCTTCAGAAAGTGAACGGATCAACCATGATATATCCAGGCAATGGAGTTGCTGGATTCAGTGCTACAAAGAAATGAGCTATAAAGCCATGAAAAGACAGGGAAGGACCCTAAATGCAGATGACTGGGTGAAAGAAGCCATTATGAGAAGACTACACACTGTAGAATTTCAACTATAGAACATTCCAGAAGAGATAAATTATGGAGAGAGTAGAAAGATCAGGGGCTGGGCAGAGGGAAGAACAAACAGGCAGAGTACAGAGGATGTTTAGGGCAGTGAAACTGTTCCGTATGATACTATAATGGGTGGATACATTTGTCCGAACCCAAAGAACGTGAACCCTAATGTGAACCATGGACTGAGTGGCTGTCATGTGTCAGTACAGGTCCAGCAGTTGTAACAAATGGACCACTATAGTGAGGGATATTGATGGTGACAGGAGCCCTGCACACTTGTGGGGGGTGGGGGGCAGGACAGGGGTTACAGGGGTGGGCACAGTGTGCCCTCTCAATTTTGCTGTGCCCAAAACTGCTGTGAAAGTCTACTTTAAAAAAAAAAAAAGGCACCTTAGCAGTTTAATTAAGCAAGTGTATGTAAGTGGTTAACTTTGAGAAGTGGGATAAGAAAGGGGACGGTGTAGAGCAACAGCAGTTTTGCTTTTCATAAGGGCCCTATTTCGTTTTTGAACCTGTGACTATACCACGTCAATAACGAGAATGGAGAAAAAGACACGTGAGTGCTGGTGGATGCAGCTCGGAAGGAGGTAATCAGGCGTCCGTTGGTTTTACAGGCGGTGCTGTTCCTTTGGACTCAGAACAAGTGAGATAAAAAAGTTTGAGGCGACTCAGCAAAACAGAAGCAGGGCCACAAGGAACTGAGGTCTGTTATCAAATCTCAGGCCCCACCTTGCCTGTGGCGGAAGGTAATTCTTCCCCAGTTCCACTGCCTTTCGGGAAGTTTCCCTGGAGTGTTTTCTAGAGATGCATTCACCTCATATGAAAGTCAACGGCAACTCCTTGGCGGACCAAACAGAGGAAACCACTCAGAAGAATCCTACCCGTACCAATGAACCAAATCACTTGTGCAGTTTGCTTTCTTGGCTAAAAGCAAACAGTCGGGTCCACGTTTAGAGATGGTTTTTTTTGTAGCAGGACAAAAGTTCTGTCTTGTCATATTTTTTTTTTTTTTTTTTTTTTTTTTTTGCAGGGTGCCAAATTAATCTTGCTCACACTCCACTGGCTCAGCATCTTGGGTTAGAGTTGAAAACACTTGTAAATCTGCATCCTTCTCGGGGCGCCTGGGTGGCTCAGTCTGTTAAGCGTCGGACTTCAGCTCAGGTCATGATTTCACAGTTTGTGAGTTTGAGCCCCGTGTTGGGCTCAGTGCTGACAGCTCAGAGCCTGGGGCCTGCTTCAGATTCTGTGTCTCCTTCTGTCTCTGACCCTCCCTCTCTGTCAAAAATCAACGTTGAAAATTTTTTAAAAAATTGCATCCTTCTCTTTCCCAAATAGTCACACTGTTCCATGGCCACCATGAACGATGCTCTCGACAGAGAGGGCCTCTGAACAAAAGACTCCGAAGGGGGTCTGGCCTAGGGAGGGCACAGCGACCACTCTGTGCTGGGTCTTTAAAGACAAAGTGGGGAGACAAAGCGGCAGTGTTCCGAGAAGAGATAATAGCATGGTCTGAGCGGCTTCTTGCAGGGGGCCCACACGGCTGGCAGTCCCCTCCAGAAGCCAAAATGCGAAACGGCTCTGGAAGGGCAGCTCCCAACACGCCAGTTGAAAAGCCCAAAGCAGGCGGGACGTCTCATTTCCATTGAAACTGAAGTGGCCAGAGGACCGGTTGGCCCCAGATTTCACTCTGCATGCTGGGTTGGCTTCCTAGCCCACTGTGTGGGCCAAATGAAATCCTCATTACCTAACTCCTCTGCATGGGAGGTGCGCCCCCAGGGTCTCTGGTCAGCAAACTGGAAAGGAGAAGGGGCTGTCGTCGGTGGGGCTTTAGTGAATTACAACATCTGCCTCTCCGTGTAGCCTTCCCCTCAGTAGAGATGAGAAAAAATCCACTTCCCGATTTGTGAGTCTTTTTTTTAATTGTTTAAATGCTTTGTTTATTTTTGAGAGACACAGGGGGGGAGAGAGAGAGAGAGAGAGAGGGCACTAGAGGGGGAGGGTCAGAGAGAGAGGGAAACACAGAATCCGAAACAGGCTCCAGGTTCTGAGCTGTCAGCACGGAGCCCAACGTGGGGCTCGAAGTCATGAACCGTGAGATCACGACCTGAGCTTAAGTCGGGCACTTACCTGACTGAGCCACCCAGGCACCCAATATGTGAGTCTTGATACACCTGAGAAGGACCCATTCTAGATCACGATTTAGCTCTGACTCCCTAACATTATATACACTTTGCCCAGTGATTGCTCCATCTCATAGCAATCACTGAGAAACTTCCAAATTCCACCACTAAAAGGAACCAAATTCACCTGCATGTGCAATTGCAGAAATTAGACAATTAGGCAGAGGGGGCGTGCTGAAATAGGTTTATCTGGATTAACATCACTTTGTTCTGTTTTCTTAAACCACGCATTGGTCAAAACATAGAACATTAAGGAATTGACCACATTCTTGATTTTTTTAATGTTTATTCATTTTGAAAGAGAGAGAGGCAGAGTGGGGAGGGGGCAGAGAGAGGGAAAGAGAGTGAATCACAAGCAGGCTCTAAGCACAGAGCGCAGAGCCTGATGCGGGGCTCAAACTCATGAACCATGAGAACCTGACCTGAGCTGAAATCAAGAGTCAAATGCTTAACCGAGCCACCCAGGTGGCCCTTCCCACATTCTTTAAACTGAGAGTTTGCAATGTAGGCAATGCTAATACCAGTTCACATCCGCACCACTTTGGTCTTTCAAAGCGTTTTCATACACATTAATTTGCGGCTCACGAAAATCATTTGGCAAAGTGCTGTTATCTTTATTTTATGGATAAGGAAACGGACTGAGACGCTTCACAGTTAGCCCAAGGGTCTCACAGTAAGTACGTCTTCTGATACCTAAGGAAGCACAGAATCGTATCATTTCCAAACTGGAAGAAACAGAGAAACCATGTAGCCTGATCTTTCATACAAAGTAGCATCAACAGCATCCAACCTCTGATGCTATTTACCAAACTGTCACGTGCCAGAGACCAAGGATTTGCAGTGAAAGAGAAGCCAGCACCGGACAGCCCCTTCCACTGCTGGAGGCCCCAACAGTTGGACAATCCTTCTTTATACGGGGCTCCGTTTGATCTTCGTTAACATGGCACATGTTGGTTCCAGTTCTGAAACGATCTGGAACCACAAAGAATAGAATTATTGCTTCTTCCACGTGACATCTGAATATGTGAGGGCAGCTTTGTTTCGCTCCTTGGTTTCCCATTCTTGAAGCAAAAGCATTCCTCACCCTTCCCACCAGGCCTCACGGGACCCGGGGTCATTCATCAGGGGGACTGTCTGGAGAGCCTCTGATTTAGCAACATCCCTCGGAAATGTTACCCAGAATCTCAAAAATGCTGCAGTTGTGGTCGCTATGAGTTAGGAATCGTCCAGTCACAAGAGGACACCCAATTCAAGCCTGAAACAATAAAATGAGTTTTTGGCTTCTATAACTGGAACTCTAGGGGCAAGTCTGACTTGAGGTCCAGCACGACTGAAATATGCTTTCAGGGACCGTCGCTCTCCCTCGCACGTGCACCTGGACGGGCTACCTTCATCAGCGATCTGCCTTGCCTCATGGCAGTGTGATGCCTGGGCAGCTCCAGGCCTCAGTCTGCACACCATCAAATCCAGGGAATGGTGCTAAGACTCTTCTGGAGGCCCTAACAAATGTCTCCTCGCATCTCATTCAGCCTGGGTCGCTACTGGCCTCGACTCATGAAGGTCAAGGTGATATGCTGATTCATTGAAGGCTGGGGCAGGGGCGAATTATCCAAGGAGAAAGAAATCCGCACAGAAGAGGGAAGCAGACGCCAGAACAAACATCAAAGACGTGCATGTGACACTGGTGTAGTAATGCAACACGCACAAAATGGCATAGTGCACCAGTTTTTAAAACAAATAAAAAAAGGCTTCAGACCCCAGCAGGGGACATTAGGCAACAATTAAAAATGAAAATTATGGGGGCACCTGGATGGCTCAGTCGGTTAAGCCTCCGACTTCGGCTCAGGTCACGAACTCATGGTTCATGAGTTCAAGCCCTGCGTTGGGCTCTGTGCTGACAGCTCGGTCGGAGCCTGGATCCTGCTTCGGATTCTGTGTCTCCCTCTCTCTCTGCCCCTCCCCTGCTCGCGCTCTGTCTCTCTCTCAAAAATAAATAATAAACAAAAAATTTTTTTAATGAAAATTATGCATACTATTTAGCCAGTTACCACTGTTTCGGGACAAAGTTTCCCCTTAATTTCATAGGTAGAAAAAACCATTTTATTATTTTTTTTAATGTTTATTTATTTTTGAGAGAGAAAGGATGAGCTGGGGAGGGGCAGAGAGAGGGGGACGGAGGATCCAAAGCAGGCTCTGCGCTGACAGCAGTGAGCCCAATGCGGGGCTCGAACTCCTGAATCGTGAGACCGCGACCTGAGCTGAAGTCGGATGCTCGGCCGACTGAGCCACCCAGACTCCCCTGGAAAGAACCATTTTCTTTTGCAGGTGAAGAACTTGGGAAAGGCCTGGCCAGGCACTTGTGACTTCGATGCTCTCAGGTGGCTGCAGTAACCGGAAGACTCACTGGGCCGGACATGCCACGGGGCTCGCTCACGTGGCGGTCAGGGCAACCAATGCGGTCGCGTGGCAGCTGAGCTGGGCTGTCGGTCGGAGGGAGCACTGTTGGGGGGGCCTCTCCAGGAGGGGGCGGGGGGTGGGTCTCAGGGTGGCTGGGCTTGTTACAGAATGGCTCAGGGCTCCGGGTGTGTTTCTGCATACAAGGGTCACCACATGGCCTCTTCCAGGCCAGCCTTGGCAGTCACACGGGTCACTTCTGTCATACTACACTAGGAAGCAGTCCTGGGCCTGCCCAAGTTCAAGGTTCACGTTCCTTGACGGAGCAAGTGGCAAAGTTGCCCTGGGGAAGTGCACACGAGGTGGCAGGCAGAGGCGGAGCCGTCTCAGGGGAATACAATCCGTCACACCTCCCTAGGCTGACCACACAGTTTTATCTCATGAAGCCATTAACCGTGTGCCTCTATTTCCCAAACTGATGTTCTCGTTGTTGAAATGTCTAGACATGGAAGCCAATGTTCATTCCACTGACAGGTTGCCAGTTCCAAATTCACACTGAAGACAGTGGTAAGATCCACTCCCTAGTAAATACAAGACTCTCGATGTTTTGCACTTTTTGGGGCAAGCTGGTCCCATTTCTTCTCTACAGTGAGGAGTAAAGGCATGCTCAAGAAATCTGTTGGGCGGGCACCTGGGTGGCTCAGTTGGTTAAGTGTCTGACTCTTGATTCTGGCTCAGGTCAGGATCTCACGTTCATGAGATCGAGCCCCACAATGGGCTCTGCGTTGACAGCACGGAACCTGCTTGAGATTCTCTCCCTCCCTCTCTCTCTCTCTCTGCCCCTTTCTGGCTCTCTCTCTCTCTTAAACAAACTTAAAAAATATATATATATGTTGTGGCTTCACCATTTCTTCAAAATCAACCTCTCAGAGCAATGAAAATATGTTTAGTGTTTCACCACAAAAGGAATAAAATGAACCTTCCCTTACTCTTCACTTACTTTATTAATATTTTTAATTTAAAGAAAACAGAAACAGCCTTCTCTCCTATGCACAACTTATTCTGCACCAAATACTTTACATATATTATATTAGCTCACTTAAACCCTTTGTTGCAGCTACTGATTTTATATGTATTTTACCTCGCAGGAAATGGAGGCATAGGTGCGTTCAGATAACTTGCCCAAGGTTACAACAGCTTAAGCGGAGATTTGAACCCAGAAACGTGGGCTCCAAAGTTCTCACTCTTAGTCACCAAACTCTCCCCTCTGGCATACAGAAATAATAATGCTCTTTCTCAAACTGAAGTAATCAAAATCCCCTATTTTCCTGAGATAGCAAAATGAAATATGAGATATGGAAAGAATGTGTTCTTCCACACTGACACAGACAGGCCTATTAGTTTTTTGTTCGGGATCATAACATATGCATATATGACATAAAGCTGTTAGCATTTCTTTGTGAATTCTACTTTTATCACTAGAAGGCATTTACAGCCTTCCAGGACAGTGAAAATAGAGCTAACTTGTTCTCTTTAATAATATAGTACTTCATAGGAGGGATGAACTACAATTTATTCAATCAGTTCCCGCTGAGGAACATTCAGATTTGGGCCATTACAAAAAAAAAAAGGGGGGGGGCCGGGGGTGCCTGGGTGGCTCAGTCAGTTAAGTGTCCGACTTCGGCTCAGGTCACAATCATGCAATTCATGAGTTCGAGCCCCGCGTCGGGCTCTGTGCTGACAGCTCAGAGCCTGGAGCCTGCTTCACATTTTGCGTCTCCCTCTCTCTGACTCTCCCCCAGTCGCACTCTGCTCTGTCTCTGTCTCTCAAAAATAAGTAAAAACATTAAAACATTTTTTTTAAAAATGTACTGCAATTACCAACCTTTTTCTGCATTCACTACATACTTAAGTGGTGGTGTTTTTATTTCTAGGGGGCAGAATCCCCCAAGATGGGACTGCTTTGTCAAAAGGAACATACAACTTTTCAATCTCGATAGCTGTTACTAGATTCCTTTCCAAAAAGATTACAACCATTCACGCTGCCACCAACAATGCACAGGAATAATTTCTTCTTTAGACCCGGATCAGTGCTGATTATTCTTTTTGAGGGGTGAAAAATGATTTCCTCTGACTTCCATTTCTCTGATTACAAGTGATGTTCAATATCTTTGTTTCCTCTTTTTTCTTTCCTTTCCTTTTTTTTTCTTTTTTTGGTTTTGTTTTGCACTGAGTTACTTATCACGCTATTGCCAACTGACCTGTACCACTGCCTCCTTAGATATTTATCTACCCTTATCTGTTTATAGGTATACCTCACAGATTCAGGATATTTTGAACATTTTCCCCAGATTGTTACATATGTCTAAGCAGAGGCTGGATATGCCTCAGTATTTCTTCCCTTTTCCTTTCTCAACAACATGACTTCTTTGGGGGGCACATGGTTCCAGAATAAGGGCATTCCCCAGCCTCTTTTGCAGCGGGGTGTGGCTGGGTAGCTAAGTTCTGGCCAACTGGATACAGTATCTTCTGGAAGCTCCCCTTACCAGGCAGTGCTCACCCCTTTCCTCCATTCTTATTATCGCTGCTTGAAATGCAAAGGTCATGTTTGGGACGTGAGGTCAGGATCTCACCTAGTGGAACCAGAGGTCAGCAAGAGCCAGGCCCAGCACCTTTGAGCCCCATACTGGCCTGGACCATGTACCGAGACTTTAAAAAAAATTTTTTTTAATATTTATTTTTGAGAGAGAGACAGAGACAGAGACAGAGCACGAGTGGGGGAGGAGCACAGAGAGAGGAAGACACAGAATCTAAAGCAGGCTCCAGGCTCTGAGCTGTCAGCAGAGCCCGATGCGGGGCTCGAACTCACAAACTGCGAGATCCTGAGCTGAAGTTGCACAGTTAACCAACTGAGCCACCCAGGTGCCCCACGCCCCATGTACCCAGACTTACATGAGAGATGAATTCGGGTCTTCTTTAAGCCACTACTATCTGGGGGATTTTGTCACAGCCAAATTTAACACTAACAGAGAGAGTGGACCCTGAATATAAGGGGATAATCATTTCCCAAAAGAGTAAAAAACAAAAACCAAATAGAAACTTCTTGACCAACTTGAGTAAGCTTTTATTACTACAGTCAAATCCCTACTTTAATTTATATATTACTCATTTATATTTAGTATGTAATATGTATTACATATTATATATAAAATATGTACTTCAATAAATTGTATATTACATGTTAGTAATAATGTCTTATCGTATTACAGAATGCATATTAATATATTAAAATTTTATCTATATGTTCATATTTAAAATTGTATTACATAAAATATATTCATTTAGAAATATTGATCCCAGGGGCACCTGGGGGTTGGGGCTCAGTGGGTTAAGCGTATGACTCTTGGTTTCAGCTCAGGTCGTGATGTCAGGGTTTGTGAGATCGAGCCCGTCAAGCTCTGTGCTGACAGTGCATAGCCTGCTTGGGATTCTGCCTCTCCCTCTCTCTCTTTCTCTGTCTCTCAAAATAGATAAATAAACGTAAAAAAAATTTTTTTAATTAAAAAAAAAAAAAGAATTATTGATCCCATACTTGTATTTCAAGAAAATTTGTATCCAGATTCATCACATGCACGTTCTCCCTCACTGCCTTCATCAATACCACAGCTACTTTTAAGCCATCTGTTCCAGGCGACCAGAGAACCATCTAAGCTGTTTTTTGAGTTTGGGCGCTTTTTGAATCCACGGACTGCATCATTCTGCCACTGAAAGTTTCATACCAAGTCTCAAAAGCATATGTACATGGCATGATGTCAATTTCTTCTAAAAAAAAATGCTTCCTGCCGGTATATATGTGTGATCCCTACAACACAATCACTTGCTGTCATAATCTTTCAAAGCCTCAATTTAGCAACACGGAATGCTTGTGACTATGAGGTTATACTTCATAGAATAAACACCAAATTTGTTTTAAATTTGTCTCCCTTTTGGGGCGTCTGGGTGGCTCAGTCGTTAGGCGTCCGACCTCGGCTCAGGTCATGATCTCACGGTTTTTGAGTTCGAGCCCCGTGTCGGGCTCTGTGCTGACAACTCAGAGCCTAGAGCCCGATTCGGATTCTGTGTCTCCCTCTCTCTCTGACCCCTCCCCCGCTTGCACTCTGTCTGTCTGTCTCTCTCTCAAAAATAAATAAACAATAAAAAAAAATTTGTCTCCCTTTTTCTAAACCAACTCTGTCAGGTGGCCCCCATAAAACTCTAAAATTAAAACTGAGGTTATTTTAGTCTGTCTTCCCTGAGTCTTACTTTGTTATTCAGAATAAAGTAATTAAGAACATGCCGCCTTGGTTAAAAATGACACTTCTTGAGGCTTGAATTAAGGGGTTTCCTTTTTTTCCTCAAAGAAAGAATTCTGGGGAGAAATTAGTCTCATTTCCAAGCACACTAATTTGAGACGGATTAATAATTTTATGACATTAAATCTGCCCGTTCTGGAAAACAGTAGCTTCTCCATTATTTCAAGTCTTGTTCTATGAACCACAGTGAGATTTAACATCTTCTACCTTATGTCCTAGAATATTCTAGGTAAAATTATTCCTAAATATTTTATGGCACCTTTGAACTGGACTTTTTTTTTTCAATTTCCATTGTGAAGAAGTTATTGCTAGTATACAAAAAAAGCTTATATTCTTTCTATATTTATCTCATATACAGTCACTTACCAATTCCCTTACTCTTGGGTCTAATTTTTCTTTTCAATATTTAAGCCAAAAGATGTTTTGCCTTATTGCACTAATAACAAAATGATGATAACTAATAATGATAATACTTCAAGTTTTCTATTATTTCCAGGAATTACTGTATACATTTATATTTAGGGGGAAATTCATCCACTTCCTCTAGTTTTTTTAATGTTTTAGTATACACTGAATTTTTCACTTTTCATGTCTTTAACAATAGATCCTTACCCATTTTTAATGTTTTTCCTCTCCTTTTCTTTAAGCAGAAATGATTTCCACTATTTGCCTTTTCAAAGTACTAGTATTTGGTTTGATTTATCTTCTTTATGGTTTTATGTCTTCTATGTCATTCCTTCCAGCTTTCCTCATTAATTTATTTCTCTTTCTTTTGCTTTCTTCCTGGTTTCATAGGTTGAATATTCCACTCCTACATTTTCAGTCTTTTTTCTCTATGGTAATAAAAGCATCCGTGATTGTACATTTTCCTCTGAGTTCAGCTTCAGTTCCATTCCATCCACTTTGCTGCAAAACTCTCCTCCCTTTGTGTGTTTCTAGATTATTTATAATTTGTTTTGACTTTCTCTTGGTGCAGAGATTATTTAAAAATGGTGTCCCTGAATTCTTAAGTAGTTTTTTTAAATAACTGTCTTTTTGACCATTCATTTCACTGGATTAAGAGGACAGAAGACTGCATATAGAATCAGAATTCTTATATTTTGCTTTTCATTTCCGGTGACAAAGTACGTGATCAACTCCTATGAACAATTCCTAGATCTAGAGAATATGTATTTCCTGCTCTATAAATTTGTTGAATCTTTTATTTATAACCTCTGTATTTTTGCTTTGTTTGTTTGTTTCGGAGGTTGGAAACTGGCAGCCTGCAAGCTACAGATATGTTTTATTTGGCCGGCAAAGGGCTTTAAAATGTATGAATGTCAATGCCTTTAGGCAAGGCATGCAATCTCTCCTTCACTGTACAATTCCCATCTTCTCTGCTGTCTTACACCCAATAATTCACATATTAATGTTGCCCACGTGGTCCCTGTGGGCATCCAAGTTGGCAGTCTAGTTTCCCTGGCCTGTCAAATTAGAAAAGACACATAATTAACATCTCCTAGTATCAGTATGTTTTTAAAAATTAAATTCTCCTTTTATTCCCAATTTTTGTCCTATGTGTTTTGTTGCTTAAAGATTAAAGACAGTTGTTATGTTTTTGGCTTTTGTCAGTATAAAATATCCCTCTTTGTCCTGTTCAATGCTTCTGTTCTTACCTTCTGCTTTGTCTGACACTAATATGCTTATGTTTGTTTTTTAATGGGTGAATTTAGCTTAAGAATATTTATTTTGGGGCTTTTATTTAGCTTTATTGTTTTGACTTCATTTTGTTTACTGTTTATTAACTCTTACTTCACCTTTTTTCCTTCCCCTCACCTTTGCTCATTTGATATTGCTTCTCTTTATTCCTTTCTGACCTGCTTACCCTTCATTATCAACCTCAATCCCTATCATTTTGGAAATACTATGCATTTCTATTCTGTTTGTGGTTACGGGCCATTTGTAACAGTCTTAACTAAACCTTCATCAATATTAAATAACTATGTCCCCCAATTCCTTACCAACAAAGATGAGATTAATTTTAGAGTAATTTTCCATACGAATGCCTTGAATGCCCCCACCTGCAATCGTGGATTTTGCTGACAGTCTCGAATTTTTAGTTCTGGGCTATTTCCTAGATTTTCCTTGAAGTATGATCCTTCTCTTCAAAAGTTCCACTTTACAGTTACATTACAAAATTTCAGCTAAGTTCGCATCCTTGATTTATATACACAATGCTTCATGCTACACGAGTCACTGCTCACCACTGTTTTCTTATATTCTTGGTCTTCCTCTAGCTTGATGTTTCTACCGATCCAATTACCAGTCTCTAATTGGTCATTTGAATGCTTGCTCAAGCAGGGTATATAAATCCTTCATGTCTAAAAATATCCTTTTTCACTCTGATTCATTAAGTGATATCTTGGCAGGAGAATTTGAATCTGGCACTCGTTCTGAGTACCTAGCTTTCCAACCTTTCTTCCCTGTGCTTAGGACTTGCCCACTTCATTAGTCTCAGCTGAAGGCAGGGTCCACCTCCCACTGAATAAACTGAAAACATCAGCTGTTTGCTTTCTCAGCTCCGCTTTGCAGCTAAGGTGTGCCCTTGACCCTGACAGTATTTATGCCTGCCCCAGATTTTGGCTCAGCAACCAGTGCTGCAAAGCAACGACTATGAGAAGAAATGCCCGCTGGCAGCTATGGTGGCTGCAGCAAGATGAAGATCCTGGCAAGCAGTGGCCCAGGTGCTCGCTGTGGGCTCCGGCGCCAGCAGGTCTGGTGCAAACTGCATTTTCTGTGCTCACGCACACAGCAGCAGCGTCCAGCCTGAGCCAATTCTGCGTGAGATTTTAGGCACTGTTCCTTGGCTGCACAGTCTCCGCGGCTCATTCTCCAATTCCACAGCAACTCAATATCCACTAAAAAAATGTTTCTTCCTTCCTAAATCAACGCAAATCAGCTTCCGTGGCCTGTAGGTAAGGACCCAGGCTAACATGGCTGGGTATAGAAGACTTAAAGCTCTTTGGGGCCAACAGTCCCAACAGACGCTATCCTAGCTTCTAGTGAGCATTCCAACACCATCATAATTCTCTTCAAAACTGACCTGTCTTCCTGTCTAAAAATTGGTAGGCTTTTTGTTTGTTTGTTTGTTTTAAGTTTATTTATTTATTTTGAGAGAGAGAGCAAGCAAGCAGGGGCGGGGAGAGAGAATCCCAAGCACGCTCTGTGCCATCAGCACAAAGCCCCATGCAGGGCTCGAACCCACAAACTGTGAGATCATGACCCAAGCCAAAAGTGGATGTTCAACTGACTGAGCCACCCAGGAGCCCCGGTAGGATTTTTATCTTTATTGCTGTAGTTGGGCAATTAAATTATGCCTTTTTCCAGACTTCTAGGAATCCTTTTTAATTTGAAGCCCAAAATTTCCTTCAGCTTAGGTTCTCTCCTTTTATGTGTCAGGTCTTCTCCATCTGTTCCTTTCTCACATTCCTACACTGGTCTCTCTCAAACATGTTACCTATTTCACCTCATGATATCGGTATCTTTGTTTCTGACAAGATGCTGCTTCCAGAAAACGAATTCAGTTCTCATGGGGGCCGTTATCCTTTGTATTTCATCTAATAAAAGTTTCAAATCAGGAAAAAAACTCTTTGAGTTTACTTACTACTTTTTTGTTGTTGAATGCCTTCTTCTCTTTTTTTTTAATTTTTTTCATGTTTATTTATTTTTGAGAGAGACAGAGCACAAGCAGGGGAGGGACAGAGAGAGAGGGAGACACAGAATCCGAAGCAGGCTCCAGGCTCCGTGCTGTCAGCACAGAGCCCAACATGGGGCTTGAACCCACAAATCATGACATCATGACCTGAGCCAAAGGCGGACACTTAACCAACCAAGCCATCCAGGAGGCCCTCTTGTCTCTTTGATTTAGCTTTGCTTGTTCAGAATGTCCAGCTTGAGCTCTCTATCTCAAGTTATTAAATCCCCCTGAAAGTGGACCACACTTTCGCTTTGCCAAATCTGGGTTTGACCTTCGGCACCCAGACCCATGAATGCTTCTCCAACAGTGGCAGATCATCACGCAGAGGAATGGGAGTTTTCATTCTAGAACCCAGAAGTGCATGGACTGGCACACTAGGACCTCTTCCACCATGCCATGGGGAACGCTTCTGTCTGATCTCACGCTTCTGAGAGTAAACACAGGAGAAGCAGTCCCTGCCAACCGCTAGCTCCTCAGGTGTGCAGGGCCCAAGGTCCCTTCAAAGACTAAATGCAGGGAGGGGAAAAGAGAGCTGTTAACACTTGCACACTGTCGTGTTTACTGTGCTGAAAATCCTTTCTGTTGTAAGCAGTGGCCAAGAGACGGGACCAGGCCTAAGCTACACTATCCATATATACCCAGACTCCTGACCCAAGGAGGGTCAAGATGGGGGGAATTACTGACTGCTCTTGTCTTTTGCCACCCTTTCCATAATCCGCTTCTAACGCTGCACATAGCCATTCCATGTGAGCCATTCCTAAATATTAATCTCTAGCTATAAGATGTCCAACCATCTGTTTAATCTCTCCATCCCTATGCCCTGGCATGAATGTAGTTCAGAGTACTTGCATTTAACAAACCTTTCCTAGACATCTTGTAAGTGCCAAGCCCAGCGGTCGAGGTACTGATGTAGAAATGTATGTAACAGCTA
The DNA here is from genome assembly GCF_016509475.1 of Prionailurus bengalensis. Lineage (NCBI taxonomy): Eukaryota > Metazoa > Chordata > Mammalia > Carnivora > Felidae > Prionailurus > Prionailurus bengalensis. The sequence continues at coordinate 9,893,736 of NC_057347.1, forward strand.
TGTAAGGAGATGGCTGCAATCCAGTACAGCAAATAGAGTAAAAACAGCAAATGTGGAACCTGGGGAGCATAGGACACCAGGCCCAGCTCAGAGGGTCAGGGAAGGTGGTCAAGGAAGGGATCACAACTAAGCTGTGTCTTGAGGGGAGATCAGCATGAGTGGTGAGAACAGGTGATTTCAACAGAGCTAACGGAACCGTGGACAAAGTGGAGCAGACAGACGAAACCACAGACCCAGCAAATAACATGTAATCAAACAAAAGAGTAAAAGAACATCGCTAAAATCAGGGAGGGGCTAATCTCGCTCGCCCCATCATCTTGAAAAGCGTCACCCGAGAGAAAAGAGGTTAAAACTCAGAAAAGCCAGATAGACTGAGGGCGAGGAGGTAAAAGCAAATGAGTAGAATTGTAAACAACCTATCTTCCTGCTATCCACTCCTTCTATAGGAGCAGAAGTTTCCTGGGATGGGAGGTTAGGTATTTATTTAGTCAAAGGAAAAAATACAGACCATCTCCACTGACCAGCAACCGCCTTCCCCGAATACAAATCAAATAGCAGCCTCACAGAAGTTAACAGAACCATTCAGATGTTCCTGTCGGCTAAGACTCAAAATTTCTTTTCTTTTTTTAAGTTTATTTATTTATTTTGAGAGAGACAGAGACAGAGTGAGTGGGGGAGGGGCACAGAGAGGGAGAGAGAGAGAATCCTGAGCAGGCTCCCTGCTGTCAGCACAGAGCCCGATGTGGGGCTCGAACCCATGAAACCCCGCGAGATCACAACCTGAGTGGAAACCAAGGGTCAGACGCTTAACCAACCAAGTCACCCAGGTGCCCCTAAAACTCAAAATTTCTAAAAGTGAATTCTTTAGGCTGCCTCTCTAATTCTCCTCCTGACCTTCCTGGTCTCGGGCTCTCTCGGGGTCTCTCTTGGGGGGAAGTGTGTGTGTGTGTGTGTGTGTGTGTGTGTGTGTGTGTGTCTCACTTAGTGATACCACCATTTCCCCAGTCATCCAATCTAAATACAATGCCTTTAGTTCATTTCTCCCTTTACAGAGAAAAAGTTAAAAATTTTACTAGAGTGGGGCTGCCTGGCTAGCTCAGTCAGTAGAGCACGCAACTCCTGATCTCAGGGTTGTGAGTTCAAGCCCCATGTTGGGCATGGAGCCTACTTAAAAAAAAAAAAAATTTTTTTTTTTTTTTGAAATTTACTAGGCAATATAAAAGATAATGAAGACATCACACTCCTAGAAAGAAAGGCTCAATACTGAAAAGTGTGCAGATTTCATCCCCTAAAGTAATGCAATTTCACCAAATTTTACAAGTAGATGTTTTTTCTGAAACCAGATAAAGTGACTTAAATACTCACTTGAAAGAATAAACAGGAAAAAATACTAAAAACAAAGAAACAAACAATGAAGAGAACTTGATTTACCAGATACTAAAATATTACATGGCCACAAAAGTTAAAATCATGTAATCAATGAAGTAGGATATAGAGAACAGCAAATATATCCAAGAATATATAAGTATCTAACAGAAAATTAAAAAATAGAAAATTCAAATCAATGAGGAAAAGAAATCTTGCTCAGTAAATGCTACTGGAATAATTGCCAAATGTTTTAAAAACACTGTAAGTCATAGACCAAAGAACATTCCAAATGTATTAAATATATAAATATTATAAATTATAATATGAAACCCAAAAACATCTGACCTTTGGGTATGATAAATCTTTCTAAGCCTAGAAATAATGTAAGAAATCACAATGGAAAAAATAAATATGTCCCATTACAGTTTTAGACTTTTATATTTCAAAACAAACATAATAATCAATATACTACCAAAAAAAAAAAAAAAAAAAGAAAAACTCTGCAGAAATTATCTGCAACAATATAACAGAAATGGATTGGGGCACCTGGGTGGCGCAGTCGGTTAAGCGTCCGACTTCAGCCAGGTCACGATCTCGCGGTCCGGGAGTTCGAGCCCCGCGTCAGGCTCTGGGCTGATGGCTCGGAGCCTGGAGCCTGTTTCCGATTCTGTGTCTCCCTCTCTCTCTGCCCCTCCCCCATTCATGCTCTGTCTCTCTCTGTCCCAAAAATAAATTTTAAAAAAGTTGAAAAAAAAAAATTAAAAAAAAAAAAAGAAATGGATTGACAGTGTTAACATACCACATAATAAATAAGAATAACATTAAAACCCCACTGGAACACTGAGAAAAGTTAGAAATAGACAAATCCCAGGAAACAAATGACCAATGTATATATGAAACTCAGTAGACCTGCAAATTAAAACAATGAAGTACTTTTTTTGCCTAACAAATTAGGGAGAATTCTTCAGGATCATAATAATGCTGGTAAGACTGCCATGAGACCAACACTTTCCTACACAGCTCTATGTATTTTATAACAGAGATACATATCAAGAAGTTTACAAATGATCTCATATATTTTGGCCAAGTAAATATCTACTTAAGAATTTAGTCTAGGGACATCTTGCTGGGTGGCTCAGTCGGTTAAGCATCCAACTCTTGATTTCAGCTCAGGTCATGATCTTATGGTTTGTGAGTTCGAGCCCCGCATCAGGCTCTGCATTGATGGCATGGAGCCTGCTTGCGATTTTCTCTCTCCCTCGCTCTCTCTGCCCCTCCCCTACTCATGCGCTCGCTTGCGCTCTCTCTCTCTCTCTCTCTCTCTCTCTCAAAATAAACAAGTAAAACTTAACAGAACTGAGTCTAAAGATACAGTCAGTAAAAACTTAAACACAGACTTATATATAAGAATTATTTAAAATAGAGAAAAATGTTGGATCCAACAACAGGAGGATTAAATAAATTATGGTAGTTGAGCCCTTTTAAAATTAAAAAAAAATTAATAAAAAGGGCCTTCCCTTTTAAAATTAAAAAGAAAATGATGGGAGTAGAATACAATACCACACGGAATAATAGAATATTATGGAGATGTTAAAAATATTGGGGAATATTTAATGACACGAAGAATTATTTTTTACTTTTTTTAAACGTTTATTTATTTTTGACACAGAAAGAGACAGAGCATGAGTGGGGGGAGGGGCAGAGAGAAAGAGAGGGAGACACAGAATCTGAAGCAGGCTCTGGGCTCTGAGCTGTCAGCACAGAGCCCGATGTGGGGGTCGAACTCACCAACTGTGAGATCATGACCTGAGCCGAAGTCGGATGCTTAACCAACTAAACCACCCAGGCACCCCATGACATGAAGAAAATTTATGATACACTGTTAAATAAAGAAGTCAAGATATGAATTGGAATATACAATACGATTTAACTATGTGAAAGTGTGTGTGTGTGCGTGTGCGTGTGAAAGTGTGTGTGTGTGTGTGTGTGTGTGTGTGTGTGTGTGTGTGTAAAAAGGCTCAGCAGGGGCTCCTGGTGGCTCAGCCAGTTAAGCATCCGATTTAGGCTCAGGTCATGATCTCACAGTTGGTGAATTCGAGCCCCACATTGTGCTCTCTGCTGTCTGCATAGAACCCGCTTCAGATGTCTCTCTCCCTCTCTCTCTGCCCCTCCCCCACTCTCTCTCTCAAAAATAAACAAACATTAAAAATTTCTAATAAAAAAAAGGCTCCATAACCACACCACAAAGAAATGTCAAGTCATTATTATCCTGAGTGGCAGGATTATGAATGATTTTTATTTTCTGGATACATTCTTTAATTTCATTTTCTATAAAGTGAGACGTATTACTTACATAATCAGGTAAAATATTCATATTTAAAAACAAATACCAAAACAGCTCCACTGGTTCCCCTCCCTTCACGGGATACATTCCGGACCCGTAATCATGGCATGCTCTAGATCTACACCACACACTTCTTTGCCTACCACCCCTCCTTAATGTTCTGGCAACATCCAGAGATCTAACCAGCCCCCAAAACTGCTGGGTTCTGTCACAACCCCATTTCTTGGCGTGCGCTATTTCCTCTGCCTAAGAGCCCGCCCAACCCCTAGCAAAGGCTTCTTCAAGCCTTAAGACTCAGCTCAAACGTCCCTCTTCTGTGAAACCTTTCCCAGTGTCCCCAGGAAGAAAGACTGCTTCCTGGCCTGAGTTCCACACCTCTTAAAGCACCACTGTGAGGGGAGTGTTCTCTAGTAAGGTTTCTCACATAGCCTCCTTCCTGCGGTAAACTGAAGAGTGCCCCCAGTGATGCCCACACCCTAAGCCCTGGAACCTGTGAATGCGTTACATGGCAAAGGGACTTTGCAGGTGTGATTAAGTGAAGGCTCTTGACTTGAGGAGATTATCTTGGATTATGTGGTGGGCTCAGCGTAATCATAGGGGTCTTACGAGAGGGAGGCAGGCGGGTCAAAGGCAGAAAAAGGAGATGTGAGGATGGAACCAGAGGTTGTAGCGATGAACCGTGAAATACGGCAGAAGGTGCAAGTGGCCTTGAAGTTGGAAAAGGGAAAGAAATAAGTTTGCCCTGAAGTCTCCAGAAGGAACACGGCCTTGCCCACACCTTCATTCCAGACTTCTAATCTCCAGAACTCTAAGAAAACAAATGTGTGTTGCCTAAAGCCAGGAAGTTTGTGGTATCTTGTTACAGCAGCAACAGGAAACTAATACAATCCTTGACTATCCCAAAAGCACCTTGGGGCGGGCCAAAAAGAGGGGGACGGTGGGGCCTGGAGCTGGGGAAAGGAAGCACTCTTATAGACATTTGGTAGGTAAATGAAACATCATCCACCTCAAGGAAAACCACAGAAAAGAAGCAATAAGATAAGAGGCAGGAGG